>NW_027362807.1:805000-977500 GCF_046119375.1 Phyllobates terribilis | reverse complement strand
CTGCATTGTGTAGACAATGAGCTTATAATGAACCAACAGTTTATACAAGGACATATTTATTATTCTGTTGGTGCCTTGGTGGTGATGTCATTCCCAGTCCCCTTAAAGGGTTATTTGGGACTTAAGAATTGATGACCTATCTGTAAGATAGCTCATCAGTATGAGATCGGGGGATCTGACACCTGGCACCCCCACGATCAGCTGAAATCTGCTCCGGCAGGTGCCAGACACATGATAAGCATACTTGATAGGACGCTGCTTCTGGTCTATAGGACGCACACAATACTGAGCAAGATTTTTTGTTGTTAAAAAGTGCGTCATATAGTCTAGAAAATACAGTTAATGACGGTCACTCTTTAACTAAGAAATGCATCTTAACTTATGAAGGACTATATCCGTCATAATTCTGCTCCCCGCATTTCTTGCAGGCTCACACGCCGAGTCTGCATCTTTCTCGGCAGATGATGGCTGTGTTATTCAGCAATCATATGCCTCTAACAGTCGCAGGTTGAGCGGAGCTCTGCCCACGACAGTTAGCCTATTAAATCTTGCTATCAGTGTGTGACAGCGGCATTTAATGTGCGCCAGCAGGGGGTGCACCATTCCATCTCTTCATTGGCGCACCCGTGACTTGATCACTGAAGATCCCTGTGTCTGTCATCACTGGATTCCTGTGACAGCCAGCCTGTTGCTAGTGTTCATAGGAGACCGTGATTTCTGCTATATATAGCAATGCTGTATATAGCACAAGCAATCAGATGATCGCAGGTTCAAGCCCCCTAAAGAGACGAACAAATACAGTGAAAAGTAAAAAAAAATGAAAAAAGTATAAAAGTTCAAATCATCCCAGTTTTCCCCCCATTAAAAATTAAGAAATATAAAACATTTAAAAAATACACATATTTGGTATCGCTGCGTTTGTAAAAGTCAGATCCATCAAAATATAAAATAAATTAATCCATTTAGTAAACGGCGAAACTAGAACATTACATAAAATGCCAGAATTACAGATTTTCAGTCGTTGCAACAAGAAAAAATATATAATAACAGACAATGAAAACATTGTATATACCCCAAAATGATATCAATATAACCATCAACCAAGCAATGTGAACTGAGGTCTAAGATGGTACACATGCAAGAAATAGGAGCATGTTCACACTAGCAAAAAGAAGCAAAACCTAGAAAAGACAAAAAATATCTCAACATTGTATATACCCCAAAATGATATCAATATAACCATCAGTTTGTGGTGCAAAAAACTAGCCCTCACGCAGCCCCATTCCCGAAACATGAAAACGCCGCGGCTTTCGGATCTCGGAAAGTGGCGACACAAGCAAATTATTTTTCATCACTTAAATATAAATCCTATAAATCGTCACTTACGTAGAACAGATGAAGCTTTACTACCTCCTGCTCCAGCACTTCACCGCTGCCGCTGATCTTTACTCACTGGCTTCAAGGGTGACATCATGACTGCAGCTCTGCAGCCAATCACTTGGCTCAGTGGCCACGCTGACAGAGCATCTAAGCTCAGTGATTGGCTGCAGCAATGATGTGTGCTGAAGCTGAGCCATCACCCCTGCAGCCAGTCACAATAGAGCACAGGAAGCGCTGAAGATCCAGATCTGGAGCAGCAGGAGAAAGTAAAGCTCTGTGTGTTTTCTCTACCACTGGGAACCTCCTATATATTACATAAAAACATTCCTGAAAACCCCTTTAATCTGACTTTATAGAAAAAGTCTATATCAGCTACTGTCCTCCCCTCATGAATCACAAAATATGCCAAGTGTGAACAACTCCTGTCCCCAAATGAGGACTTGCAGGGGATCAGTTGATAGTCGGGGGTCTGGCAGTGACACCCTCAGCAATCAGCTGTGTTTTGCTGGACGTAGCGGCCTCTCCAGGACACATGTGGTATTACATGGTGCTCTTTCAGAATAATATGTAATATGTAATACATGATATCTTGAAGTCTTCCAGAAGAAGATATTGGCAGACAGGTAATGACTTATTACCTACCAGCCATTGTCTCCTTTATCACTCGCTAGTTCTTATACACATTTGGATGATGTCACATCTTCGTTGGAAGCCGTATTAGGAACCTCCATCGCAGATTTTATCATACAGGACGAGTTCTCAGCCATCAGCTATTTGGCCATTGTTCACATGACGTAAGCCTATGTTATATACAGCAATATGCAGCAGGATACACCAGATCCAGGGAAATATCCGATCGCCAGAAATGGGGTCAGGAAGGAATTTTTTTCCCCCCTGAATCAGAATTCTTTTGGGGGGGTTTCTTTGCCTTCTTCTGGATCTTTGGGTCCCAATGACTCTCAGGTGGTCCCCAATGACCGCAGCTCGTTTTGTGGTCTCCACCGGGGCCAATCTGAGAGTGACTGTGACCATAGTTTAATTTCTTAAAGGACCAGTAATATTTTCATTACAATGTTGCTTATTGCTATTTCAATAAAAAAATTAATTATATATATATATTGTTTTGTGTGTTTTTTTTTCCTGGATTTCACCTTACACAGTGAGAATGATAAGAGTAATCACAAAATATGGGGGCTCCATACACAGAGAGAACTCTGGTACCAAATTCCATGAGAATTGTTCTGGGGTTCAGTCTGTGATGGAGCAGTAACATTGTATCCAGGACGTCGTACACACCATGCTACAGAAAGAAGACTGAAGAACGGGACGCAGCCGCAGAATACAGGAGACACAGGGTCTTGTGTAACAGTAAAAAACAGAAAAGATGTTCAACAAGTGGCCGGGGGGCTCCAGAACCAAACCAGGAGGGAGGCCTCAGTCATCAGTGGCCAATATTCCCATGAAGTGGCCACATTTACCAACCGTTCTGCAGCCACTCGTTTACCTTTCTCCAACACCTCCGTCGCTCCTTGCAGTTATTAGGCCACCACTGAAATGCTTTTCTGACTACACACAGACACGTACATAGAAACCGTGCATGCCGCCATCACCGTCCACAACCAGAGTCCTGGTCCAGACCAGTGGCCTTTCCAATTCAAGTCTACTTGGGTTTAAACAAGGGTCCTGTCTCTAAGAGAACCATGTGCTTGCCACTTGGAACAGCAGTAATACAGTAACACCAGGTTAATATTCTTCGGGCACAGAGATGCACAGACAGTGAACCCTCTTAAAAAGAAGAATTGGACTGACATTCCCTAAGCAATAAGTACCCACACAATTGGAGGGACAGATTGCTAGCCCTTGCTGCACCATGGTGTATGCCCAGTGGTGGCCACTCTTAGTCTAAGTTGGCTCTTCAGATTGCATGGTGATAAAGAACCTGAGAGTCATATACCTTCAAGAAAAAGATCTCATAATGACACGTTGCCTTGAATTGTGAAGAACACAATAATGTTTTCCATACAATTCTATTGTGTTCTATTCAGGATATATTAAAAAAAAGTCTGGTCCTTAGAAGTTATAAAATGAGGTCAATACAACCTCAGGTGAACAACAACACATCACAAATGACACCAGGTCATCGAATATTTACCAAAAAATAGACTTAAATGCAGAAACAGGGTGTGAAAAATTACAGGGGTTGTCCAATGAAAACAAGCTCCAATCTACAGGAACCCTCATCCCCTTTAGATTGGAACGGTGGTCCGCATGCTAAAATGCTGCTCCATTCATTCTATATGAGGCGGCCATGAAGTGCGCCCGACTTTTTTGGACCGATGAGACAGAGTGGCCTTACAGAGAAGGGTCCTTGGATTGGACGCCGAGTTACGGACCCCAAAGCAGCACTGAATATGATGTACTAGTGGGAGTCACGAGTGCAAGGGTTCAAGGGCGCCAGTAGTGGAAGACATAGTGCGCAAAACCGAAGAACAAGTAAGAAGACCTGCTGATCAGCACTGCAGTGCTGAGGCCGAGTTATGGCGAAATAGGGAGCGACAGTGCGCCTCACCAGTCCTGGAGTATATTACAGAGGAAGGATACTGTGTGGAAAATGCTTCATACTGTAAAGGAAACCTCCAGAACACTTTGTGCCCCCCGATATCCCTTGTATGCCGGGACGTTGCTAGGGTCCTAAAAGATCAGGGGCCAAAGCCCCAAAGTAAGTGTTTCCCCATACAACCTCCCCGCCACTTAAAAGAGGACCTATACATATATAATTACAGTACACCAATGTTACTAAACTAAAATACACAACTGAAAGACCAATATTCCCAAAATTACTTCTATACAAGGCAATAATAATCCCGCTACACAATGCCCTCTACCATCAACACTACACAGTGAGTACATAGTATTATATGACCATTGCCTCTACATAAAAAACACTGTACAAAGACCATCTGACTTCTCACATTTCCAGCACCGTCCCCATCTACTCCCACCCTGCACAACCTCCCCATGCTGCCTGCTCTTCCCACGTGGAATAGGAACCACAATACTTCAAAAATTATGTCATTACTATGATTACCCTCCACCAATTAATGCTACAAAGACTGTGTGCCAGATAGAGGGGACCTATAAAATAATAGCGTCCCATAGAAAGTCGTAAAGACCACACTGTGCTACCTAGCAAGTAATAATGCCAGATATGCTCTTATGAAAGTTTCAATATCTGAAGTGTTCCCTCCAAGCAACAAATACCGTTGAGTATCCCCTTTAAGTAATAATGCCCCCTTAAAGCCACAATCAAACTACACCCAACTACAAAGTTCTTCTTCAAGTCTATGGACGATGATTTCGGGGTGGTGAAAGAAGAAATTTCTGATGATGCACCCATTTAAAACAAATAATGTCCTGAGTGCCCCCATAGCACCCTGTATATTGTATGATAGTCCCACAGCTCACTACACACTGTATGATGGTCCCCACAGCTCCCTATGCATTGTATGATGGTCCCCACAGATCCCTATACACTGTATGATGGTCCCCACAGCTCCCTATGCACTGTATGATGGTCCACACAGATTCATATACACTGTATGATGGTCCCCACAGCTCCCTAGACATTGTATGATGGTCCCCACAGCTCTCTATGCACTGTATGATGATCCACATAGCTGCCTATGCACTGTATGATGGTCCCCACAGCTCCCTATGCACTGTATGATGGTCCACACAGATTCCTATACACTGTATGATGGTCCCCACAGCTCCCTAGACACTGTATGATGGTCCCCACAGCTGCCTATGCACTGTATGATGGTCCCCACAGCTTCCTATTCACTGTATGATGGTACCCACAGCTCCATATGCACTGGTATCATGGTCCCCACAGCTCCCTATGCTCTGTATGATGGTCCCCACAGCTCCCTATACACTGTATGATGGTCCCCACAGCTCCCTACACACTGTATGATGGTCCCCACAGCTCCTTAGATACTGTACGATGGTCCCCACAGCTCCCTAAACACTGTATGATGGTCCCCACAGCTTCCTACACACTGTATGATTGTCCCCACAGCTCCTTAGATACTGTATGAGGGGCCCCACAGCTCCCTAGACACTATATGATGATCCCCACAGCTCCCCCATGCACTGTATGATGGTCCCCACAGCTTCCTATGCATTGCATAATGGTCCCTACAGCTCTCTATCCTCTGTATGATGGTCCCCACAGCTCCCTATGCACTGTATGATGGAACCCACAGCTCCCTATGCACAGTATGCTGGTCCCCACAGCTATCTACGCTCTGCATGATGGAACCCACAGCTCCCTATGCACTGTATGATGGTGCCCACAGCTATCTACGCTCTGTATGATGGTCCCCACAGCTCACTATGCACTGTATGATGGTCCCCACAGCTCCTTAGATACTGTATGATGGTCCTCATACTTCCCTATACACTGTATGATGGCCCCCACAGCTCCCTACACACTGTATGATGGTCCCCACAGCTGCTTAGATACTGTATGAGGGTCCCCACAGCTCCCTAGACACTGTATGATGGTCCCCACAGCTCCCTATGCTCTGTATGATGGTCCCCACAGCTCCCTATGCTCTGTATGCTGGTCCCCACAGCTCCCTACGCTCTGTATGATGGTCCCCACAGTGCCCTATGCACTGTATGATGGTCTTCACAGCTCCCTATACATTGTATGATGGTCTCCACAGCTCCCTATGCATTGTATGATGGTCCTCATAGCTCTCTACGCACTGTATGATGGTCCCCGCAGCTCCTTATGCACTGAATGATGGTCCCCACGGCTCCTTATACACTGTATGATGGTCCCCACAGCTCCTTATGTACTGTATGATGGTCCCCGCAGCTCCCTACGCTCGGTATGATGGTCCCCACAGCTCCCTATGCACTGCATAATGGTCCCCACAGCTCGCTATGCCCTGCATGATGGTCCCCACATATCCCTATGCACTGTATGATGGTCCCCACAGCTCCTTAGGCACTGTATGATGGATGATGGTCTCCACAGCTCCCTATGCATTGTCTGATGGTCCCCACAGCTGTATACGCACTGTATGATGGTCCCTGCAGCTCCTTATGCACTGTATGATGGTCCCCACGGCTCCTTATACACTGTATGATTGTCCCCACGGCTCCTTGTACACTGTATGATGGTCCCCACAGCTCCCTATGCACTGCATAATGGTCCCCACAGCTCCCTATGCACTGTATGATGGTCCCCACATCTCCCTATGCACTGTATGATGGTCCCCACAGCTCCTTAGGCACTGTATGATGGTCCTCACATCTCCCTATGCACTGTATGATGGTCTCTACAACTCCTTATAACTGGCATGATGGTCCCTACAACTCCCTTTATACTGTATGATGGCCCCCACACCCACTTGTACACTATATTATGGCCCCTACAGCTCCCTTTATACTGTATAATGGCCCCACGGCCCCTTATAAACTGTATTCTGGCACCCACTCCCCATTTTATATAATATGATGGCCCCACTGCCCCTTATATATAGCATGATGACTCCCATAGCCCCTTATAGTATGATGGCACCCACACCCCTTATATATACAGGTGCATCTCACTAAATTACAATATCATCAAAAAGTTTATTTATTTTAATTCTTCAATGCTGAAAATGAAACTCATATATAGAGTCATTACAATCAAAGTGATCTATTTCAAGTGTTTATTTCTGTTAATGTTGATTATTATGGCCATGGGCGCACATAGAAATCATGAGCCCCCATAGCAGAAGCTCTAATTGGACCCCCCCACCAAAAAAATAAATAAATATTTGTCTGTGTCACAGAAGAGCCGATCTCACAACTTTCCAGCCTTTACTTCGCTTTTCTAATGTTCCTCCTACTGAAGTCCTAGATCCCTCTTTCATTGCCCCCATGAAGTATGATGCCAATAAAAGTGCCCACCAAACACAGTATGATACCCCCATGGTGCATTCCTCCACATTAGCCTCTACATGAACAGTATAATGACCTCATTGTACCCCACTTCAACTCCCAAGGCAAAGTATGGTGACCCTAACACAGTATGATTCCCCCAACTGTGACTCCCACACAGCCCTCCATACAGTATAATGGGCCTACATACAGTATAATGGCCCACACTAGCCCTCCAAACAGTATAATGGCCCCACACAGCCCTCCAAACAGTATGATGGACCCCACACAAACCTTCACACCGTATAATTGCTTTCATACAGTATAACGGCCCCCCACATAGCCCTCAAAATATCATAATCGCCCCACATAGACTTCCATATAGTATAATATGCCACCCATAGTCCTCCATATAGTATAATGCACCCTCAAAAATCCTCCATATAGTATAATGCACCCCCCATAATCCTCCATATAGTATAATGCACCCCCCATAATCCTCCATATAGTATAATGAACTTCCCATGGTCCTCGATAGAATGTAATGCACTCCCCATAGTCCTCCATACAGTATATTTCACACCCCAAAGGGTAAAATGCAGCCCCCATATAGTATAATGCACCACACAGTCCAGCAGTATTATGGGCACCACGTACTCACTGATTTTAAAATACCGTATGTTTTAAATAAGACGACCCGAGTATAAGCCGAGTCCCCTAATTTTACCACAAAAAAACTGGGAAAACGTATTGAGTTGAGTATAAGCCTAGGGTGGGAAATGCAGCAGCTACTGGAAAATTTCACCATTCTGGTATGTATGGCTCCCTCATCACCAATCCTGGTATGTATGCCACCCCTCATCCACCAATCCTGGTACATATGGCACCCCTCATCCCCCAATCCTGGTATGCATGACCCCCCCCCTCATCCCCCAATCCTGGTATGCATGGCCACCCCTCATCCACCAATCCTGGTATGTATGGTACCCCTCATCCCCCAATCCTGGCATGCATGGCCCCCCTCATCCCACAATCCTGGTATGCATGGTCTCCTCATCCCCCAATCCTAATATTTATGGCCTCTTCATTCCCCAATCCTGGTATGCATGGCCTCTTCATCCCCCATTCCTGGTATATATGGCCACCCTCCTCCCCAATCCTGTTATGCATGGCACCCCTCATCCCCCAATCCTGGTATGCGTTCCCCCCCTCATCACCCAATCCAGGTATGCGTGGCCCCTTCATCCCCCAATCTTGGTATGCGTAGCCCCCTCATGCCCCAATCCTGGTATGTGTGGCCTCCTCATCCCCCAATCCTGGTATGTATGGCCTCCTCATCCCCCAATCTTGGTATCTGTGGCCTCCTCATCCCCCAATCTTGGCATGTGTGGCCTCCTCATCCCCCAATCCTGGTATCTGTGGCATCCTCAAACCCCAATCTTGGTATGTGTGGCCTCCTCATCCCCAATCCTGGTATGTGTGGCCTCCTCATCCCCCAATCCTGGTATGTGTGGCCTCCTCATCCCCAATCCTGGTATGTGTGGCCTCCTCATCCCCCAATCCTGGTATGTGTGGCCTCCTCATCCCCAATCCTGGTATGTGTGGCCTTCTCATCCCCCAATCCTGGTATGTGTGGCCTCCTCATCCCCCAATCCTGGTATGTGTGGCCCCCTCATCCCCAATCCTGGTATGTGTGGCCCCTCAACCCCAATCCTGGTATGCATGGCCCCCTCATCCCCCAATCCTGGTATGTGGGGCCTCCTCACCCCCAATCCTGGTATGTGTGGCCCCATCAGTGCACACTGTCTGTCATCACTGTATTCCTGTGACAGCCAGCCTGTTGCTAGTGTTCATAGGAGACCGTGATTTCTGCTATATATAGCAATGCTGTATATAGCACAAGCAATCAGATGATTGCAGGTTCAAGCCCCCTAAAGAGACTAACAAATACAGTGAAAAGTAAAAAAAAAAATTAAAAAAGTATAAAAGTTCAAATCATCCCAGTTTTCAAACCATTAAAAATTAAGAAATATAAAACATTTAAAAAATACACATATTTGGTATCGCTGCGTTTGTAAAAGTTAGATCCATCAAATATAAAAATAAATTAATCAATTTAGTAAACGGCGTAAAATAAAATGCCAGAATTACAGATTTTCATTTGTTGCAACAAGAAAAAAATATATAATAATAGACAATCACAAACATTGTATATACCCCAAAATGATATCAATATAACCATCAGTTTGTGGTGCAAAAAACTAGCCCTCACGCAGCCCCATTCCCGAAACATGAAAACGCCACGGCTTTCGGTTCTCGGAAAGTGGCGACACAAGCAAATTATTTTTATTATTTTTTTTACAAATTTCTGAATTTTTTTCATCACTTAAATATAAATCCTATAAATCGTCACTTAAGTAGAAGAGATGAAGCTTTATTACCTCCTGCTCCAGTTCCAGCACTTCACCGCTGCCGCTGATCTTTAGTCACTGGCTTCAAGGGAGACATCATGACTGCAGCTCTGCAGCCAATCACTTGGCTCAGTGGGCCATGCTGACAGGCTTCTAAGCTCAGTGATTGGCTGCAGCAATGATGTGTGCTGAAGTTGAGCCATCACCCCTGCAGCCAGTCACAATAGAGCACAGGCAGCGCTGAAGATCCAGAGCTGGAGCAGCAGGAGAAAGTAAAGCTCTGTGTGTTTTCTCTACACTGGAACCTCCTATATATTACATAAAAACATTCCTGAAAACCCCTTTAATCTGACTTTATAGAAAAAGTCTATATCCGGCTACTGTCCTCCCTCATGAATCACAAAATATGCCAAGTGTGAACAACTCCTGTCCCATGAATCACAAAATATGCCAAGTGTGAACAACTCCTGTCCCCAAATGAGGACTTGCAGGCGATCAGTTGATAGTCGGGGGTCTGGCAGTGAACACCCTCAGCAATCAGCTGTGTTTTGCTGGATGTAGTGGCCTCTCCAGGACACGTGGTATTACATGGTGCTCTTTCAGAATAATATGTAATATGTAATACATGATATCTTGAAGTCTTCCAGAAGAAGATATTGGCAGACAGGTAATGACTTATTACCTACCAGCCATTGTCTCCTTTATCACTCGCTAGTTCTTATACACATTTGGATGATGTCACATCTTCGTTGGAAGCCGTATTAGGAACCTCCATCGCAGATTTTATCATACAGGACCAGTTCTCAGCCAACAGCTATTTGGCCATTGTTCACATGACGTAAGCCTATGTTATATACAGCAATATGCAGCAGGATACACGAGATCAAGGGAAATATCCGATCGCCAGAAATGGGGTCAAGAATGGTATGTGTGGCCTTCTCATCCCCCAATCCTGGTATGCATAGCCCCCTCATCCCCCAATCCTGGTATGTGTAGCCCCATCATCTCCCAATCCTGTAAAGTGCTGCGGAATATGTTGGCGCTATATAAATAAAAATTATTATTATTATTATCCTGGTATGCATGGCCACCTCATGCCCCAATCCTGGTATGTGTGGCCTCCTCACCCCCCTCCTCACCCCCCAATCCTGGTATGTGTGGCCCCCTCATCTCCCAATCTTGGTATGCATGGCCCCCTCATCCCTCAATCCTGGTATGTATGGCCTCCTCACCCCCCAATCCTGGTATGTGTGGCCCCATCACTGCGCACACAAAAAATAAACACTTATACTCACCTTCCTTCCTCACCTCTGCTCCAGAGCTGCTGTGTTCTGTCTGCCAGCAGCTCATGTTGGTATCTGAGCAGCGTGCGCTCTCAGTTGCTGAGGTGAGCTGCTGCCGGCATATTCACTCCTCTCCACGCCGTGACTATGAGCGTTGACAAGCGTCAATATGCATTCTCTTTAGTAGCGGGCACTGTAAGCAGGAGCCATGGCTCAGCGCTCCTCCGTGCCCGCTACTAAAGAGAATGAATATTCCCTCTTCTCCACGCCCATGGAAGTGGAGAAGAGGGAATATTCATGTCCCTTTAGCAAGCAGGCACACGTGGTAGCTACAGCAGCCGCTACTGCATGTGCCCGCTCCTCCGCCGCCGCAACCTCCCACCCCCCAATACTCACCTATCCTCCTCGCTCCCCTGAGGCTCACGGGCCCCATAGCAGTGGTGTGGCCTGCCACTATTGGCGGTACGCCACTGATTATGGCTTACAGCCAATGAAATCACAAAAGTCATTATCTCAGTAAATTAAAATACTTTATAACATAAGCTTGAAAAATGTTTTTAAAATCCGAAATGTTGTCCTACTGAAATGTATGTTCAGTAAATGCCCTCAGTACTTGGTCAGGGCTCCTTTTGCATCAATTACTGCATCAATGCGGCGTGGCATGGAGGCGATCAGCCTGTGGCACTGCTGAGGTGTTATGGAAGCCCAGGTGGCTTTGATAGCAGCCTTCAGCTCGTCTGCTTTGTTGGGTTTGGTGTCTCTTATCTTCCACTTGACAATACCCCATAGATTCTCTATAATAGATTCTCTATGGGGTTAAGGTCATGTGAGTTTGCTGCCAATCAAGCACAGTTATACTGTTGTCTTTAAACCAGGTATTGGTACTTTTGGCAGTGTGGACAGGAGCCAAGTCCTGCTGGAGAATGAAATTTCCATCTCCAAAAAGCTTGTCGGCAGAGGGAAGCATGAAGTGCTGTAAAATGTCCTGGTAGACGGCTGCGCTGACTTTGGTGTTGATAAAACACAGTGGACCTACACCAGCTGATGACATGGCTCCCCAAACCATCACTGATTGTGGAGATTTCACACTAGACCTCCAGCAGCTTGGATTGTGGCCTCTCCACTCTTCCTCCAGACTCTGGGACCTTGATTTCCAAAGGAAAATTGGAACTCTGGGACCTTGTGGATGGTGTCAATGACTGCCTTCTTGGCATTTGTCAAGTTATCAGTCTTCCCCATGATTGTGGAGCCTACTGAAACAGACTATGGGACATTTTTAAACACTTAGGAAGCCGTTGCAGGTGTTTTTTGTTAATTATTCTAATTTACTGTGATAATGACTTTTGTGTTTTCATTGGCTGTAAGCCATAATCGTCAACATTAACAGAAATAAACACTTGAAATAGATCTCTCTGTTTGTAATGACTCTATATAATATATGAGTTTCACTTTTTGTATTGAAGAACTCAAATAAATTAACTTTTTGAGGATATTCTAATTTAGTGAGATTCACCTGCATATGATGACTGTTGCCCCCAGTGGAATATATGCGGTGTCTATTTTGGGATATTTTAGTATACCCATGATGATACTATAGACAGCCATTATACCTGGAATGGCCTCTTCCTTGCGTGCCTTGCTTTTTTTTTCGCTTACATGTCTAACAATCACATATGTGTTGTGTCCCTTCCCCCATCATCCTATTTTTCTATTGCTGAATAAATATGATAGATTTTATACTCCCTGGACTCCTTTGATGGTCTTTTACCCTGCGGGGTTTTCTTTCATATATGGACTCACTGTGTGGTGGGGATGGTAGTGGACATTGTGTAGCAGGATCATTTTGGCCTTGTATAGTAGTAATTTTGGGAATATTGGTCTTTGTATAGTGTATTTTAGATTAGCAGCAGTGGTATACTGTAATTATATATGTATAAATACTCTTTTAAGTGGCAGGGAGGTTATATGGGGAAACATGTACTTCGGGGCTGGGGTCCCTGATCTCTTAGGACCCCAGCAACGCTCCTGCACTGGGGAAAAGCAGGGTCTGGAGGACACTTTAATATGATCATTTTACGGATATGACGCCAAAGAAACTAATGAAGTGCTTTGCAAAGTGCCATAATTTTCACAATTCTGAAAAAAAATTGTAAGTTTAGTTCCACTATAAGTGATGTTAATTCTGTTATGAGAGCTAACCTTCTGAGACAATTTATCACTGCGGTGTGTGAATTGTCACATTAAGCTTTGCTACTTCTATACATAGTGAAGTTCAGGATCAAAATGCTGCAGGTCCCATCTCTTCTACAGAACAATCCCATGGAAATAAAGCTGATCATTTTATCAGATGGAATCATTAGAACTTACCTGGTTGGATCCTTTGTTTCTGGTGGTTTCTTTCCCAGGTCGTCATTAAGGCCCTTTACAATAAGCTCCAAAAACTCATCGGACTTTCTGAATCTTTCAAGCGTTTTCTCCATCACAGAAAGGAGGCGCTTATCCTGGCAGAAGAGGATCAGAGATATATTGTTCTACATCTTCCAGATGTTTGGATTTATTTACAGACTAATGATTAATCTCACATGAAGAATCATAATATTATAAGAGATCACAATTTTGGGGTAAAATTATCAATTTAAAAAAAATATATATAGCAATTATATTATTCTCACAAGACCAATTTTTTGTTTTTTTCCTCCCCTTTTTCAATAACATAGACGGAGGGCTTGTGTTTTGTGGGACTAGTTGTTGTTTGGAATGACAACATTCAATTTACCACATAAAGTAATGAAAAATGGGGAAAAAATCAAAGTAAGGTTATTATGTTTGTTTGTTTGTTTTTTTAAGAACATTTAAAAAAAAAAGTGGTTTGTGAGACCATTTTCATCTTGCGAAGACCTAATTTTATAAAATGATCCCATTGATGGAGTTGTCGGCTTCTTCTTGTGGAGAGATCAGTAGTTACAAGTTTCTGATTGCATTTTTGGGAGGGAAGTAGAGTGACCCAAAAACCACAACCACAACCATAACCATGGCACTTTACTGTCCTTTACAGCATTGACCCGACGTGTAATAGATTTATATATAATGAAAGATTGTACTTATGTCAATGCAGCAGAAACAAATATTGTTTTACGCTTTTTCTTTTTTATAGTTGGCCAGAAAACCGCAGAACCTTAAGCAGAAAGTGACATGAATGAGAACATCTGCCCGGCTTGTACCGGATCCGGGGGTGTTAGGTACAAGGCGAAGTCCCCAGAATAAGGATTTGCTTCATTTTGGTGCAGAGTTTCTAGTAGTTTGTGGTTACTACTGTTACAGGCAGATGCCGTCTGCATAATACAGCCAGCACCGCCTCAACCCCCTCCATGCATGTGGACCCCGGCACAAACACTCAGGTCCATCCTTTTATGCTAAGACATTAATAATTCTACAATTATCACACACAACTTATATACAGAAACCTCCCAACCGTCCCCGATCCAATGGGACTGTCCGGCTGTCGCTGGAGGTCGGGGCCATGTCCTGACGAGCTGTGTTCTGTCAGGACAGTCCGTGTAGTACAAGAAAGTCTCATGCCGAGCTGCTGTGATCGCTCCTGGAGAGGGGCAGCATCCGCTCCGTACGCCTCATACACGCCCGGCTCCGCTCCGTACACCTTGCACACGCCCGGCTCCGCTCCGCACGCTTCGTACACACACGGCTCCGCTCCGTACACCTCATACACACCCAGCTCCGCTCCGCACGCCTTGTACACGCCCGGCTCCGCTCCGCACGCCTCGTACACGCCCGGCTCCGCTCCGCACGCCTCGTACACGCCCGGCTCCGCTCCGTACGCCTCGTACACACACGGCTCCGCTCCGTACGCCTCATACACAAGCTGCTCCGCTCCGTAACGCCTCGTACACGCGCGGCTCCGCTCCGCAAGCCTAGTACACACCCGGCTCCGCTCCGCACGCCTCATACACGCCCGGCTCCGCACGCCTCGAACACACACGGCTCCGCTCCGTAAGCCTCGTACACACACGGCTCCGCTCCGTACGCCTCGTACACACGGCTCCGCTCCATACGCCTCGTACACGCGCGGCTCCGCTCCGTACACCTCATACACGCCCGGCTCTGCTCCGTGCACCTCGTACACACGCCGCTCCGTACACCTCGTACACGCGCGGCTCCGCTCCGTAAGCCTCGTACACGCGCGGCTCCGCTCCGCACGCCTCGTACACGCGCGGCTCCGCTCCGCACGCCTCGTACACGCGCGGCTCCGCTCCGTACGCCTCGTACACGCGCGGCTCCGCTCCGTACGCCTCGTACACTCGAGACTCAGCTCCGTACGCCTCGTAAACACGCCGCTCCGCTCCGTACACCTCGTACACACGCGGCTCCGCTCCGTACGCCTCGTACACGCGCGGCTCCGCTCCGTACGCCTCGTACACGCGCGGCTCCGCTCCGTACATCTCGTACACGTGCGGCTCCTCTCCGTACACCTCGTACACGCGCGGCTCCGCTCCGTACACCTCGTACACACGCGGCTCCGCTCCGTACACCTCGTACACGCGCGGCTCCGCTCCGTACACCTCGTACACGCGCGGCTCCGCTCCGTACACCTCGTACACGCGCGGCTCCGCTCCGTACGCCTCGTATACGCGCGGCTCCGCTCCGTACACCTCGTACACGCGCGGCTCCTCTCCGTACACCTCGTACACGCGCGGCTCCGCTCCGTACGCCTCGTACACACGCGGCTCCGCTCCGTACGCCTCGTACACACGCGGCTCCGCTCCGTACGCCTCGTACACGCGCGGCTCCGCTCCGTACACCTCGTACACGCGCGGCTCCTCTCCGTACACCTCGTACACGCGCGGCTCCGCTCCGTACACCTCGTACACACGCGGCTCCGCTCCGTACACCTCGTACACGCGCGGCTCTGCTCCGTACACCTCGTACACACGCGGCTCTGCTCCGTACACCTCGTACACATGGCTCTGCTCCGTACACCTCGTACACACGCGGCTCTGCTACATCCACACTGTAAACCCCTCCTGACCCCACACATAAACTTCAGCTCATCCAGCACCATGACAACCAGCACAGCAGAGTCCTGCATCCACTGAGGCCCCTGATCATGTGACCTCTGACTCCTCCCCTCCTGTGACCTCATCACAGCTCCTGTGCGCACAGAGCAGCCATATATGTGGTGGCGGCTCTGCAGGTGGAGGTATGTGGAGATTCCCCATTACTGGGCGCAGGGGGCATTAACCCCTTCAGCACCGAGACTCTTTTGGGGTCTTGTGTTGCCCCTTTATAAGAATCATAAGGTTTTGTTCTGTTTCCTGTAATAGATACATACGACCCAACTATGGAGACAGGAAGGGAGGAAACGTATTGTTCTCATAGTACAGGACCCCTTTACTGGCCCCACAGTGTAATGCCCCCATTATGCCCCTTATGCAGGATGTATGATGCCCCACACAGTGTAATGCCCCCATTATGCCCCTTA
Source organism: Phyllobates terribilis (assembly GCF_046119375.1). Lineage (NCBI taxonomy): Eukaryota > Metazoa > Chordata > Amphibia > Anura > Dendrobatidae > Phyllobates > Phyllobates terribilis. Next base: position 960,986 of record NW_027362807.1, on the reverse strand, counting down.
TACAGGATGTATGATGCCCCCCACACAGTGTAATGCCCCCATTATGCCCCTTATGCAGGATGTATGATGCCCCCATTATGCCCCTTATGCAGTATGTATGATGCCCCCACAGTGTAATGCCCCCATTATGCCCCTTATGCAGTATGTATGATGCCCCCATTATGCCCCTTATGCAGTATGTATGATGCCCCCATTATGCCCCTTATGCAGTATGTATGATGCCCCCACAGTGTAATACCCCCATTATGCCCCTTATGCAGTATGTATCTTGCCCCCCACAGTGTAATGCCCCCATTATGCCCCTTATGCAGTATGTATGATGCCCCCACACAGTGTAATGCCCCCTTTATGCCCCTTATGTAGTATGTATGATGCCCCCACACAGTGTAATGCCCCCTTTATGCCCCTTATGTAGTATGTATGATGCCCCCACACAGTGTAATGCCCCCATTATGCCCCTTATGCAGTATGTATGATGCCCCCGCACAGTGTAAGCCCCCATTATCCCCTTATACAGTATGTATCATCCTCCCGCACAGTGTAATGCCCCTTATGCAGTATGTATGATGCCCCCACACAGTGTAATGCCCCCATTATGCCCCTTATGCAGTATTTATGATGCCCCCACACAGTGTAATGCCCCCATTATGCTCCTTTTGCAATATGTATGATGCCCCCCACACAGAGTAATGTTCCTACACTACCACCATCCCCCCACACACAGTACAATGTTCCCAAAGTATCGCCTGAGGTCCTGCAGTTGGAATAAGTCCTGAAGTTTTAAGTTGGAATACTCCCTCCAGACAATGGTTTTCCCTTTGCCTGCTCCCCTACATGTATACCCTCGAGCATGTATACATGCATGTAGGGGAGCAGGCCTTACTTGATATCGAGGCTTTGTACAGTAATATACCGCATATGGATGGTATCAGAGGAGTAAGACGTTTATTGAAATCGAGATCAATAGAGTGTAGCAGACATAATGACTTCATGGAGGATCTTCTAAAATTCACTCTTACTCATAACTTCTTTATTTTTGACAGAAAGTACTTCCACCAGCTCAGGGGTACTGTGATGGGGAGCCCCTGTACCCCCTCATCTGCTAACCTATTCCTGGGCTAGTGGGAGGAAACCACAATATTGTGGGATGATCATAAGTGGTGGCAGCCATATATTGGGGCATGGGATAGATATATTGACAACATTTTTATCATCTGTTCAAGGACAAGTGAACAATTTATTGAATTTGTCAGGGAACTCAATATCCATAGATACAGTTTAATTGTTACCAGTTGCCTTTCCTGGATGTACCAATCAAGAATGTATGGGATGGGAGCCGGCGCTGTGGAGTCGGTAAGCCAAACCTTCGACTCCTACTCCTAAATTTCCATGACACCGACTCCCTCATACATGGCTTATTTTAAGTGCTAAATTTACAGTAGGACACATTTTTCTCAGCTAAAAGTTTAGACCAGGGGTCTCAAACACGTGGCCCGTGGGCCGCATGCGGCCCCTGCAGCTGCTTCATGCGGCCCGCAGGCACATAGACCCCTTGATGATCGCGGCCCGGTCCAGGAGCCGCCGACATCAGCGGTGTAGTGCAATGTATTGCCGTGCAGAGACGGGCTCTCTGCACAGCAATATCAATGGCAGCCGCCGGCCTATCGGAGGCCAGCAGCTGATATCTGCGTCCCAGCGCAGCAGTTTATGAGCTGGACCTGAGGGTGCTGTGGGATCTACTCCCACAATAACTTTCAGAAAGGGTTGGTCAATTAGGGACTGTTTAGTGCATAGTTTCTATAAAAACCTGCACCCAAGGGGACATGGCTGGATGGAAGAATCTGTGGTTTCTTTAGATGTGTAGAAAGTTGTACATGTAATTGGATGAGACCATGAAAATCTTTCTCGAGTTCCTCTACAGGTGAAACCTTTTTCCAGAGGGATTATTCCAACTGTAAAACCTCAAGACTTGTATGTGTGGCCACATCACCTGCCTCCTAGATTATATATGCACGACCAAGAGGCTGTCTAGGACGATTGTGGGGGGGGCATTTGGGCGAAATTACGCCATGGTCGGGACACCCCATTAGTGAGACACATGAACAGTGCACATTGAGGTGAAACAAGCGACATCTCCTTTTGCATCATTGAGGTGGTTAAACCCAATGTGAGAGGGGGTGATCTCAATTGATGTATCCTCAAAAAGGAAAGCGAGTGGATTTCCAGACTGGATTCACTAGCCCCTACGGGACTCAATGAGCAGATTTCCTATGCCTGTTTTGTATGAATACAGCCCAATCTGGATTACATTTTTGGATTTTATACTCTACCCATTTCTACTCAGTTCCCTGTGAATGAGGTTCACATATTGTTTTACTTCATCAAGATATCTGAGCTTCTATATCAGAATTATTTCTTATCAGTTATATCCCACTTATACTATTTAGTAACTAACAAGTGTGGTGTTCCTTGTGTATCTCTAATTATGCAATAGTGGTTAAATTTGACAATTTAGGAATATACTGTGGGCCATCATCCCATATCTTATGAAGTGATAAAGTAGATCTACATGCCTATTGCATGATGGGAGGATGTGCAATACTTGTTTTTAGTCTCCCATGACGCTGATCTCAGAGAGAGGATTTTTCTGTTGGTGGAATGCAATCCAAAACCATTATACGCTCCGGCGTGGAACGCAGACATCTGGGCATGCGCATTTGTGGACAATGATCCTAGATGTGCTCTGTCGTGGAATGATAACTATGGGCACGCGCAGTCACAGGTACGAGTGGCGCGGAGGCAATCAGTTTATCTGGCGTTTCAGCGAAAAGCGCGTCACTTCTGGACATGCACACTAGGGGATGGACATTATCGAACTTCTTGCTCATGAGGAGTAGCGTAGGCGCAGTACAGTATAACCTGTGACAATTCACCTCTAGGAATGGGAATGGGTCTCCTAGTCTGGGGTTTTGGATGAAGTGGGATATTTAAACATGGACACCTGGCTATTAGGCACACTATGCTGAACATCATGAATTATCATCCCTGTATCAAGCCTCCTAATGAACCTGTTGGGGAAACGCTTTGAGGCGGATTATAGAAACATTCTCTGAGTTCCATACCCTTTCCTTTATACATATTGTAGGGGTTTTACTCACTTGGGCACAACGGGAGGAAAACAGGAGGCCTGTTCCTTTAAAAGTTCATGTGAGTTTATTGCTTCATAAACCCAGAAGCCAAACAGAAAAGCAAATAGCCTTTAGATCAGGCAGACAAAGTAAATGTCTTTAGCAGGTCTCTGCTCAGCCAGGCTTGTGTGGCACACAAGCTGGGGTAGCGTCCAGTGTCCTGGCTTGGTCTGAAGACAAACATACACAGGAGGCTGTCTACCTCCAAACACACAGACCATGTGCCAAACAACAGCCTTCATTTTATAGGCTGTTAACCACACCCAGAGGTGAGGTATGTGGGTAGCAGGACCTGCCCATTCTCTCCCAGCCACCCGTAACCCGGCTCCCAGGTGCACCAAACAATCATCTTAGTGCTGTGTGCCTTAGAGAAACACTCCGGGTTACATCACAGAGACCAGCCATCTCTGTGACACATACCTCCCATCTACTACTCTACCATTAGCCACCTTACATATCTACCCCCTCTGCCTAATGCCGTGGGGCTTGGCACCTTCTACTGCCAGACAGGGGATTCTCGAGAGGGCATGGGCAGTACCATGTAGCTTCCATGCTCTATGTTCTACATGGAAGTAGAAGTCCTGTAGGGCTAAAAACCAGAGGTTGACCCCTCATCCATCCGATTGGGGCATAGTCGGATACTAATCTAAATTTTCGACCTAACAGATAGTACCGTAAAGTGTCCACTGCCGACTTTATGGCCAAGCATTCCTTCTCTATAACCGAATTATTTTTCTCGCAGCAGGACAGCTTTTTACTCAGGTAGAGGACAGGGTACTCCACCCCATGTATCTCCTGGGAAAGGACTGCTCTGAAGCATCTGTCTGGAGTATAAACTCTTTCTTGAAGTCCGGGGCAACCAGCACCGGTTGCCTACACAGAGCCAGTTTCATCTCTTGAAAGCCCGTCTCCTCCTCTGCAGTCCACTTGGCTATGGCTGATTTTGTCCCTTTAAGGAGGTCAGTCAGGGGTGCGGCCTTCATGGTGAAGTTTGGGATGAATTTCCTGTAGTATCCCACGATTCCCAGGAAGGCTCTGACTTGCTTTTTTCGACAGTGGTCTATGTCAATTTTGGATTGCTTCTACTTTAGTAATTTGGGGTTTTATCTTGCCTCTACGCACTACATATCCAAGGTGCTTGGCTTCTTCTTTCTCCATGCCACATTTCTTCTGGTTTATTGAAAACCCCACCTTCCTCAGAGCATCAAACACAGTCTGGAATTTTTCCAGATGACTCTCCCTGTCTGGACTGAAGATAATAATATCGTCCAGGTATGTTGCGCCATATTTCTTATGGGATGCAAGGATGCGATCCATGGCTCTCTGGAAGGTTGCAGGGGCCCTCTGCAGTCCCAACGGCATCCGGACATACTGGAAGCATCCGTCAAGCGTAGAAAACACAGTCTTCTCTTTTGCTACCTGTGCCTTAGGGATCTGCCAATATTGGTCTGGTAGCGCACCCATCCTTGGTGCCCCTGTGTTTCCCTTCTAATATTGTTCTTCTACCAGCTGGAGTTACATTATCGCCATCTGGATATTTTTTTAAAAAAAATCTAAATAAAAGACATTTGTTTTTACCATTGGAGTCTGTGGAGCTGGATCATCGTTTTTTCTATTACCTGTCTACTGAGTGCAAGCAGCAGCTCTGATTACGGAGACACCCAGCTGGTTCATGGAGGTGAGCTGTTTTTTTTTATTTTCCCTTTCCATCTGCCAATATCCCTTTGTCAGATCCAAGGTGGTTATGTGCCTTGCTGGCCCAAGCCTCTCGATCAGGTGATCGACGCGTGGCATGGGATATGCGTCAAATTTGGAGACCTCCGATAGTCGTTTCAGAATCTCCACTCACCATCAGGATTTGGGACCAAGACGATCGGGCTCTTCAATGACACCGAGCTTCAGCATACAAGCTACCTCTTTGTAGATCAACTCTCGTCGGGCCTCAGGTATCTGATAGGGCTTAAAGTTTACCCGCACATGAGGCTCCGTCAGAAACTCGTGTTCTAAGACACTTGTGCATCCTGGCAATTCCGAGAACAGATCCCTTTTCTTCTGCATCAACCCCCGACACTGCTGTTTCTGGGCCTTCGTTAGCTTTTCCGCAATTGCGACTCTTCCAACGTCACCTTCTGGCTTGCCCAGCAAGCAAGGAGCTTTCACAGCCTCTCTGTCTTGCCACGGCTTGATGAGGTTGACGTGATATATCTGGTACGCATTACGTCGTCCCGATTGATGAACCTTGTAGTTCACTTCACCCACTTTTTCCACCACCTCATACAGCCCTTACCACTTGGCCAAGAACTTACTTTCCACTGTAGGAATTAGCACGAGGACTCAGCCTCCCGGATTGAATTGCCTCACTCTGACTAACTGGTTGTAGACTCTGGCATGAGCTTCTTGTGCCTGCAGGAGATGTTCTTTTACAATGGGCATCACCTTCGCAATCCTCTCCTGCATCAGAGCAACGTGCTCAATGACGCTCATGTGGGGCGTGACCTCGGCTTCCCAGGTTTCCTTTGTGACATCCAGGAGACTCCGCGAATGTCGGCCATACAGGAGTTCAAATGGCGAGAACCCCGTAGAGGGGCTAGCCTGAGAACTCTACCTAGAAAAGAAAGAAACAAAATGAGATAAGAAGAATGATAATTATGGACTTCCTGTGGCCTTATATTAATATATCAAATTAATAATATATAGTGACAATTATTGATGTAATCATACTGTATGTGTTTTTTTTTTGTGGGTTTGGACAATTTATTATTGTGGTGCATTTTTGGGAAAAGAATAGTTTTCTTTCTAATTTTATATTGTGCACCTTGGAAATTATTATGTTTCACGTACTATACACAATTGCAGTGTATTAGTTATTATCTTAAGCTATTTATTCACTACTTTAAAATATGAGACACACAATATATATCAAAATTATTGTGTGCCCCATTATACACATTTTCACACCATATATGCTTACTATGATATTTTATATTTTTTTCATGAATCTTTTCACATTAAATTTTCACATATTTCCAACACATTCCTTGCACTCTTACATCAATTTTACTATATAAAACATATACCCATTAGATATCTCTTAAATCAAGAAGTTTATACTTATCAAGTATCAGAAGCATTCCCTAATGGATGATTGGGGTTCAACTAATTATTATATAGAAAACGCAAAAGAATGTAATGAAGGCGAGTATCTATATGCCTAAATGTATTTACGATCTCCGTTACATTGACACGCCCCTTCCAAGCTCCGCTACTCCTATATGGAGATTCCCAACAGAGAGTGCGCATGCGCACGTGAACGGGCCCGTCGGACTTCCGGTCCTGCACAAGAGACACTTCATGCGTTCCACCGCATGCGTGTCAGCCGCAGTGACTCCGGAAGTCCTTTTTGTTTACGGGGCACCTACGTAACTAACGCATGCGCCATAATCACTCTGGTCTATCAGATTAATTACATACAGCTGGTGGGAGGAATACATAAACGGTACACTGTGCACACAAACTAACGCCCCCCATTGAAGAAGCCCAAGGCGAAACGGCGGCGTCAGGGTAGACCGCAATCTCATCTCCACAGGCTGGATACTGAAATATTTAAGTACTCTCCTTAGGACCTTGCTGCTGTTAACTGTGAATCCTGAATGAATCTGTCCCTATATGCACAGTTCCCTGTTTAGGGTATTAAATCAATTGTTGCTGGCTTTATTTCCCTATCTTTCAGTCATTACTTTGTCTGAAAGATATAATGTAAAACATAACAAAAATTCACTTATTTATATACTCACAAGTATATTTATACATCTTTCAATACAGAGAGGAAAATACCTTTTTGCACTTTGTCTCTGGATTTTTTTGAATAAAGGGGTTCAACTTTTTCAGCACCTTATTATTAGGGAAAGGGTGCAATAAAAACGGAATAGAATTTCTTGATACATCAGAGGAGGTAGCTTACTGTAATAATATAAGCCTCTAATGGAGATTTCATTTTGTGAATTTTGAAGGTACCTGTTTTTTACAAAAAAATTCTTTTAATTATTGAAATAAAAATGATTTAATTTTAACAAATAATTGTACTCATATCTTCCTTAAATCGGGCTCATGTAGCTTGAGTTTGTTTGTGGATAAGGTCAAATATTTGGTAGCGAGGTGGTTTGTTCCGGTGATACGAACCCGCTGTTCCCCGATAGTCATTGTCACCCCCAAGCGCGCGAGAATGTCAGTTTTTAGCTTGCCATACTCTTTGGCATCCTGCAAAGCTAAATCATAGTACACCTTTTGGGCGTACTATGCAAAGCTAAATAGGACGTACTATGCAAAGCTAAATAGGGCGTCCTGCAAAGCTAAATCTTAGTACGCCTACTAGACGTACTTCTGGGGCTCTCCTGTCAAGTATTGCGCCAGTACCTCTGTCCACTGCTCTTGCGAAAATTCCTCCCTCTCGGCGACCCTTTCAAACACCGTCAGGAAGGCCTCAACGTCAACCTCCGGGGTTATTTTCTGCAAAGCCCGTCATACCGCCTTCCGGACATGGGAGTTATCAGTCGGACCTGGGGTTGGAGCGCTCATCCTGCCCTGGATGGCGGTTGCCAGAAGCTGCTGGATCTGCTGTAACAACAGCCTGTTGGCAATGCTTGCTGGCTTGCGACAGACTTCACCCAGGGCATGCAGTCCATCCTGTAGCAGTCACACGTCTCTGCTGGGAACACTGCTCGCGCGTCTAACACCAATTGTAGAGGTTTTACTCACTTGGGTGCGACGGAAGGAAAACAGGAAGCATGTTCCTTTAAAAGTTCTTGTGGGTTTATTGCTTCATAAACCCAGAAGCCAAACAGAAAAGCAAATAGCTCAAGCAAACAAAGTAAATGTCTTTAGCAGGTCTCTGCTCAGCCAGGCTTGTGTGGCATGCAAGTTGGGGTAGCGTCCAGTGTCCTGGCTTGGTCTGAAGACAAACATACACAAGAGGTCTTCTCCCTCCAAACACACAGACCATGTGCCAAACAACTGCCTCCATTTTATAGGCTGTTAACCACACCCAGAGGTGAGGTACGTGGGTAGCTGGACCCGCCCATTCTCTCCTAGCTACCCGTAACCCGGCTCCCAGGTGCACCAAACGATCCTCTTAGTGCTTATGTGCCCTAGAGAAACACTCCAGGTTACATCACACAGACCAGCCATCTCTGTGACACATACCTCCCATCGACTACGCGACCATTAGCCACCTTACAATACCTTGATACATATCTGGTTTCATGATTACCCCACGGCTGATGAAAGGGAATCTGTCACCCGCTGGGACTTATCTGACCTCTAATATGGGCATACAGGTGATAGAAATGTGAATCTATACATACCTGAATGCCTCATATTAGAGGTCTGTTTGCTGAGAAATGGCTTTTTATTCAGTGAAGATTCTGATGCTTGCTGGCCGTGGGGTAGTCGGTGGAGTGGATTCCCTTTAATAAATACTCACTTAGCCCCATTCTTCATGCAGATACTAATAAATCCAGGACCTATGAGATTTTTACCATATGATAGTTGGATAGTTAGGGGTGTATCATCCATAGCAGCAGCCCACAGGGCCACTATGGTGCCCGTGAGAAAACACAGAATTTGAGCTTGGTTTAAGTTGGTATCCATGCCGCACATAAATGCATGTTTACTATGGCCATAAATCAGAAAAAAACTATAAGAAGAAAAATGATCATAAACCCTGCTGTAAATAAATAAAAACCAAAAGTGCTTTTAACCCCTTTACCCCCGAGGGTGGTTTGCACATTAATGAGCAGGCCAATTTTTATAATTCTGACCACCGTCACTTTATGAGGTAATTACTCTGGAACGCTTCAACGGATCCCCCTGATTCTGAGATTATTTTTTCGTGACATATTGTACTTCATGATTGTGGTAAAATTTCTTTGATATCACTTGCGTTTATTTGTGGAAAAATCGGAAATTTGGTGAAAATTTTGAAAATTTGTCAATGTAATTTTTATGCCCTTAAATCAAAGAGATGTCACGCAAAATAGTTAATAAATAACATTTCCCACATGTCTACTTTACATCAGCACAATTTTGGAACAAACATTTTTTTTTTAGTAGGGAGCTATAAGGGTTAAAAGTTGACCAGCGATTTCTCATTTTAACAACAAAATTTACAAAACCATTTTTTTTAGAGACCACATCACATTTGACGTGACTTTGAGGGGCCTTTATGACAGAAAATACCCAAAAGTGACACCATTCTAAAAACTGCACTCCTCAAGGTGCTCAAAACCACATTCAAGAAGTTTATTAACCCTTCAGGTGCTTCACAGGAATTTTTGGAATGTGGAAGAAAAAAATTAACATTTAACTTTTTTCACAAAAATGTTACTTTAGACCCAATTTTTTTTATTTTCGCAGGGGTAACTGGAAAAAATGGACCCCAAAATTTTTGTGCAATTTCCCCTGAGCACGCAGATACCCCATATCTGAGGAAAAAACACTGTTTGGGCGCACAGCAGGGTTTGGAAGGGAAGGAGCGCCATTTGACTCTTTGTAAAATTTGCTTGAATAATTAGCGGACACCATGTTGCGTTTGGGGAGCCCCTGATGTGCCTAAACAGTGGAAACCCCCCACAAGTGACACCATTTTGGAAACTAGACCCCTTAGGGAACTTATCTAGATGCGTGGTGTGCACCTTGAACCCCCAGGTGCTTCACAGAAGTTTATAACATTGAGCCGTAAAAATAAAATTTTCACATTTTTCCAACAAAAATGTTTTTCAGCCTCCAATTTTGCATTTTCATAGGGGTAACAGGAGAAATTGCACCATGCATTTTGTTGTGCAATTTCTCCTGAGTAAGCCGATACCCCATATGTGGGGGAAAACCGCTGTTTGGACGCACGGCAGGGTTCAGAAGGGAAGGAGCACCATTTGACTTTTTGAATGTAAAATTTGCTTGAATAATTAGCGCTTGTGCCTCTGATGTGCCTAAACAGTGGAAACCCCCCACAAGTGACACCATTTTGGAAACTAGACCCCTTAGGGTACTTATCTAGATGTGTGGTGAGCATCCTGAACCCCCAGGTGCTTCACAGAAGTTTATAACATTGAACCGTAACAATGAAATTTTCACATTTTTTCAACAAAAATGTTTTTCAGCCCCCAATTTTGCATTTTCACAAGGGTAACAGGTTGCGTTTGGGGAGTCCCTGATGTGCCTAAATAGTGGAAACCACCCCACCCTCCCCCCAGTGACTCCATTTTGGAAGCTACACCCCTCCAGGATTTTATCAAGGGGTATAGTGAACATTTTGAACCCAGAGGTACGACACAGAATTTGATAACATTAGGTCATCATATTGAATAAGTTGTCATTAGTCTTGAGTGCAAGTGCTCGCTATTTGAGTTTGCATCAGGTACTAGGGTATGCACCAAGTATCGCGGGTGCTCAAGTGACATGCTTGAGTCCCTGCCCCGCATGTTTTTTTATTAGACACCCAAAAAAAAAAACATGCTGGGATCGCTCGTGCATGGCAGGCAATCCCCATAAGGTTTTTTTGGCTGTATAACAGCTGCAAAACATTTGAGGAGGAGACTCGAGCATGTCACTCGAGCACCTGCCATACTCTGTGCATACCCAAGCACCCGATGCAAACTCAAGTAGCGAGTACTTGCACTCACTAGTCGCCATATCGTCGTCATTTTCTTTTTCTTTACTTCTGAAAAAATCCCAACCCCAACCCAAACTTTAGCCCAAACCTAACCCTAACCCTAACCTTAGCCTAACCCTAGCCTAACCCTAATCCCAATCCCTAGCACAACCCTAACCATAGCACAACCCTAACCCTAAAGTTTATTTTTTACGCCGTTCCTCGTGTGGTATAAGTGATTAGAAGACGTTATTCTTCGGGTCGGTGCAATTACAGCGATACCAGAATCTTATCGGGTTTTTATGATTGACAGCTGTCACACGCTAAAAGACACATTTTTTTGCAAAGACTAGTTTTTGCATCGCCATATTTTGAGAGCTATAATTTTTCCAGATTTCGGCCGACAGTCATGTGATGGTTTGTTTTTTTACGGGACAAGTTGATGTTTTTATCGGTATCATTTTCGGGCAAATGACATTTTTTGATCGCTTTCTATTCCGATTTTTGGGAGTCAGGATAAACAAAAGCCAACAATTCAGGAATTGTTTTTTTTGTTTTTTTATATGCCTTTCTGCGTGTGGTAAAATTGATAAGGCAGCTTTATTCTTTGGGTCAGTACGTTTACAGTGGTACCGCATTTTTTTTTTATATATATATATATATATATATATATTGGCGCTTTTACACAATAAAAACTATTTTATAGAAAAAATAATTGTTTTTGCATCGCTTTATTCTGAGAACTATAACTTTTTTATTTCTCTGTTGTTGGAGCTGTATTGCGGCTTGTTTTTTGCGGGACAAGATGACGTTTTCAGCTGTACCATTTTTATTTACGTTCGTCTTTTTGATCGCATTTTATTCCATTTTTTGTTTGGCGGTGTGATGATAAAACATCATTTTATGTTTCGTTTTTTTTTTACCGTGTTCACTAAAGCGGTTAAGTAGTGGGACAGTTTTATAGGTCAAGTTGTTCCGGACGTGGTGATACCAAATATGTGTACTTTTATTGGTTTATTTTTTTTTTCATAAGATTATTTATTTATGGGTACAATATATAATATAATATTTTTACAATTTTTATTTTTTTTTTTCACTTTCTGACATTTTTATTACTTGTTCACATTGTCCCACTATGGCACTTTCACTTTTTGCAGCCTGATCGTCTGCATGGCATAGAGAGCAGCAGCTCCCTATGCCATGCAGCCTGTCAGCGCTGCACAGGGAGAAAGTTACTTTGGTCGTGCACTGCACATGACCAAAACAACTTCATGCCTCCTGGTGACCCGGATGTTGTCATGATGACGTCGGGTCACCATGGCAACATCCGGGACTGGATTTGGACGCCGGCAGAGAAAGTAAGTATCGCGCTTACCTCCTCTTGCCACCGGAATGCTGCAATCGATTTCAATCGCAGCATTTCGGGGGTTAATGTGTCGGGAGCGGTGCGGGACCGCTCCTTGCACATAACACCGGGTGTCAGCTGTGACAATCAGTTGACACACGGCGGCGATCTCGCCCGCACCGCTTGTGTGCGGACGAAATCGCCAGGCCGTATTAATGCGTATCAGGCCCATAAGGCCCAGGGCACAGATACGTACTAATATGCCCTGGGTCAGAAAGGGGTTAAATAAAATAGGGTTCTTAGCAACACTGTTTTTGATCAAAAATAGCATGAAAGCTATCCCACCATGGCAAGATGAACCCATTCGGGATAGTCCTACTCTGTATAATATTAACTCCTTTAAAGCCCATGACGTACTAATACGCGTCTGTGCCCTGGGACTTAAGAGCCTGACCCGTATTAGTACGTCATCGCGATCGCGCGCGCACACAGGCTGTGCGGGCGCGATCTCCGCTGGGTGTCAGCTGATTGTGACAGCTGACACCCGGTACTATGTGCAGGGAGCGGTCCCACACCGCTCCCGGCACATTAAACCCCGCAATGCTGCGATCGAAGTCGATCGCAGCATTGCTGTGGCTAAGGGGAGGTGATCGCAATACTCACCTCATCTTCCGGCCTCCAGCGCTGTCTGCCACGGCTTCCCGGGTGTTGCCATGACGACCCTATGTCGTCATGACAACATCCGGGTCACCAGACAGCAGGAAGATTTTTTGGTCATGCGCAGTGCATGACCAAACAATCTTCTCACTGTGCAGCACTGACTGCCTGCATGGCACAGGGATGGTTCTCCATCCCTATGCTATGCAGGCGATCAGAATAAAAAAAGTGAAAGTCCCAGAGTGGGACAAAGTAAAAAAACTCTCAGAAAGTGAAAAAAAAAAAAAATTGTAAAAATATAAAAAATAATCCACCAAAAATAAAAATATAATGTACCAATCAATAAATATTATGAAAAAAAAACACCAAACAATAAAAGTACACATATTTGGTATCGCCGCGTCCGTAACGACCTGACCTATAAAACTGTCCCACTAGTTAACCCCTTCAGTGAACACGGTAAAAAAAAAAAAAACGAAGCAAAAAGCAATGCTTTATCATCATACCGCCAAACAAAAAATGGAATAACACGCGATCAAAAAGACGAATATAAATAAAAATGTTACAGCTGAAAACGTCATCTTGTCCCGCAAAAAACAAGCCGCCATATAGCTCCAAATCAAAAAGTTATAGCTCTCAGAATGAAGCGATGCAAAAAAATATTTTTTTCTATAAAATAGCTTTTGTTGTGTAAAAGCGCCAAAACATAGAAAAACGATATAAATGTGGTACCGCTGTAAACGTACTGACCCAAAGAATAAAGCTACCTTATCAATTTTACCACACGCGGAGTAGAATAAATTTTTTTAAAAAAAAAACAATAATTCCTAAATTGTTGGTTTTTGTTTATTCTGCCTCCCAAAAGCTGGAATAGAAAGCGATCAAAAAATGTCACGTGCCTGAAAATGGCACCAATAAAAACGTCAACTCATCCCGCAAAAAAGAAGCCGTCACATGACTCTGTCGGCCAAAATATGGAAAAATTATAGCTCTCAAAATATGGCGATGCAAAAACTAGATTTTACAAAATATGTGTCTTTTAGTGTGTGACAGCTGTCAATCATAAAAACCTGATATCATTCTGGTTTCTCTGTAGCCGCACCGACCCGAAGAATAAGGTCGTCTAATCATTTATACCGCACTAGGAATGGCGTAAAAAATAAACGCTGGGGTTGGGGTTAGGGTTGTGCTAATGTTAGGGTTGGGGTTAGGGTTGTTGTTATTTTCAAAAGTAAAAAAAAAAAAACGATGACGATCTGGCAACTAGTGTTGAACGCAAGTGCTCGCTACTTGAGTTTGCATCGGGTGCTCGGGTATGCATTGAGTATCGCGGGTGCTCGAGTCTCCGCCCCATATGCTTCGCTGCCAAAAAAACCTCGCGAGGATTGCCTGCCATTCACGAGCGATCCCCGCATGTTTTTTTGGGGGTGTCTAATAACCGTGAAACATGCGGGCGGGGTCTCGAGAATTTCGCTTGAGCATCCGTGATACATGGTGCATACCTGAATACCCAATGCAAACTCAAGTAGCGAGCACTTGCGCTCAAGACTAATGACAACTTATTCAATATGATGACCTAATGTCATCAAATTCTGTGTCGTACCTCTGTGTTCAAAATGTTCACTATACCCCTTGATAAAATCCTTGAGGGGTGTAGTTTCCGAAATGGGGTCACTTGTGCGGGTTTCAACTATTTAGGCACATCAGGGGCTCACCAAACGCGACATGGCGTCCGCTCTCGATTCCAGCCGATTTTGCGTTCAAAAAGTCACACAGTGCTCCTTCCCTTCTGAACTCTGCCGTGCTCCCAAACACTGTATTTTCCCCACATATGGGGTATTTGCGTACTCAGGAGAAATTGCACAAAAGTTTTTGGGGTCCATTTTCTCCTCTAACCCTTGTGAAAATAAAAAATTTGGGGCTAAAACATCATTTTTGTGGAAAAAGTTAGATTTTTTATTTTCACGGCTCCATGTTATAAACTTCTGTAAGGGACGTGGGGGTTCAAGATGCTCACCACACATCTAGATAAGTTCCCTAAGGGGTCTAGTTTCCAAAATGGTGTCACTTGTGGGGGGTTTCCACTGTTTAGGCACATCAGGGGCTCCCCAAATGCAACATGGCGTCCGCTAATTATTCAAGCAAATTTTACATTCAAAAAGTCAAATGGCGCTCCTTCCCTTCCGAACCCTGCCGTGCGCCAAAACAGTGGTTTTCCCCCACATATGGGGTATCTGCTTACTCAGGAGAAATTGCACAACAAAATGCATGGTGCAATTTCTCCTGTTACCCTTATGAAAATGCAAAAGTGGGGGCTGAAAAACATTTTTGTTGGAAAAATGTGAAAATTTTATTTTTACGGCTCAATGTTATAAACTTCTGTGAAGCACCTGGGGGTTTAAGGTGCTCACCACACATCTAGATAAGTTCCCTGAGGGATCTAGTTTCCAAAATGGTGTCACTTGTGGGGGGTTTCTACTGTTTAGGCACATCAGGGGCTCCACAAATGCAACATGGCGTCCGCTAATTATTCAAGCAAATTTTATATTCAAAAAGTCAAATGGCGCTCCTTCCCTTCCGAACCCTGCCATGCGCCCAAATAGTGGTTTTCCCGCACATATGGGGTATCTACTTACTCAGGAGAAATTGCACAACAAATTTTGGGGTCCATTTTTTCCTGTTAACCCTGCGAAAAAAAAAATTGGGTCTAAAATAACATTTTTGTGAAAAAAGTTAAATGTTAATTTTTTTCTTTCACATTCCAAAAATTCCTGTGAAGCACCTGAAGGGTTAATAAAGTTCTTGAATGTGGTTTTGAGCACCTTGAGGGGTGCAGTTTTTTAGAATGGTGTCACTTTTGTGTATTTTCTGTCATAAAGACCCCTCAAAGTGACTTTAAATATGATGTGGTCCCTAAAAAAATGGTTTTGTAAATTTTGTTGGAAAAATGAGAAATCGCTGGTCAACTTTTAACCCTTATAGCTCCCCAATAAAAAAAAATGTTGGTTCCACAATTGTGCTGATGTAAAGTAGACATGTGGGAAATGTTATTTATTAACTATTTTGTGTGACATATCTCTCTGATTTAAGGGCATGGAAATTCAAATTTTGAAAATTGCAAAATTTTCTAAATTTTCTCCAAATTTCCATTTTTTTCACAAATAAACGCAAGTGATATCGAAGAAATTTTACCACAATCATGAAGTACAATATGTCACGAAAAAACATTCTCTGAATCTGGGGGATCCGTTGAAGTGTTCCAGAGTAATTACCTCATAAAGTGACAGTGGTCAGAATTGTAAAAATTGGCCTGGTTATTTACGTGCAAACCACCTTGGGTTGTAAAGGGGTTAAAAACCTTACCGTGTATCAAAGCCTCAAACTTCTGTGTATGAATCAGACATGAGATCTAATGTGATAGAAGATTACAGTCCGGGGAAGACTGGAAACATTCATATAGACGGCCGTTGGAGATGTAGTCAGTGAGAAATCTGGCTAAATATGTTTCTAGAGCCGTAGTAGAAGATGAAGATGTCGTCCTCCTCATGAAGTTGTTATTTCTTATGATACGTGTAATGAATATCTCCTGCAGTATTGCTAATGCCGATTGCAGTGTTTGTAAATGAGACGAGAATTAGCTTTATGGAAGATGAGTTTATGAGAAACGTGTTCAGCTACAGACTCCGAGGAAGAAACTGCTTGGTGTCTGTGGCCTAAAATATATAGATTTTATTACTAGATGTAAAGCAGAAAACTAAATACTGTAAAATAATAAATCTCCTCATATGTTTCCCTTATTATCTCCAGTAATTGTATTATTACACAGGATCTTTATGATGTTATATAGGCTCATCATCTTCTCATTCAGGTCCCTACAATATCAGATCCTCTCAGTGAAGATCTTCTATTTAAGAGAATTTTCCTTATGGACCCATCAAAGATGGATATGGATAGAGACAAGATGGCGGAGAGGATATTCCACCTCACCCTAGAGATCCTCTTCCGGCTTACTGGAGAGGTGAGAGATTCTGATGAGATCACATTACATCATTCTTATCTATGGGAATAACAGATGGACAGAACTGGAGAGGTGAGGACTCTGTAAATGTCTGTAGTGAGATTTATTTATATGTATTTCCATAACCAGGATTACATATTAGTGAAGAAGACCTCTAGTGAGCACTGTCAGGACCCTGTGTCTGAGGGATGGGGAAGAACCCTGAGCCCAATCACAGGGCCTCCATCTCACCTCTTCATACATGAGGACATCAATGACCAGAAGATCGTAGAACTCACCTACAAAATGATTGAGCTGCTGACTGGAGAGGTGACGCTGCTGGGAATGCTGGGACATTATACAGTATGAAGGGATCGGGGGGGTGACAGTATCATTGTATGTGTCAGGTTCCTATAAGATGTCAGGATGTCACTGTCTATTTCTCCATGGAGGAGTGGGAGTATTTAGAAGGACACAAAGATTTGTACCAAGACGTCATGATGGAGGTTCCCCAGCCCCTCACATCACCAGGTAATAGACAGGACTAAACACACACGGCCTATAATTATCTGTATGTAAAGAATGAATTCAGTCCCTGTATGTGTTTCCCCCAGATCTATCCAGTAAGAGAACAACACCAGAGAGATGTCCCTATCCTCTTCTTCCACTGGACTGTAAACAAGAAGATCCCAATGTTCCTCAGGATCATCAGGTAGATGGAGAGAAGGTGTCATGAGATCTCCCCTATAATGTATAAATGACTGTGAAGGTCTTGTGTGAGAACTGTGGAGATGGATTAGAGCTGATCATAGATGTGACTTCTCAATCTGTCTGTGACTTTTACAATATTTGTTTCAGGGTGAAGATCTGCCCCATATTAATACTACAGAGACATATGTGAGGGGTGATGAGCGGTGTAAAGAAGAGATTCCTACATATGACTACCGAGGTGAGTAGTAATAGCCACTAAGTGCTGAGAAGTGACAGATTCTTCTCTGTCACCGGCTGTGGCTGCTTTATCGGTGATGTAGTCCGGCTGTATCAGTCGTGTGATCACCATTTTACCGCTAGACCACAACATTCTCCTCCATCCGAAAATGTTCAAATTACTTTGTGGATTGACAGAAATATGAAACTGGGCTTCGAGAAACAGGTAGACACCATGAAATCTACTTTGGAAGCTTTTGGTCTTAAATTGGAGGAAAATACTAAAAGACTTGAAACGGTGGAGGGAAGGGTAGAGTCTGTCTCTTCTGATAATCTAGAAATTAAATCTGAGCTTAAAAGACTCAGACTAAAAGTTGCGGATTTGGAGGATAGAAGTAGAAGAAATAACTTGAAGATTAGAGGCATATCTGAGGACGTTTCTCCCTCAGATATTTCGGCTTTTGTCAAAGACTTATTTCACAAGACAATCCCATCCCTTTCTGAGCAGGATCTTATCATTGATAGGGCCCATCGCTTATTTCGTCCGACCTCCATCTCCTCGGATCTTCCTAGGGATGTAATAGCTAGGTTACATTTTTTCTCGACCAAAGAGAGAATCTTGAACTATATTAGGGAAAACAGGACTTTTCCAGAGCCTTTCTCGCACCTAAAAATCTTCTCAGATTTTTCCAAAGAAACCATGGATACGAGAAGGTCATACAAATTGACCACAGATAGACTGAGGGATATGAATATCCCGTATAGGTGGGGCTTTCCAGTAAAGTTGCTGATTTTCTTTAACGGGAAAACATTTACTCTTACAGATCCTGATGAAGGCCCTAAATTTTTTGATTTTATAAAAGACATTCCCTACAAAGTTACAAAGGCACCCCACCGCTGAAATGAGAAACACTACTCCCTCGGGAGCCCTCTTTAAAAATAAACTCATTCTATCACCTCACCTAACATGCTATAATAAATTTATCATTCTTCTTTACATTTAGCCTTCATGGTTTGTCCACATTATTTTTCCCCCCAATCTGAGGGAGAACCTTTACGGTGAAGGTTCCCTCAGGAGATTTTTTGATTCGTTTTTTCTTTTTTCTTTGAATACTTGGTTATTGTTATTACTATCTTTGAATTAATATTAGAGATATTGTATTCCAGCTTTGATTGTCGGTTGATTTTTATTTTTTGGGAATTTGTTGGACCAACTGACCCCTCTCCCTTTGGTTTACTTTGATTACCAATTTACCTATGCCTATCAAGATCATCACCTATAATGTAAGAGGCCTAAACAGTCCCAATAAGAGATTCTCCCTTTGGAAGGAATTGGGTCATCTTGGTGCTGATGTTGCGTGTCTTCAGGAGACCAGGTTTGCCGAGGGGAAACACCCTACCTTCACCCACAAACGCTACCCTCATATATTTGAATCCACTAGCGACCGGAAAAAAGCCGGTGTAGCTACAGTGATCAGAGATTCTGTCCCATTTGAGTTTTTAGATCAGCATAAAGATGTCAATGGAAGGTTCCATATATTGCTCTGTAAACTGAATAATCATGAGTGCACTGTTGTTAACTTATACGCCCCAAATAAAAAGCAAATACCCTTTTTGAACAAGGTTTTTAGAAAAGTTAAAGAGGTTAGGAGAGGCGAATTGATTTTTTTAGGAGACTTCAACATGGTCCCGGACGGGCATATGGACTCTTCCTCCCCCAGCCGTCACCTATACCCGACGTTAAATAATTGGCTTTATAAAAATGAACTATTTGATACATTTAGATGTCTGCAAACTACCTCCAAAGAATTCTCCCACTTTTCGGATGCGCACCAAACGGCCTCTAGAATTGACTTAATAATAACTGATGTCTTTTCTTTACCCAAATTTTCTAACGTATCTATAGGCCTTAGGTCTTTATCAGATCATGCCCCTACGTCATGTGAAATTCATATTGGTCCTCTTATTAAAAATAGATTTCTTTGGAAATGGAGATCTTCACTTATTCATAACCCCAAGAACAAAAAAATTATTGAAAAAGCTATTTCTGATTATTTTAGGGAAAACGATACCCCAGATTTATCTAATCCCTTCTCCAGCTGGTGCGCTCACAAGGCTGTCCTTCGGGGTGTACTAATGCAGATATCCTCATCTGAAAAAAAAGAAAAAAGAACAAAAATTAATTCTCTTCAAAAACTGATTAGGGAAAAAGAACTAGAACAAATAAATCTTCCTTCCCCTTCCCCAATAATTCAAAAAGAGCTCTCAAATTTAAGGGTAGAGCTAAAATCAGAAATTTCTTCCTCCTATGATGCGATTATTCGGAAATCAAAATTTAATTACTATGCGGCTCTAAATAAACCTACCCGCTTTATGGCTCGCCTAGTTAAATGTAAAAGAGCGATTAATAGAATAGATAAAATAAAAAACAATAGTGGAATAACGTTTTGCCACCCTAAAGATATAGTGAACCAGTTTGCAGACTTTTACAAAAAACTCTACAACATCAAAACTGACCCTCTAATTCCCCATCCTCACCCAGATGCAATCAACAAATTTTTATCCTCCATTAACCTACCGAAATTGAGCCCTCTGGATCACGAGTCATTGAATAAGCCTTTTTCTAACCTTGAAATTATTAACACAATAAAGCAACTTAAAGATTTCAAGGCTCCGGGTCCAGATGGGTTCATCAATGAGTATTATAAAACTTTTTGTGACCTACTTTCTTCCCCTCTCACGAAAATTTTCAATCATGCTTCCTCAATAAGCTCCTTCCCCTCAGAAATGCTGGAAGCCACCATTACCCTAATACCCAAGTCTAAGGATGAGAGAGATAATGTTAAAAATTATAGGCCCATTTCGCTAATTAACACTGATATTAAGATATATTCGAAAATTCTGGCCAATCGTTTATCGACTATTCTCCCATCTCTCATCAACGACGATCAGATTGGCTTCGTTGGTGGGAGGCAAGCAACTGATGGCTCTAGAAGACTTCTGAATATTATTAAAGTGATAAATACGGCGAAACTCCCAACTTCATTGCTTGCTTTAGACGCTGAAAAAGCTTTCGACAGGTTAAATTGGCTATACCTTAAACTCACCCTTATTAAATTCGGTTTTGATAACAAATTTCTCTCTTCAATTATGGCCCTCTATTCTAACCCCCAAGCAAAAATTTATGTTAACAATTATCTCTCAAACCCAATCCCTATCACAAATGGTACTAGACAGGGTTGCCCACTTTCCCCCCTTCTCTTTGTCTTGGCTATGGAGCCTTTGGCACAGAGGATTAGAGAAAACACTGACATTAGGGGGATTTCTACCCCATCTCGAGAATTTAAAATTGGCCTCTTTGCAGATGATGTTATGCTTTCCTTGCTGGACCCAGTAAATTCGGTTGCGGAAGTTTCGAAGGTTCTAGAACTATTCTCTCAGATTTCTTATTTTAAGATCAATAATGAGAAGTCTAAACTTTTAAACATTAATCTGGACCGCCAGACGAGAGAGGTTTTACACTCGAGATTTTCCTTCGGTTTGGCTAAACGCAATCTGACTTATTTGGGGATCAGTATTGGTAAAACTATTAACTCAACAATTTCTGACAACCTGGTTCTGATTGAGGATATCGTCCGCGGAGATTTGATGGATTTTTTGAAAAGAGACTTGTCATGGTGGGGTAGAGTCCTCTCTATTAAGATGTTTGTTCTACCCAAAATCTTGTATTTTTTCCGCAACTTACCTTTGACTATTTCTCACATCTTTATTCAAAAAATTCAAAATCAGATTAATTCCTATGTCTGGGATAATAAACGTGCGAGGATATCTGCAGATATATTGTACAAGAATAAATGTAACGGAGGTCTGAGCCACCCTAATATTTCCGCTTACTATTTGGCAAACCTCATCAAACAGAGCAGTAATTGGTTTAATTCTGACAGTCCCCCAGCTTGGATGACTCTGGAGACCTTTTTAAATAATGGCTCTTCTCCCCGTGAATTGTTACTTAGGCATCTCTTTAAACAGTGCACTCATGATTCTTCCCATCCTATTTTCCAGGCGATTATTGACGCCTGGAAAAAAATCGCCAAAAGAAAGAAAAAGAGTCCCCTAAGAGATTCTGATATGGATAAGTTTTCTTTTGTCAAAAATTTTCCAATTGGTTTTGTTGCTGATCTGTATAACTCTTCCATTCCAGATCAGTGGGACAATAAAGGGTTAAGGAAAATTGGAGACTTTTATGAAGCTTCTGCCTTTATTCCTTTCCAAATTCTTAAAAAAAGATTCAACTTACCTTCTTCTGATTTCTTTTTATACTCTCATTTAAAGAGCATTATTCTGGAATTTACTTCTGGTAAACTTATTGTTTCTGAAACCTCGGTGAACCTGTTAAGCAACCCATCCCACAAAATTTTTTGGAGCCTGAGACACATATATAACAGCTTCAATAATGATCTTTCCTTCCAAAAACACCTCTACATGATACGTTGGGAAAAAGACCTAAAACTCAACTTCCAATCCGATCAATGGGAGAGTGCTGTTCTTTTTTCTCAAGCCTCTAATATATCTATGCCCTTACAAGAGGCCTACTTCAAAATTCTAACCAGATGGTATTACACTCCAATCAGGCTCCACCATATAAAGCCCAGCAACTCTCCCCTTTGTTGGAGGGAGTGCGGCCTTAGGGGAGATCTTTTACATCTCTTTTGGAGCTGCCCTAAAATCCGGAATCTATGGGCTCAGATCTCTTCTTTGGTAGATGATCTTTTAGGCAGACCTTTAGTATTGACCCCTCAAATGGCTTTACTATCCTTGGATCTCGAATCATATAAGTCGTTTGAAAGATCCTTGGTGATTCACTTATTCTCAGTATGTAAGAACGCATTGGCTTTTTATTGGAGAAAGTCACATGTCCCCACTTTGGAGGACTTAGTTGATAAGATGAATCTCCATAGAATATTTGAACTCAGATTTGCCCTTATCAACAATAACTTACTTAAATTCTCTAGGAAGTGGGATATTTGGCTCACTAAGTTCCCTCAACCCTCTCATAATGCTGGAACATCTTAATGTGTGTCATGCTTAGCTCATTAATATGTTTAATTTTTGCTAATGTTAGTAATGTGTGTTTATATTGTTCAAGTTTATGTACTATCGTATATACTATTTGACGAACAAATTTCTCCCATCTTTCCTGCTTATCCATTCCCGTTTGTACCCTTTCCCTTTCCCCTTCCCTCAGAATTTATCCCTTATTACGAATATTCTTTTGTCACTATTTTTATGCTACGATTGTTATTCCCCTGTTAAATTGTTTATTAAAAATAAAAAAATATGGTAAAACAAATTACTTTGTGAATTGGGAAAGCCATTTTCTAGAGAACTTACAACCTGAAGGATCCACCTACCCCCTGGGATTAGATGACCCTGACCGTTACCTTCCCAGATCTGTAAAATGCAAAGCCAAATGACCGCGTACGTAGAATGTGCTGACAAGTGAGAAAATCACTTGAAGAAAAATTATAATGGGCCTCTGAGAGAAAGCGAAGGGTGATGATGCTGTTGGCTTCCTAGATCCGTGATATCTTATTGGATGAATCTACCTTCTCTCCCTTCTGTGTTGCTGAATGTGCTCATATGGTCCCTACAAGACCAGGTCCAGTCTTTCTGGCCAAATGTCACTTTTATGATCAACAACATTAAATGTGCAGTGAGGGCCAAGTGTGAATTTCTGTACAATAACAGCAGAGTTTCCCTTTATCCTGAATTTTAAATATTTTTTAAAACCAACTAACTTCAAACAGGATCATGATAAACTATACAAAAAAAAATTACACCTGTACCATGATATATCTCTAAGCTGTGCGTGGCTGATGGCTGTAATATACATTTATTCCCGCCTGCAGGAGATGTGTTGGCATGGCTCGACCCCTGGTTTCATGGATTCACTCCACGTCATAAATTCCATTATGTTTTCAATCCTAAGGAATTCAGATTACTGCACAATCTCTCCTGAAATGGGGGCACTAATACTTTCTCTACTCTTCTGGTCAGGACTCATAGTAGCTCCAATGGTCCACCATAAATGAGTGCAACTCCCATTTAGTCTTGATGCTCTCCTCTCATACATAAGTTCTTATTGCAGATGTAGCATATTTTTTTTTATTCTGTCTATTTGTTTTGTGGGATTATCCTGCCTCACTTATGTGAGTCTGCAACTCCCTGGTAGTCTTTAAAAGAAGGTCTCCATTGTCTCTTCCAAATGCCCGAGGTCTAACTTTACAGGCTGTTCTGTGGTGTTAGATGGGAAGAAGAATAGTCAGGTAGTTGGGTCAGAACCAGGAGGGCAGAGAAAATACAAAATCAGAAGACACAAAAGTAGTCAGTAAACGGGCCGAGATCACAACAGGAGACAAATACACAAGCCGGGAGCTGAGCACAGAGGACTGAACCAGAGGAGAACAAGGCTGTATCTGGCAGCTTCCGGCAATATGCTTCCAGCTTTAGTAGGGTGTGGTGCTTTCCCAATGGCTGAATCAGAGAGCAGACTACTTCAGATGGACAGCACACAACCCATACTGCCAGACTGGATCGTACTACAGGTCCCAGGCACCCTGACCAGAGTCTGTACCGCCCACAGCTTCTGGTTCCGACATCTCCTCCATTACCATCGCCGCCTGCTGAATGAATAAGGTGGCTCCTGGTGAGAGAAGCAGACGTTGCAGGAGCTGATCCCAGGGGAGATGGGACACACCATTTGCAGAAGCCTTAATATGACAAAATGTCAGAAAACCAGAGCAGTAGAAATCCCCATAAGGGGACTCCATTTTGGAAATTGTAACCCTCAGTGAATTAATCTATAGGAGCAGTGACTACTTTGACTCCACATTCTCTTACTGTAAATTAGCACACAGTGGATGTTGGAGAGTGAAAATAGCACATTTGCCATTTTATTGCCCAACACATAGTGCCCAGATTGTGCTCCAGGAGACACACAGCGTAAATTAAGTGGGATTTCCTCACTATACAACCCCTGGCAAAAATTATGGAATCACCGTGCTCGGAGGATGTTCATTCAGTTGTTTAATGTTTTTTGAAAAAAAGCCGATCAGACATGGCACAAAACTAAAGAAACACTAAAAGAAATCAAGATTAAAAATGTGGTACTCAGTAAGGGTAATTTTTTTCAGACCAAGCAGAGGGAAAAAATTATGGGATCACTCAATTCTGAGGAAAAAATTCTGGAATCATGAAAAACAAACACACAAAAAAGCACTCCAATACATCACTAGTATTTTGTTGCACCACCTCTGGCTTTAATAACAGCTTGCAGTCTCTGAGGCATGGACTTAATGAGTGACAAACAGTACTCTTTATCAATCTGGCTCCAACTTTCTCTGATTGCTGTTGCCAGATCAGCTTTGCAGGTTGGAGCCTTGTCATGGACCATTTTCTTCAACTTCCACCAAAGATTTTCAATTGGATTGAGATCCGGACTATTTGCAGGCCATGACATTGACCTTATGTGTCTTCTTTCAAGGAATGTTTTCACAGTTTTTGCTCTATGGCAGAATGCATTATCATCTTGCAAAATGATGTCATCATCCCCAAACATCCTTTCAATTGATGAGATAAGAAAACTGTCCAAAATATCAATGTAAACTTGGGCATTTATTGAAGCTGTAATGACAGCCATCTCCCCAGTGCCTTTACCTGACATGCAGCCCCATATCATCAATGACAAACAACAACCTTGCACAGGCACCTCCATTTTGGAGGAGGTGCCTTATATAGGGGAAGTCCTCCGGCCATTGGCCGGGGACTCTTTAGGACTGCGCGCGAGGCCCCTTTAAGAGGGATGGAGCGTGCGCGCCCTAAGCACAGTGCTCAGGAAGCTGCGCGCACCAGCAGCAGCAGGGGAGCAGGAGGACGCCGGATCGGGACCGCGGCGGTAAGGGGGTGCTACAATCACCTTGCCCAATGCAGATTCGTGATTCATCACTGAATATGACTGTCATCCAGTCATCTACAGTCCACGATTGCTTTTCCTTACCCCATTGTAACCTTGGTTTTTTCTGTTTAGGTGTTAATGATGGCTTATGTTTAGCTTTTCTGTATGTAAATCCCATTTCCTTTAGGCAGTTTCTTACAGTTCGGTCACAGACATTGACTCCAGTTTCCTCCCATTCGTTCCTCATTTGTTTTGTTGTGCATTTCCTGTTTTGGAGACATATTGCTCTAAGTTTCCGGTCTTGACTCTTTGATGTCTTCCTTGGTCTACCAGTATGTTTGCCTTAACAACCTTCCCATGTTGTTTGTATTTGGTCCAGATTTTAGACACAGCTGACTGTGAGCAACCAACATCTTTTGCAACATTGCGTGATGATTTAACTTCTTTTAAGAGTTTGATAATCCTCTCCTTTATTTTAATTGACATCTCTCGTGTTGGAGCCATGATTCATGTCAGTCCACTTGGTGCAACAGCTCTCCAAGGTGTGATCACTCCTTTTTAGATGCAAACTAACGAGCAGATCTAATTTGATGTGGGTGTTAGGTTTGGAAATGAAAATTGACAGTGTGATTCCATAATTTTTTCCTCAGAATTGAGTGATTCCATAAATTTTTCCCTCTGCTTGGTCTGAAAAAAATTACCCTTACTGAGTACCACATTTTTTATCTTGATTTCTTTTAGTGTTTCTTAAAGCCCTAAAGTTGCCATTTGAAATGACTTTAGTTTTGTGCCATGTCTGTGATCTGCTTTTTTTCAACAACATTAAACAACTGAATGAACGTCCTCCGAGCCCGGTGATTCCATAATTTTTGCCAGGGCTTGTAGTAATGCCAAATACATGGATGCTAAATGTGGTTTGGGCACACTGCAAGGCTCAGAAGTGAGAGGGAGATTTGACTTTGGGAGGGTGGATATTACTGTATTAGTTTATGGAAGCCATGTTGCTTTTCAAGAGCCTTTGAGCCACTAATAATGTGGAAACCTCTGTTTTTCCACTGACAGATGATGGACTTGAGTGGGGGCTTGTTTTTTTGTGAGATGAGTAGAAGTTTTTATTGATATTATTTTCCCCTACATAACATTGTTTGGTGACTTTTTATTCCATATTTTGGAGGCAGAATGAACAAACAGTTGAACACCACGCTCTACTGGTTCATCCTATGAGGTTTTATTATACTGTGACCTGTCATTGTCTTGGTGAATAGTTCAGTTTTTTACAGACAGTCTAAGTAGAAATGCTCAAAAATATAAAACTCAAGGATATTTTATTCAAAAGTAATAATTGGTTTTATTCTTAGCAGATGACTGTACCAGGAAGTCAGAGGGACAGCTGACATCTTCAATTTTTAAATCAGATGATCTTGAGATCCCACAGGATACAATTGAAATGAATGCCATTACTCCAGATATACCATCATCCCTTCACAGCAAAGATCTGTCATCTGATCCTTTGAAACAGGTCCTGTCTTCTGATTCATTACCGACTACTAAGGAAAATCAAAGTCACAAAATAAGCATTAAAAAGCGAACTGCTCCTAAAGCAAAGAAGCCATTATCACATTCAGAATATGGAAATAGTTTTCCCATTGAAAAATCTTTTCTTAAAGATCAAAAAATCCACACACAAGAGAATAGATTTTCTTTTTCCAAGTGTAGGAAAAGTCTTAACCAGAAATCAGATCTTGTTAGTCACCAGAGAACTCATACAGTGGAGAAGCCATTTTCATGTTCAGAATGTGGGAAATGTTTTAACCGGAAAGCGCATCTTGATAGCCACCAGAGAACCCACACAGGGGAGAAGCCTTTTTCCTGTTCAGAATGTGGGAAATGTTTTAACCGGAAAGCGCATCTCGATAGCCACCAGAGAACCCACACAGGGGAGAAGCCTTTTTCTTGTTCAGAATGTGGGAAATGTTTTAACCGGAAATCAGTTTTTGTTAGTCACCAGAGAACCCACACAGGGGAGAAGCCTTTTTCCTGTTCAGAATGTGGGAAACGTTTTAAACAGAAATCAGATCTTGCTATTCACCAGAGAACGCACACAGGGGAGAAGCCTTTTTCTTGTTCAGAATGTGGGAAATGTTTTAACCGGAAATCAGTTTTTGTTAGTCACCAGAGAACCCACACAGGGGAGAAGCCTTTTTCCTGTTCAGAATGTGGGAAACGTTTTAAACAGAAATCAGATCTTGCTATTCACCAGAGAACGCACACAGGGGAGAAGCCTTTTTCTTGTTCAGAATGTGGGAAATGTTTTAACCGGAAATCAGTTTTTGTTAGTCACCAGAGAACCCACACAGGGGAGAAGCCTTTTTCTTGTTCAGAATGTGGTAAATATTTTAACCATAAATGGAATCTTATGATACACCAAAGAACTCACACAGGGGAGAAGCCTTTTTCCTGTTCAGAATGTGGGAAATATTTTAACCATAAATGGAATCTTATGATACACCAAAGAACTCACACAGGGGAGAAGCCGTATTCATGTTCAGAATGTGGGAAATGTTTTAACCAGAAATCAGATTTGGTTGCGCACCAGAGAAACCACACAGGGGAGAAGCCTTTTTCCTGTTCAGAATGTGGGAAGTATTTTAACCATAAATGGAATCTTATGATGCACCAAAGAACTCACACAGGGGAGAAGCCTTTTTCCTGTTCAGAATGTGGAAAATGTTTTGTGAAGAGATCCTCTCTTCTTAGTCACCAGAGCAGTCACGCAGGAGAGAAGCCTTTTTCATGTTCTTAATGTGGGAAATGTTTTACACTATAATCAACTCTTAATAAACATCAGCTTAATAAACATCAGAGTGTCACGATTCCTCCGCTCAGAGTGTCTTGGACGCTGTGACTGATACCTCAGTCGTTCATTCTGGTGCGGGGTGTGCTCAGCTGTCGGTGCTTTGATGGACAGCTCAGCTGTCCAATCTGAGTCTGAGAGGTGCTGAGCTTCTTTCAGGTGTTCACTGTTCCAGGTGATTACCCAATTACTTAGCTGAGCTCTCTTTCTCAGACCTCTGCCAGACTTACCATCTGCTCAGTGGTTTGTCTTGTATTTCAATGCTCTGATTGTTTATCCTTTGCTGTCTGACCTTGGACGTAGTTCTGACAATTTCTTTGTCTAGCCTATTTGCTCTGATCCGCTATCTTCCTGGTATTCTGACCTCAGATCATGACTTGACTTCACCTTTGTCTTTTCACTTTAGTTTTCTATGTGCTTTCTTGGTATTTGACCTCAGAATGTTTGACTACCCTGCCTCACTGCCTGTCTATGAGTGACATTACGTCTGGCCGATACTTTTTTTCCCACCAATGGATCCAGTTCGTACACTCTGTGATCACTTGGAAAATTTAACCCAGATGGTCCAGGATCTGGCCCAAACCAGTAGTATGTGGAAAGGAAAGAAAAGTTGAAAATCCGTGCTGCTAGTAGATAACAGTAAATCCAGTTCCACACTAGAATAATATGCTTTTTTTTATTGTCTAAGCGTTTTGAAGAAGCATACTAGCGACTCATGACAAATAAACATATGCCAAGTGACAGAACGCAGCCATATACAGTATATACACTGGTGAATTTGAAAAAATGTGTAGCCAAAAAAGAACACATGATATGTGAAAGTTCATCTTGGGCAGTTTAACATTGTAAATAATTTAAGAAGAAATTATAAAACATTTCAAAATATATAATTACATATTGTTTATAAGATGAATGAAATTGAGAAAATAATAATAAAATGCACGTTTGTGGTGATAAGTTTCATCCAAAAATAAATATAGCATGATGTAAAAATATCAGTAAGTAAGTCGGGCTAGAAGTCACAGAATCAAAGTATCAAAATTGGTGTGAGTGATGTGATGTTGGCGTGCCACGGAGAAGAGTGAATGAACCAGAGGATTAAAAAAGAAGGGGGGTTGGGATGTATAGAGCCTATTGATGGGTGAGCATTAAAATGCTCGGGTGCTCATTGCTCGGATCGAGCAAATCAATCGACCCAAGCAATGAGCCCAATATAAGTCAATGGGAAACTCGAGTATTTTTAGGCGGTCCCCCCCTCCCCCAGAGGTCTGGAGGGGGCCTAAAAATTGGCCAAATTGATGGGAACAGTGCTCAAATGATATGGGAACAGCATGGGCAAGACCCCTGGAAGCATCTCTGACTCCCAGGCCACTGCTGTGAACAATGTCAGAGTATTACGCCACTTTTACAGACTCACAATAAAACATACAAAAATGAATCCAAAATTGATTTTACTGGAAAAAATGTTAAGGAACATTCTTTCTAGGGTAATGACTTGTATATAAGGCAAAATAAATAACCAAAACCAAAAATGCTCCTCGACACCTTGGGTTATGTTTATACGTACTGTTTTTGATGCGTTTTTCACTTTTGCATTGCCTTCAACGGTGAAAAATATATTCACCGGTAAATGTCATTTTAACATTTTATTACCTTATCTGGTCATGTGGTGTGTGAGACATGATCAGACACATCCTGTTTCATTTATGAAGGAGGAACTGTGAAAGTCACAAAGCCTATTTTTACAAGGCCATCAGCCGGCCTTTACTATTGTTAGAGGGCCAGCAGTCGTCCCTCACTATTGTTAGAGGGCCATCAGCCGGCTATGCTTTGTTGTTCCCATTATTAAGGAGTGGGTCTGCTATAGTTGTAATGCCCATGCAGTGTCTGCAAGGGCTGCCAAAAAATTGGACGCACTCCCAATACCCCTTTAAAGAGACGTAGAGGAGGTCCTCATTAAAAAAATTGTTCCTATGGGCATCATAAACAACACTCTTAAGAAAAATTATGTGGGTGTTGCATCACGTTCACCCTGGTGATATGGTGGTGGAGAAGGAGGAGTACAACATAAAATGGACAAAATCAGGAAGCGAATACCCATGTCTGGGTGTGAAGAGGTGCATGGGAGTAGACCCCCCAAAAAAACACTGGATTTGACTTTATGTTCCACTGCTATCATCCGGTGGTGTTGAGAAGTCTGGCCCAATCCAGCTTTTGTTCATTTTTATAAGAGTTAGCCTGTCAGCATTTTCAGTTGACAAACTGATGCGCCTATCAGTTATAATGCCCCCGGCGGCACTAAAAACCCTCTCTGACAAAACGCTAGCGGCAGGGCAGGCCAGGAACTCCAAGGCGTAGAGAGCCAGTTCATGCCACGTGTCCAGCTTGGATACCCAATATTAATAAGGCACAGAGGAATCACGGAGGAGGCTGGTATGGTCGGCAAGGTACTCCTTCAGCATCTTCCAAAAATGTTCCCTCCTTTGTCAGAGTACTCCGCGCATCAGGACCTGAGCGCTGGGAGGGTCTGAGAAAACTGTCCCACACCTTTGACAGTGTTCCCCTGCCTCTGCTGGATTGGATTTGTGTCTCTCCTGTACTCCTTGGTTGTCCAACTAACTGTGACCTCTGCCCCCAGCGTTTTCAGATAGGAATTTTTTAAATAATTCTTCAACAAGGGCCTTCTGGTACTGCAACATTTTATTACACCTCTCCGCCACAGGAAGGAGAGTTAGCAAGTTCTTCTTCTAGCGTGGGTCTTGAAGTGTGGCCAACCTGTAATTACTGCCATCCAAAATGCATACAACACAAAGGGTCACGGGAAAGGCAGCGGAACATAAACTCAGCCATGTGTGCCAGACTGCCAACAGGCAAGACTTCCCTGTCCTGACCAAAAGGACAACTGTCCATGCTCTCCTCCTCCTGGTCCTCCTCCTCGTTCTCCCTCTCCTCAGGCCATCCACGCTGAACAGACTATATGAATGTTGTGTGGGTATTACCATCTGTAGCGCAGGAAAGCAGCTCCTGTTCCTCCTCCTTTTCCTCCTCATTATCACCCAATCCGCATTGAGATGAGATGAGGCTGGGCTGTGTGGCATCACCCTGCACAGTTCCTTGCTCCATCTCATCATGCTCCTCCTGCAATGCCTATCCATTCCCCTTCCCTGGCTATTAATATCGGCCCACAGCTGTCTGTTTAGCTTTTACTGGTTAGATTTTATAGGGGGAGCCTACGTCAATTTTTTTCTGGGGGTCCCTTGGAAACTATGTATCTATTATCCATTTATCTATCAATCTATTATCTATCTAGCAGTCTATCTTTCTAGTAGTCTATATGTCTATCTATCATCTATATATCTATTACTTATCTATCTCTCTATATAACTATCCATCTACCGATAGACTGATAGATAATCGATAGATAGATATATGGATAGATGATAGATATATGGATAGATGATAGATATATGGATAGATAGATAGATATATGGATAGATAGATAAACACAGATACATAGATAATAAATAGATATATGGATAAATAGATAGAATGATAGATAATTAGATAGGTCAATAGATATATGGATAGATCATAGATAAATAATAGAATGATAGATAATAAATAGATACATAGATAATAGATTAGATAGGTCGATAGCTAATACATAAATAAATATATACATGGACAGATAGATATATGGATAGATAAATAGATTAATAGATATATAGATAGATAGATATATGGATAGATAATAAATCGATAGATACAGATATAGATAAATGGATAGATAGATATAAGAATAGGTAGATAGATAAATATATATATATAAGGATAGCTAGATAGATAGCCCCAACACAGTGTAATGCTCCCATTATATCACTTATGTAGTATGTATGATGTCCCCCACAGTGTAATGCCCCCATTATGCCCCTTATGCAGGATGTATGATGCCCCCACACAGTGTAATGCCTCCATTATGCCCCTTATGCAGGATGTATGATGCCCCCACACAGTGTAATGCCCATTATGCCCCTTATGCAGGATGTATGATGCCCCCCACAGTGTAATGCCTCCATTATGCCTCTTGTGCAGTATGTATGATGCCCCCCACAGTGTAATGCCCCCATTATGCCCCTTATGCAGGATGTATGATGCCCCCCACAGTGTAATGCCCCCATTATGCCCCTTATGCAGTATGTATGATGCCCCCCACACGGTGTAATGCCCCCATTATGCCCCTTATGCAGTATGTATGATGCCCCCACACAGTGTAATGTTCCCACAGTACTGCCTGAGGTTGGAATAATCCCTCTGGAAAATGGTTTTACCTTTGCCTGCTCCCCTACATGTATACCTTTGAGCATGTATATATTCATGTAGGGGAACAGGCCTTACTAGATATTGAGGCTTTGTACAGTAATATACCGCATGAGGATGGTATCAGAGGAGTAAGACATTTCTTGAAATCGAGATCAGTAGACTGTAGCAGACATAATGACTTCATGGAGGATCTTCTAAAATTCACTCTTACTCATAACTTCTTTCTTTTTGACAAGAAGTACTTCCACTAGCTCAGGGGTACTGCGATGGGGAGCCCCTGTACCCCCTCGTATGCTAACCTATTCCTGGGCTGGTGGGAGGAAACCACAATATTCAGGGATGATCATAAGTGGTGGCATCCATATATTGGGGTATGGTATAGATATATTGACAACATTGTTATCATCTGGTCAGAGACGAGTGAACAATTTCTTGAATTTGTCAGGGAACTCAACATCAATAGAGTGGGCCTTAGATTTACATCGGAGTTTAATTATTAACAGTTGCCTTTCCTGGATGTACCAATCAAGAAAGATACCCAGGGGCCAATTTTTAAGATTGAGAAGGAACTTTTCTAATGTCATAGATTTTAATATACAGGCAATAGACATGAACACCAGATTCAAGGAAGAAGGGTACGCACAGTACATTTTGGATTCCGCACGATCATTTGTAGAAAAACGGGAGAGACAGACACTCCTCCATACCTAACCAAGAGAGCAAGAAAAAGATGGGATAAAACAAGTAATAGGAACTTAAGGCAATCAGAGTGACTGTATCGTTAATATCCTCAAAAAGCACCTGAATATACTTGTGGCCGACCCGGACCAGAGAGGGCTGTGGAATCTACTCCCACAATAACTTTCAGAAAGAGTCGGTCAATTAGGGACCATTTAATGCATAATTTCTATAAAAAACTTGCACCCAAGGGGGCTTGGCTAGGTAGAAGAATGTTTCTCGAGTTAGTCCTCTGGTAAAACCTTTTTCCAGAGGGATTATCCCAACTGTAAAACATCAGGATTTGTATATATGGCCACCTGCACCTGTCCCCTAGATTATGTAGGCAAGACCAAGAGACAGTCTAGGAAGAGGGTGCGGGGAGCATTTGGACGATATAGGCCATGGTCAAGACCAGGGCTCGACAAACCCAGGCGCCTGGTCGCCAGTGGCGCCTAGAAAATGTTGTCTGGCGCCTAGCCCACACACCCGCCCACCCACTCACTGTCGGGGCCCGGGCCGCTTCCTCTGCACCTGTTCAGGGACGCAGGCGCTGCTTGATTGCCGGCACTCCCCCCAGACATGGCCGCGCGCTGTCCGGCTGTGTCTGCTAGTAATGACGCGGCAGGGTCGACGGCACTGCACCTTTAATTGTGCTTGTGTGTCGCTCCTGCCGCGTCATTACTAGCAGACACAGCCGCACAGCGCGCGGCCATGTCTGGGGGGAGTGCCGGCAATCAAACACCGTCGGAGCGGAGGTCCTGCACAGATGGGCGGGAGGGGCCCGGACCCGACCGCAAGTGGGCCCCTCTGATGTTCCAGGGCCATGAAGTCTGTGACACGCCGGGGGCCCTGCACTGCCCCATACCCGAGGAGCTGCTGGACAGGACACTGGACCGGGGACAGGTGAGTGAGGCTTCCCCAATCCCCATATTAAAAATATTAGTAATGGGTCTGTGTGAGTGCATGTATGTGAATGTCAGTGTATATGACTGTATATATATTTGTCTGTTTTATCTATGTGTATGTCTGCGTACCGTGTGTGCGTGCGCATATGTCTGCGTACCGTGTGTGCGCACGCATATGTCTGCGTACCATGTGTGCGTGCATATGTCTGCGTACCGTGTGCGCGCGCGCATATGTCTGCGTACCGTGTGCGCGCGCGCATATGTCTGCGTACCGTGTGTGCGCGCGCATATGTCTGCGTACCGTGTGTGCGTGCATATGTCTGCGTACCGTGTGTGCGCGCGCATATGTCTGCGTACCGTGTGTGCGCGCGCATATGTCTGCGTACCGTGTGTGCGTGCATATGTCTGCGTACCGTGTGTGCGCACGCATATGTCTGCGTATGTGAAGGATGAGGGGGCAGGCTGGACCATGTGTAATAAATAAATAAATATATATATATATATATATTTATTTATTTCTCCGCCGTATCTGTGCATCATGAATCGTGTATGTGTTAAAAGGGCCCACTGAGACTCTTTCGCCCGGGGCCCAGAAAAACCTGGAGCCGGCCCTGGGGGGAAGGATCGCTGTGGCCGGGGGGCCGCTACCTGTGTAAGTACATACAAAGGCCGTGCTCCCCGGGGAGACGCCGTGTGTGAGGGGGTCTATATGTACAGTTTGTCAACAAAAAAATTCTGGCTCCTAAATTTTTTGGCTGGCTCCTAGATTCTGAACAACTTTGTCGACCCCTGGTCAAGACACCCCATTAGCAAGACTCATGAACAGTGTACATCGAGGTGAAACCGGAGACATCCCCTTTTGTATTATTGAGGTAGTTAAATCCAATGTGAGAGGAGGTGATCATAATAGATGTATCCTCAAAAAGGAAAGTGAGTGAATACAGCCCCATTCTGGATTACATTTTTGGATTTTATACTCTACCCATTGCTACTCAGTTCCCTGTGAACGCACACATCCGGGCATGCGCAATCACTGACAATTACCCTAGGTGCACTCCGATGTGGAGCGCATAACTACTGATATGCGCAGTTATGGGTACGAGTGGCATGGCGGCAATCACTTTATCTGGCGTTTCAGCCTAAAGCGCGTCACTTCCGCACATGCACACTAGGGGATGGACATTATCAGACCTCTAGTTCATGAGAAGTAGCGCAGGCTCAGTACATTATTGTAGACAGACTCCATTCTATATGTCCTAGGACAATTCACCTCTAGGAATGGGAATGGGTCTCCTAGTCTGTGGAGGGGTTTTGGATGAAGTGGGATATTTAAACATGGACACCTGGCTATTAGGCACACTATGCTGAACATTATGAATTATCATCCCTGTATCAAGACTCCTGATGAACCTGCTGGGGAAACACATTGAGGCGGACTATTGAAACATTCTCTGATGAGTACCAAACCCTTTCCTTTATAGATTAAGACATACCTGGTCCAATTTAATGTATCAGTGTGTGTGTGTGGGTACGGAAAGTATTCAGACCCCTTTAAATTTTTCACTCTTTGTTTCATTGCAGCCATTTGGTAAATTCTAAAAAGTTCATTTTTTTCTCATTAAAGTACACTCTGCACCCCATCTTGACTGAAAATAAACAGAAATGTAGAAATTTTTGCACCTATGAGATATTTTCCACATGATAACTAGATAGGCAGGGGCGTATTATCCATACTGGATACTGGCAGCCCACACAAGTGCTCATGATTTGAGAGGGCTCATGCAGCTCGGCACCGGTTACCCTCTTATTCCCTATCATCACAACTCACAAATCACAACCTCAGACTCCTGATACCCTTTCAAATTTATTTTTTATTTTTTTTACTCATTTATATAGCGCCATTAATTCCACAGTGCTTCACAGACCAACCTCAACAATGTTTTGAGGACCAGGTGTCCCTTCAAATTTTTTTAAACGAGAAGAATGGAAAGAATCTGATTTTCCAGCCAATAGCAAGTTGCAATTTAACTGTCACAGGATTTAAAATGTTAATAATTTTATTAGGACCTACATATTTAGGTGCTACCTTTCTAGATGTGACCTTTAAGCGCAGATTTTTTGAGGACAACCACACAAAATCCCCCCACCTCAAAGACTTCCTATGTCTGCGATTAGCATCTCTTTTGTCCCAGTCACTAGGTATCAAAGATCCCTTTCGACCTCCCATCAGACCTTAATTCATTGGGGAAAAAATCTCACCTCTGGCATGGAGGATTGTAATGCTGAAAAATTCCCAAACATTGGATGAAAACTACTGCAGCTAAAAAGGCAAGGTCCCGGTAGCCTTAGAAGAATGCTTATTTAGAGGAAACTCGGTAACGGGCAGAAATTCCGCCCAGGCTTTCTGTTTAGAGGAGACAAAACATCCCTAATACTGCTCTATTTACTGGTTCATCTCTCAGTTTGACCATCAGTTTCAGGATGATAGACTGAGAGAAAAGACAGCTTGATGCCCAATCTGGAATAAAACCTATGCCAAAAACTAGCCAGAAATTGAACCCCTCAACCAGAAATTATGTTTTTGGGAGCACCATAAACTTTAATGATATGAGAAACGAATAAAGTTCCTAAGCTCCTAGCAGTTGCATGTTTTGAAGTGGGACGAAAGGAACTATTTTGCTAAAATGGTCCACCCCCCACATGACAGTATTACCACCGGAGTTAAGCAAATCATTGACACAGTCCATGGACAAGTGGGTCCAGGGCTGCAACGGAACATCATTAGGGAAGAGATAACCCACTGAGCTTGATGAGAGGCTTTAGCCCTGGCACAGACTTTGCATTTACAGACACACTTTTCCCAAATCAGGTTAATTTTTATTAAATATTTTCAGTTTACATTAACAAAACAACATTGATAGATGTAGCAACATAGATGGACACCGAAAATAAAATTTAATAAAATTTGCCAATTACAAACACTAACATGTTTTGATAATAAAAAGTTGTACCTCAAAATCAATTTCCATTATTATTATTTATTTATATAACGCCATTGATTCCATGGTGCTGTACATGAGAAGGGGTTACATACCAAATACAGATATCACTTACAGTAAACTAACTAAAAATGATAGACTGGTACAGAGGGAAGAGGACCCTGCCCTTGCGGGCTTACATTCTACAGGATGGTGGAGGAGTCAGTAGGTTGGGGGGTTGCAGTAGCTCCAGTGTTGTTGAGGAAGCAGCGGGGTCATGGCAGGCTATAAGCTTGTTTGATGAGATGGGTTTTCAGGTTTTGTCTAAAGGGTCCAGATGTGGAGGCTAATTGGACGTGTTGAGGCACAGAATTACAGAGGATGGGGAATATTCGGGAGAAGTCTTGAAGGCGATTACGCTATATATTTTAAATTACCACCCCTACCTTTTGTCATATCACAAAAATTCTATCCAACTCACTGGGGGGGATATGAGAGGCAGGAGTGGGAAGTCATCTCGTTCCATGATACCAAAGTGCCATATAACTAATGTGAACTAGACTATGAGGAGTAAGAACTGGTCCAACCCACTATCCTGTAGTATACCTGGTGAGGGAAGACCCGTCACATTCACCAATTGTTTCCAAATATTATAGAACCTATGTGATGCATGTCTTTTCAGATATACACCCCTCTCCAACTGTATTATATTATTTATTTCCTTTTTTTTTTTAAATCAAATGTTTTTTGATTTTTATAAAGATTTACACAAAGAAGAAAATAAAAAAAAAGGAAAAAAACAACAACAATCAGACAAACATTGGAGAAACACAGTTTTCCACCCCACAACCTTAAGAAGCATAACGCATGAGTTATTTATATATCCCGACTCTGCAAAACCAGCATAATTAGATGAACAAATATTTGAACATAGTAACAGTAGTCAATCCAATTACATATAACTTGTGGGAGTACTAATAACATTTTAATTAATTTTCAAAGAAGTTTAATTTGAGGCATCATATAAACGTAACTCAAAACAAGACGAGGCGAAATCTGCTCAGTTCCCTAGATGTCAAAGCAGAGCCATCAATCCATAGACCCCATATCTTGTCAAATTTAGAGATAGCATTTCTTTTTAGGTATATGCCTTTTTCCAAATTTACTAGCCAGTTAACTTCATGAATAAATTCTGATATCACAGGTTCCTGATCGGCTATCCATTTTTGGGCTATCAATTTTCTTGCCATATATAACATACGTGCCGCCACAATTTTGCCGTACTCATCAATAGTCAGATCTTCAACATATCCCAGTATACATACTAATGGTGAAAGCTCTACATCAATTGAATAAACCCTGTTAATCATTGCTACAACACTCTTCCAAAAGGACACCAAGTTAGGACAGTTCCACATCATATGAAGCATATCTGCTATGTTAGTTTTACATCTAGATTGCAAAAAAGAACTTCGGCACTCCATACATGAATACATAAGAAATATTGTATCTAGACTGATGTCACTTTACAAAATGAAGGTTTTTTGAGCATAATTTGGCCAATTCATGTGTGCCCATCAACCACGACAAGGTAACCTTCGTATGATGGGTAACTACGCTACCACTGGATATGCCACTCTTGGGCTGTAAGCCTGTATGGACAATATGTCTCTGTTTGGGCTTTAACCTTCAATGTATGGGTTGGTAGAGCTAGTTAAAACCACCTGTGAATGAATAGAAGGAATTAGTGGGAGGGACGCATGGTCAGATAAAAGGCTGTCAAACTTCTAATAGTGTGAACACGTACCTGCTGCAATGTCCCAGGACCGGGATCCCAAAAATGATTAATAGAAAAGAGAGGGGTCGCTCACTGGTCTATTCGGGTGCTCTGAAGAAAAAAGTAATCTAAATTGCAAAAAAGAACTTTGGCACTCCATACATGAATACATAAGAAATATTGTATCTAGACTGATGTCACTTTACAAAATGAAGTTTTTTTGAGCATAATTTGGCCAATTCATGTGTGCCCATGAACCACGACAAGGTAACCTTCGTATGATGGGTAACTACGCTACGCTACCACTGGATATGCCACTCTTGGGCTGTAAGCCTGTATGGACAATATGTCTCTGCTTGGGCTTTAAACCTACAATGTATGAGCTGGTAGAGCTAGTTAGAACCACCTGTGACTGAATGGGAGGGACACATGGTCAGAAAAAAGGCTGTCAAACTTCTAATAGTGTGAACACGTACCTGCTGCAATGTCCCAGGAGCGGGATCCCAAAAATGATTAATAGAAAAAAGAGGGGTCGCTCACTGGTCTATTCAGGTGCTCTGAAGAAAAAAGTTTTGCATCTAGGACAGTGGGGACTTGAACGAAATCCTATGTTAAATAAGAATTGAGGTTTCCTGTATACCTGGTGTATCACATATAGCGCTCTGGCAAAAATTTTCAGTTTCTCTGATTTTTCTCTTTATAGGTATATTTTTGAGTAAAATGTACATTGTTATTTTAGTCTATAAACTACTGACAACTTGTCTCCGAAATTCAAACCTAAACATTTTGTATTTATTTGCAGCAAATGATAAAGCGTCAAAATACTAAAAAAGAAACACAGTGCTTTCAGACCTCAAATTACACATGTTTTAACTCAGGAACAGTTCAGAAATCCATATTTGGTGGACTAAGGTTATGTGCCCACAATGCTGAAATGCTCCGGATTTTTCCTGAGCGTTTCTGCATCTCCCTGGCAGAAAAAACACATGCGAATTGTGCATGCGAATTGTGCATGCGGATTGTGCATGCGGATTTTACATGCATTTTTCCTGCCAGGGACAAGCGGATGTGAAGCTTTCTTCACATGTATTTCCGCATGAAGGTTGACAAGCGCTTTCCAAATGATTTTAGCATCACTTGGAAAGTGCTTGACAACTTCACACTATATAAATCCATGCAAACAGCATGGATTTATATACTGTGACCGTAAAGAATGTTTAAAAATAAAAAAATAAATCTATACTTACCTTCTGATGGCCCCCGGAGTCTTGCTTCGGTCCGTTCTCCCTTGCCGGCAGCTCGCGGTACACTGCACTGAAGGACCTGCCGTCACATGACTATGACGTCAGCGCAGGTCCTTCAGTCCATCGCGATCTGCCGGCATGGGAGGACGAGCGCACCGCGGGCCATCAGAAGGTAAGTACAATATGTATTTTTTATTTTATTCTTTTTTTCACAGGTTCTATGGTACCCGGGTCCGGAGGAGAGTCTCCTCTCTTCTACACCTGGGTGCCATCCGCACATTGGAACGCGTGGAATGCGCATCTACATATACAGTGATGCTTATTCCATGCGTTTCAATGCAAGTCTATGGCGGTGAAAACGCAGCACTTCCGCAAAATAATTGGTAGTGCTGCGTTTTTTTCCGCAATGATAACCCGCAGTGGAAATTTCCACAGCATGTGCACAGCACATGCGGATTATCATTGGGGAACATGGCAGGCCTTCTACCATGCGTTTTTTAAGCATTTCTGCAACGTTTTTGCCGCTGCGGAAACGCTTAAAAAACACATCGTGGGCGCACAGCCTAACCATGATTTTTAATCACAGCTTTCATGCGTCTTGCCATGCTTTCCAGCAGTCTTTCCATGCTTTCCAACAGAAAACTGTTCAGTGGTCTCTTAATTTTTGCCAGAGCTGTATATGGGATAGTCTATGGGATTCACTTAAAGACAGTTGTGGAACTCTTTCCAGTATATCTGACCAGTGATTTTCCTCTATGGGTCCCATTACACTCTCCCATTTCTCTTTTGATCGCATCAGCTGGTTTGTCAACATAATGTGTAAGAGAATGTTATAAAGTAATGAGATCAGTCCACGAGAACTGTGTAGATTAGTTATTCTCTGTATTATTGAGTTTCGGGGTACCCCTCCTTCCAAAACAATGCTTTCCGCCCAATATGCGTGCCTAAATTGTAAGTATTTATAGAATTCAGATGGAGGTAACCCATATTCACTTTGCAGCTGTGAGAATTCCTTAATCACATCACCTGTCAGTACCTTATTAAGTCTGTTTAAACCCTTGTCGCTCCAGGAGCCAAATCCCACCAGTTGGTATAGATTTGGAAGCCATAGAGTTTTCCATAATGAAGTAAATTGTGAAACACCTTCTATTCCTTGTAATTTTTTCACTGTCCCCCAAAATTTGTGACATAACAGCATAGTCGGTATTTTGCCTCCAAGTGTCCCAAACTCATGTGCCTCCAATACCTCATAGAGTTTATCGGATTGGAAATAATGCTGTAGCAACATACGCTGAGCTCCCCCTCCCCCAGGGTCGTCCTATCCCCGAATATGTTGAAGCTGAGATGCCACATAATATACCCATGGGTTAGGAACTGCAAGCCCTCCCATTGTTTTGTTTCTTTGCAATGTTTCCAGTTTAATTCTCGGAGTCTGTTTGCCCCATATTAATTTTCTAAACTCCTGACTGACTTTAAAGGAAAACCTCCGATTTATCCATATTGGGGAGTTGTGTGGAACATACAGCAATTGTGGCATCCAGATCATTTTGACCAGGTTAGCACGGCCCACCACCGACAACGGTAACTTATACCATGTGCCTAGTTTACCTCTAAATTTAATTAAGACTGGATCAAGTTTCAACTTCTCATAATCATTTATTTTTGCCGATATATTGATGCTAAATATTTAAACTCCGATACCACTTGTAAACCCTAATTAATGTAGTGGGAAGCATTCTCATCTATAATATCCAATGGAAGTATAACTGATTTGCTCCAGTTTATCTTCAGACCAGAGTATTTTCCAAATGTTTCTATCGTTTCCATTGCTATAGAAACTGCGTATAATACGACCTTCTCTTCACTATTCCCTCTATGAAACCCAACTATTCCTGGATGCTCCCTGATAACCGATGCCAGGGGTTCAATGGCCAATGCAAAGAGCAGGGGGGACAACGGGCACCCCTGGCACTTACCTCTACTCAGTCCAAAAGCCAGGAAGAGGTGTCCATTTACCCGTATTCTAGCCATCGGCCTACTATATAGCAATTTAACCCATGAAATAAAACTAGGTCCTATACCAAACTTTTCCAACACGGCCCATAAATATTCCCATTCAACAGAATCACATGCCTTAGCGGTGTCCAGAGAACATACTGCCCCGTCCCCATCACCATCCACCAGCAATTGGAGATTAAGAAACAATCTCTGGATATTAACCGCTGTGGATCTAGCAGGCATGAAGCCTGACTGGTCAGTATGAATAACTGTAGAAATTACTGTATTCAATCTAGACGCCAGAACCTTCGCAATAATTGTAACATCAGTTGACAATAAAGATATGAGTCTATATGAGTCAGGGATTAAAGGGACCTGGTTTAGGTATGACTTCTATCACCGCCTCTTGCATTGAATGGGGTAGGGTTCCCCCCCTCACCGCTTCATCGAAGGTAGCCAGTAAGTGGGGAAGTAGAATATTTCCAAATTTTTTATATATTTCTGTGGGAAGCCCATCTAGTCCTGGCGATTTGTTATTAGCTATAGAGGCTACTGCCATTTGTAACTCCTCCAGCGGTAGTGGTCTAGTTAAAAAATCTTGATCTTTACTGCTGAATGTCGGTAGTTTGATTTCCCTCAAGTAGGATGAGATTTGTTCTTTATTAAATTGCAGTTTGGATGTATATAGATCTTTATAAAATTCTAGCAGGTTGTTTGAGATCTGGTCAGTCTGGTTTACTACCGCTCCTTCCCTGTCCTTCAAAGCACCAATAAAAGAACTCCCCATCTGGGCTCTTGCCATCATGGCCAGTAAGTGTCCTGCCTTCTCCCCCTCCTTGAAGAAGTGTGTCTGGGCAAACATGCGTTTATTTTTAGCTTTTTCCTTGATATGTGTGGTGTACACTTCTTGTGCCTCTCCCCACTCCATCAGGTCCTCTTTTACACCGGTTAGTACAAATTTCTCTTCTGTAGATCTAACTCTATCCCTTAAACCTCCCCGAACTGTTTTGTCTTAGTTTTGGATCTGTTAATGGCCTGTATTAAGACTCCTCGTAAGCACGCTTTCATGGCATCCCATAATGTGTTTTGCGACACTTGTTTGTCCTTTTCCTTAAAATAATGTTCTAAGGTCGATGTGATCAGCGTAATATCTATAATTTGAAGCCGATATAGTCAGAGAATCCAGCGGCCGGGGTGAAAAACAAAGAGTAGTCAGCAAGGGTGAATGATCTGATAGCGCTCTGGGTAAATATTCCACTGTTCTTACCAAGGGGGAAATATGTTCTGTGCCCAATACCATATCAATACGCGACAAATGTTTTATGTGTCTTAGAATAGCAGGAAAATTGTCTAGTGTTAGGATATTTGAGACTCCATATGTCCACTAATGATAGGTCTGATAGTATTTCTCCAAACATAGTTATGGGGCAGTTTTTGTAGCAGGGTCTGATTAATATCTATCCCAAAAGGGATGAACAACATTATTGAAATCTCCCATGTAAAGGACTGGGACTCCTGGTATCTTATTCATTAGTGGACCATTATTTTTCAAAGTAATGTTGTTATATGGAGGAGGAACATAGACTGCCACAAGTAGAATTTATTTTGTAAATATTTTACAGTGGATGCCCACAAATCTGCCTTCTCCATCTATCTTGGAATCAATTAATTCAAAAAGGATAGTCCTATGTACTAGGATGCTAACCCCCCCCTAGAATATGTGGAGAAGGTAGAGTGGAAGCTGTGGCCAATCCATGAATATTTCATGCCCACATCAGTTTTTTCCAAAGTGCGTTTCCTGCAGACATATCACTGCAGGCAGGTGATCCCGGAT
This sequence comes from Phyllobates terribilis, assembly GCF_046119375.1. Classification (NCBI taxonomy): domain Eukaryota; kingdom Metazoa; phylum Chordata; class Amphibia; order Anura; family Dendrobatidae; genus Phyllobates; species Phyllobates terribilis. The sequence continues at coordinate 916,643 of NW_027362807.1, read as the reverse complement.
ATGTTCCATGACCGCCGCTCTCTTTAAGGAGTCCCCCAGACCTCTGACATTCCATGAGAGGAATTTTACTTTATCAGCCATGATATCTAGTTATATATGGATTGAAAAATACAGGTGACTTGTGCGGTATCCCTCCTTTCTCTTCCCTTTTATAACCCTCTTTACAGTATTTCCACTTAGTCGGCTTGACCGCTAGTATTTGCAGAACCAGATAATAAGTTATAGAAACAAAACCCCACAAACACATTTAAACAAACATTAATCCATCCATTCAATCATGATGAAGAAAGTCACCAGTCCATCCTGTAGCCGTATATAAGGCAAGCGAACAATCAACTTAAAACTAAAAGGGTCAAACACTTCCTGGGGGCCTGCAATATTCGGATATAGCTCAGGATAGTTGTGTCCACTGGGCCGTGGGTTAGGCAGCAAAGGATATGACCCCAACAGTGAATCGGGAAACTCCGATGGCATGTATCTTTAATTATCCAGGTTCAAAGTTACTGATTTTGACGGATCCTCTGCTCATTCAGATCAATTCAACGGAGTGCGTCTTTCGGATGTTCAAAAAAGAAAGTCTCTCCCAGAGCCGCCACTCTAAGTTTCGCAGGATAAATAATGGAGTATGAGGTTTGCAGACTGCGCAGCCTTCGTTTTACATCAAGAAACTGCGCCCTACGTTTTAAAACTTCAGTGGAGCAATCGGGAAAAAGGGAAATTCTTTGACCGTTAATAGAGAGATGTCCCCTTTATCATGGGCAGCCTTAAGGATAGCATCTCTGTCTATGTAGTTCAGCAGCTTTATTAATACTGGACGTGGAGGAGCTCCCGGTGGCAGTGGCTGGATTGGCACCCTGTGCGCCCTTTCTACAGCAAAGAGGGCAGACAGGCAATCAGTCCCAAACAAAGAACGTAACCATGTCTCAAAGTACTCGGATTATTGATGTTTTTTCAGGGACATCAATCTCTCTTATATTATTTTGCCTGAATCTGTTCTCCAAATCATCTGTTTTAGCTAATGGGGCCATAATCTGTTCGTCATGTCCCTGATTATCTGAGGCTGTTTATCCTCCAGATCACTGATTCTGCCCTCTGCTGCTGTAGTGCGGTCATTAACCTTTTGTATCCCTTGCCTCATGTAAGAAAGTTCTTCTTTAATCTCTCCCATCTGTCTGTTAAGTGAGGCTAAAGCAGGTCCATACTGTGTTACAGCTATAAACACATCCTTTATCGTGGGCTCATTAATGTGCTGATTTGTATTATGGTGGGAAGGAGTGATTTCTGGCTGAGGCTGTGGGGCACTGGAACTTTCAGAGTCATTTTCATCAGTGTCATTAATTGTTTCTCTGTGCTCTCAGAGAAATTCAGACACCTCAATGATTTGTGTCTGTGCCTCATTGACAGTGCTGGCTCCTGTGTCTGGAAATGTAGCAAATCCAGCCAGCCTCAGGGCTGAGCCTGCAGCCACTGACTTCCCTGTTCTTCTACCTGTTGCAAAGGAGCCTGCGTCATCTTGGATGCCTCCATTCCCTCCTGCTGCTGCTCCCCGTCGTCTCGCCGCCGCTATTCCAGCCATGATCGCTCCTCCTATGCACACCGGTAAGTGCTAGGATGTGTATAGAAGGGGTAATACCGCTTTTTATGAAGTTAGGGGCCCAGTGGATCCTCCGGCAATCTGCTTATTCCAGCAGCTCTTCTAACACACTTCCATTCACATGTATGGCCAGGCCACGCCTCCAAGGTTGGTTTATTATTTTACCTTTATTACAGGTGACATTGGATTCGGGACTAGGTGTAAGCTGAGTTTATGGTGTTTTTTATTTTTATTTTTTTTTTGCAGGGGAGAACATCAGGGACAAGGTGTAGGCGAGTGTAATGTGTTTATTTGAATATATTTTTTTTATTAATTTTAACATTTTTTTTTTACTTTCAGCCCAGGCCCTGGTGGATGAGAGGCTACTGCTCCCATCCAGCGGCGCCTGGGCTTGCTATTTCCTATGGCAGTTGACGTCACTGCATTCTGGGTCTTCTATCCTTGGATTACGATATCGGAGAGAATGAGACACAGGACAGGATGTATGTGTCAACAAGCTCTAACTTTATTTCAAAGCATAGGGTTTATATGCACCCTGGAGGCAGGAAAAGGATTTACCATATATGGTTCGATTATACAATTTAACTATGCAAGCAAAAAAAAAAAAACTAGTTTCTGTTCTCTTATGCCTTGAAACATTTAATTAGGCGTATCTTACTAGGAAGGACACGTCCTCTTCTAGCAAGGACACGTTATTGATACAAGGAAGGAACATTCAGCTGTTGTTGTTTTGACCTAAAGTAACTGTCAGACTTATATAGCATAGATGGGGTCTTTGAACTTGAGGGACCTCATCTTCTGCTATAACATTCCATCCTTTTGTTCCTTCATTTATCAATATGAATCTCTATATTTTCTTTTAGTACAACACTGAATACACATTAGAAAAAGCTTAAAAACCAAATAAACCGCAAGACACATTAGCAAAACCTGAAAAATAGCTTGTACTATACCAGCCAACCACCCACCGATACCTTTAAACCAATTTGCGGGATTTAGAAAGGAAAAGGTGTTTGCCCACCAGGAATCCTGATTCTTGAGGTTGGCCTCATCATAAAGCTTCCTTAATTTTACAACGTCTTCCAACTTATGCTTCAGCGTCAGTACACTAGAATTGTCTATGTAATGGCAGCATGCGAGCCCTATTATCTGGCACATCCCTCCTTGTGCTGCTGTTAAATAATCTAGTACAAGGGTATGTTGGTTCGTGACAATAATCAATTGATTCTGTACTGCAAGAGATCCGTTAACTACTTCTAAAATATCCCAAATCTGATCATCAAGATAGTCCGTAGCTTCTACTAATTTATCCCACATTTGTGTCAACATAGGGTATATAAACAATGCACTGAAAATTTTGTTTACCCCTCCCATTTGAACTATATGGGGTCTCCCACTTGGTCTTTCTTTATTGTCTGCTGATCGCTTATGCAGTGTATGTTTTGGGATAGACAAAGGATCTAGCTGGTCTGGAGTAACAATAAAAGTTGCGGGTGTCAATCTGGCTAACGTACAAGTTCCTGTTACTCCTACTGGGAGCCACTTGAAAGCCTTGTCTCCACATACCCAATACATGGATGAGGGGAGATTCCATAATGCTGAATGTTGCAGTATTAGATGGTGAACTAAATCAACAAACTTAGAAACATTTGACATCATATACCACCCAGGCCCTTGACCTATAGGGGAACAATAGCCAGCATCAGGATTGCCACACGTAGGTGCACCTTTCTGATAAGTTGAGCTTTCGTTACACTGTAGATTGCCAGGTACATTGGCACAGGTATCATTTGTCCCGTTTTTAATCCTTGTTCAGGTATTTTCCCTAGATCAGTAATTTTTGTTTTGTTACGAGGTACCCACTCCCCTCCTTTAAAAGCTAAATACAACCTGGGAATTATTTGACCCGTCAGGTTCCCTTGCCACCACGGAAATTTTGTCCATCCTACTACGGGAATCCCAACAGTGGTATTCCACAGTCTGTGTGGCATTATTGGCCCAAGTATCTGAACAGTTCACCCAAAAGTTTATCTCTTCCCATGAGACTGGGACAGCGAGAAAGGGTATGCTTGTGGACGTCACAGGGGCATGTGTACATATCCAACAATTAGCAATGGCCTGGTTTTGCTCCTTCAGTCCATCGATTAGAGCAAGATGGTGCTTAATGAATCTATTGTCGTCTCCATCTGTGGTGCTCAACCTAGTCCATGCACCTGTGGTTGTGAGTATGCAGGTAAGTATAAACAATGTCATCATTCTTTGTCCGCTGGTTCTCCTAGTATCTTTTTGCAATGGGATGCGTGGATCCAGGTCTCTTTTCCCTCTAGCTTAACGGCTGTATTTGTGGTCAGCAGAACTTGAAAGGGTCCATCAAACCGTGGATCTAGGCTTTTCCTCACGTGTCTTTTTATAACCACCCAGTCTCCAGGTTGCAGCGTATGGCTGCTAGAGTCTTGATCTGGATCTGGAAGAGAACTGAAGACATTATCATGTATTTGCTTAATCTTTTTGTGTAAAGCCCTCACGTAGGAACTTAGCACATGGTTGTTCATTTCTAATGCTTGCGGAAAGAAACACCCTAGGCTGGGTACGTTGCCAAACAATATCTCATATGGAGAGAGTCCAGTCTTTTTATTGGGCGTATATCTTACTGAAAACAGAGCAAGCGGTAAACAATCCGGCAATGGTTTTCCTGTCTCAGCCATGGCTTTCTGAATTTTTAATTTCAAAGTCCCATTCAGTCTTTCCACTTTACCACTACTTTGCGGGTGATATGGGGTGTGGAATGCTTGTTGAATTCCTAGAGCTGACATGACTTCATTCATTATTTCACCTGTGAAGTGTGTACCTCTGTCACTCTCAATTACCTCTGGTACCCCATACCTGCAGACCACCTCCGCAAGCAGTTTCTTTGTGGTTGCCGCAGCCGTGGCTTTGGCAATCGGGAAAGCCTCTGGCCATCCTGAGAACAAATCAATACAGACCAACACATATTCCCATGATCCTGACTTTGGCAACTGAATATAATCAATTTGCAGTCTCTGGAATGGATAGAGGGGCCGGGGGGGGGGGGGGGGTGTTTGGGTGGTGTTTTAACTACTCTACCCTGATTATGTGTAGCACATATCATGCACCCTTGTGTCAGGCTTTCTATACAGGTGGAGAATCCTGGTGCCACCCAATGTTTCTGCATCACACTCATCACAGCCGTTTTAGATTGGTGTGTCGGCCCATTTAGTATCTGGGCAGCCGCTGGGTACAGTGCCCTTGGAAGGCATCGTCGTGTCCCTTTCCCCCATACCCCATTTGCTTCATTCAGGCATGCACCTTCCTTTAACCACTTATCAACCTCCTCCTTTTGAGCCTGAGCCTGCATTTGGGATAAGATGTCCTCCGACACAAAGGGGTTTTTAGGGGCACTTAACTGACGTACTGTTGGCCCTTGTTGCGGCTTACAAGCTGCTGTTTTTTGCTGCTGCATCTGCCATCGCGTTTCCTCTACTCACCTGGTCGGTGCGTCTGGTATGTGCTCTTACCTTTATGACAGCTACCTTTTTGGGTGGTTGTAGTGCATCAATTAACTGCTGGACTGCATCAGCATTCTTAATGGGGTGTCCTGCTGCCGTCAGGAAACCTCTTGACTTCCATATGGGACCAAAATCATTCGCTATACCGAATGCGTACCTAGAATCCGTGTAAATGTTAACAATACTACCTTCTGCTAGTTTACAGGCCTCGGTTAGGGCCCTAAGTTCGACCTCTTGAGCCGATTGGTGTGGGAGCATTGGTTCTGCCTTGATTACTGCATTGAGGGAGACAACTGCATATCCAGTATGGAAAGTACCTGAATCGTCCTGATGACGGGATCCATCTACAAAAAATTCAAAATCTGCATTTTCTAATTCATGTTCAAATACAGTAGGTAAACCTGCCGTTTCTTGTGCCATCATTTGAACAGGGGAATTCTCTTAGTGACAGGGAGCAGGATAGACGGGGAATTGAAGGGGGTGGCAATGACATGATGTAAAAAATCAGTGTCAGTGTATGGCCAATCACCTTGCGTAATTACTGAATTGTCGGCCCCCGTATCTACTTGGAAATCGATTTCATGTCCCCCTGCACTATACAACTGGGAGTTGGGGGTAAGGAGATGAGGGGGTTCATGTGCAAGCTACCCTCATCCTATGGGGGCGTTGTTTGGTTGGCTGAAGGACCCGTACTCTAAGCATCTGGATACGGGTTGGTCCTACAGTCCTTTCTAAAATGTCCTGGCTTTTTACATCCGTAACATAGTCTCTGTCCTCCTCCTGCAGTCCGTCCTTTGCCTCTGTTGTTTCTAGGGGTAGTCTCTACTATGTGTACTCTGGCAGCTCTCTTTGCCTGCGCTATGTCATGCTGTGCCCCCTGGGCTATTCTAGCCAAATCCTCTGCTTTCACTGATCTCCAGTCTGGTCTACTTGCTTTTACCTTCTCTGCAATCCCCTTCTTTAGTCCATTCATGAAAGCACTTGCTAATACCCTCTCACTAGTCTTATTTTCGGGAATGAATCCCATTTCTGACCAAGTTCTCTTTAGTGCCCAAAAGTAATCTTTGGGGTCTTCTTCCTTACCTTGAACCCGGTCTTCTAGTGTAACCTGCCTCTCTGCCTGCCTTTCTTTGCATGCCTTTACCAACGCTGCTGCGAATAGGACTCCAGATGCTGCATCATTAGATTCTGCTTCTACGGGTCCGGTCCTATTGGCATACTGTTTTTTTGTCTCATCTATCAACCTATCATAGCGGGCTTCATCTGCCAATTTTCCCTTAATTACCCCCTGTAGATCCAACCTAGTTGCATTGTACGTATTCTGTATAGTTCTTATCATTAAGGCAAAACCCATAGGGGACTGGGACGGATCTGGCAGCTGGGAGATCAACGCCAACTGCTCTGAAGGACTCCATCGTCTATACATTAACATTGTGCGAGCTTCCTGACCTGGAACAACTGCGTCCCCCCCCCCGCTGCTGCTGCTCCCGGTGCTCCTGGCACAACTACCATCCTCATTGGGAATAGACTAGCTGGGTGGGGTCTCGGTCCTCCACATGCCACACAGATGTCTACTGTCAAGGGGTTCTGCTGTCCACATCTGGGGCAAACCCAGCAGTTAGGTTCCTGGGAATTCTGATACTGGGGTGGGGGTGACGTCGGGAGCGGACAGGGAGGAAAATCTGTCATTCCGGTTTTTGTCAGTCTGTAACATCCGTCTCCTAATTTTTCAATTTTCCTTCAAAATGAGCGCATGCATTCATCCATACATCCACTGTCTTCAGCAGACCCTTATCTTTCAGCCATCCATGATAGGAGTTAAAGAAGGATTTCCATTTCTCTCCATTCATCTCTCCATTTTCATTCATTCCCGCTTTACACAATATTTTGTCAATACCAATCGGTGCCTGTTTCCCTTCTCTGCGTACCACTAAGTCTTTGGCTGTAATGCCTTCTTTGGCATTTTGTTTCCCCATTCTTTTGGTTCTCCTCACATAGAGTAGACTCCTCAGTCACTTAAGACAATGGGCCACAAAGGTTTCTGGATCACACCACTATTAGCCTTCCAGGACTTATACGCCAGCCAGAAAAACAGACCAAAAACACCGATCCCGAGACACACCCACAACACAATCATCGGATCCATACTTTCATTCTTAAGTTTTTCCAAAGGATAGAAGGCAGGACTGACAATTTATCTGAGGGGATTCTACTGGTTCAAAGGGACCTGAGCCAGACAACAATCTGTGAATTAACTGGGAGCCGACCGCTCGGGGGTGAGGGAGTCTCTTCTATGTAGTGATATAATTTAGGTAGAATATAACAGTTATTCTTACCTCAGCGCTGTATATATCACCAACAGAGAGCTTCACTCGTCCCACGTCTCGGACCGGTCGAGCACCCCTGGGTAGATTAACTCAAGGTCCCTGTTTGGGCGCCAGCTGACGTCACTGCATTCTGGGTCTTCTATCCTTGGATTACGATATCGGAGAGAATGAGACACAGGACAGGATGTATGTGTCAACAAGCTCTAACTTTATTTCAAAGCATAGGGTTTATATGCACCCTGGAGGCAGGAAAAGGATTTACCATATATAGTTCGATTATACAATTTAACTATGCAAGCAAAAAAAGAAAACTAGTTTCTGTTCTCTTATGCCTTGAAACATTTAATTAGGCGTATCTTACTAGGAAGGACACGTCATCTTCTAGCAAGGACACGTTATTGATACAAGGAAGGAACATTCAGCTGTTGTTGTTTTGACCTAAAGTAACTGTCAGACTTATATAGCATAGATGGGGTCTTTGAACTTGAGGGGCCTCATCTTCTGCTATAACACAGTAGGCGCCGGCTGATGGTTGTAGCAGTCCCATCAGCTGGCGCCTGTGACCCGCGGTAAGATTTTTACCTCGGGTCACTATCACAGCTGTAGGATCATGCTGACATCTGTCAGCATGATCCCACAGTGCTCTGACCGCTATTAGCGCTGATCAGAGCCTGTGTTTCCTGCGCTGTCATGCAGATGACAGTGCAGGTAACCAGGTATGTTCGGCTCCCCCATTAAAATGAATGGAGTCTGTGTTCGGGTTCGGGTACTGTTCTAGTACCCGAACTTTTAATAAACTGTTCGGCTCATTTAGCCGAACCCGAACAGTCACTAGCTCGCTCACTACTAGTTATATGTAATAATGAGAAATGACACAGGGAATAAGTATTTAACTCACATACTGAAGTTTATTTAATACTTCACACAAAAGCCTGTGTTGGCGATGACCGCTTCCAGATGCCTCCTGTATGGAGAAACTAGTCACATGCATTGCTCAGATGTTATTTTGGCCCATTATTCCACACTAACACTGTTAAAATCCTGAAGGTCCCGTGGGGCATCTTCATCATCCTGGTAGATGGCAGAAAATTGGCCCTGAATGCCCTAAAGTCGCTGTAATTCTAATCCCCAGTGAGCCAATGGGATTGTAATATATGCTATTAACTGTTGTTGACCCAATAAAGTCTTATTGGAGTGTGGTCCCCTACTCTGCATTGTCGGAGTAGTGTTATACCCACGGGAAAGGAATACGGCAATCCAGGGCCGGCGTCCGCGGGCAGGTGCCGGGGCCCTGGACCATCAGGGGGGCCCACTCGTTATCGGTGCCTGGGCCGCTTTTCCGGCATCTGTGCAGGGCTGCCAGTGCAGTTCAAGCCCTGCTCTGCTATATGCAGCAGCACTGTGCGGTCAGTGTGGTGCTGCTCCACCAATCAGGCCCAGTGCTGTCACTTTCCAGACATGGCCGCGCGCTGTGCGGCTGTGTCTGGTAGTAATGACACGCAGGGGCGACACTGCACCTTTAATTGCACTTGTGTGTCGCACCTGCCACATCATTACTACCAGATACAGCCGCACAGCGCGCGGCCATGTCTGGAAAGTGACAGCACTGGGCCTGATTGGTGGAGCAGCAGCACACTGACCGCACACTGCTGCTGCATGTAGCAGAGCAGGGCTTGAACAGCACTGGCGGCCCTGCACAGATGCCGGGGAAGCAGCCCAGGCCCAGACGGCGAGTGGGCCCCCCTGATGGTCCAGTGCCATGTGACACGCCTGAGGCCCTGCACTGCCACATGACTGAGGAGCTGGACGGGACACAGGCCAGTGGGCAGGTGAGCGAGGCTTCCCCAATCCCCATATAAAAAAATATTTCTTATGTGTGTGTACATGTATGATGTGAATGTCTGTGTATGTCAGTGTGTATGACTGTGTATATATATTTATATCTGTTTTATATGTTTTTAAGAATGTGTTCAAATATGTATGTGTGTGTATCTGTGCGTGTCTGCTTATTGTGTGCATATATCTGTGTACCATGTTCATGTGTGTATGTGTGTGCATGCCTGCGTACCGTGTGCATGTGCATGTCTGTGCACTGTGTGTGCGTGTCTGCGTATTGTGTGTGTGCGTGTCTGCGTATTGTGTGTGCGTGTGTCTGCGTATTGTGTGTGCGTGTGTCTGCGTATTGTGTGTTTGCGTGTGTGTCTGCGCATTGTGTGCGTGTGTCTGCGTATTGTGTGTGTCTGCGTATTGTATGCGAGTGTGTCTGCGAATTGTGTGTGTGCGCGCGTGTCTGCGTGTCAGCGTACTGTGTGTGTGTGCGCGTGCATGTCTGCATATGCGAAGAATGAGGTGGCAGGCTGGGCCCTGTGTTGTATACCTATATTTCTCCGCCGTATCTGTGCATCATGAATCGTGGTATGTGCTAAAGGGGCCCACTGAGACTCTTTCGCCCGGGGCCCACAAAAACCTGGAGCCGGCCCTGCGGCAATAAATAGGATGAGCTCTGCCTCTGTGATCTTTCTAACACTGCTGCATAGACAGTGCATGCACACTCCACTCTGCTACATACGCACATTTACATACACACGCACAGTTCTGCTACATTCGCACATTTACATACACACACAGCTCTGCTAAATACGCACATTTACATACACACACAGCTCTGCTACATATGCATATTTATATACACACAGCTCTGATTTACATAGACACAATACGTACGTACAATTTGTCAATAACATATATAGTTTCCCCTCGAGTTATTTTTGATGGTCAACAAAATACGATTTTCCAATAATTCATTTCTCACACTCTAGGTATGATAATGGCTTCTCTCTGTGTGGGAGATCTTTAAAAGGGGTTGTCTACTACTTGGACATCCTCTTCTCATTCCTCATGTTTAGTCCTGTTAAAATAAAAACAATTATACAAACCTCACATGCCTGTGCCTTTCTAGCGGTGTCAGCACTTGCGTGTCCGGGGGGACGTTGTTATACGTCATGTAAGCCCTGAGCCCACTCAGCCCTGGAGTCACTATCCCCACCTTTGGACACATTGAACAATAAGAGGAAGTCAGAAAGCAGCTGTAGCCCTGGCTTCCTGTTGATGTTCAATACGTCCGAAGACAGGGACAGTGAAGCTGGCACTGATTGGACACAGGGCTCGTGTGATGTAACAACCTCACATGAGCCCCAGGAACACGAGTGCAGACACTGCTGGAACGGCGACGGCACAAAGGGTGAGTATGAATGTTTTTATTTTAATGAGGCCAAACATGAGGAATGACAAGTGGTCGCCCAAATAGTGGACAACCCCATTAGGAAGATACATGTTTCAGTTAAAACTTTTCAAACATTCTGAACATGAAAAAGGCTTCTCCCCTGTGTGACTTCTCTGATGTTTATTAAAGTGATTGTCCGGTACTTTTTTAAGTTGCCCAATGTATTCAGCATGTGGGCATAAGTATCTCTGTAAATACCTTGTGTTGCAGATAATGCCTGTGAGCGGCGCTATCATTGGCTGCTCACAGGCATCACGTGAACCTCAACTGCAGCCGGCACTGACATCCGCTGACGTCACGGCTACAGCCGAGGGTCTCTCTTCCGCATTCCATCGGTGGCTGCTGGATTGTGGGCAGGGTTATTCCCCAGCGTCACACCCGGCATCAAACGTGCGCTCTCCCTCTCCCCATTCATTGGGAAAGCACGCTGTGGATGCTGGATGTGACGCGGGAATAACCCCGCCCACAACCCAGAAGCCACCGCGGGGACCCCAGCGCTGAGTCACGCCTCACTTGTTGTGACGTCAGTGCGGGGTCACGTGAGGCCTGTGAGCGGCCACCGATAGCGCCGCTAACAGGCATTTTTCAGCAACACAAGGTATTTACAAATATACTTATGCCCACATGCTGAATACATTGGGCAATTTAAAAAAAGTACCGGACAACTTCTTTAAGAGTTGATTTACCTGTAAAACATTTCCCACATTAAGAACATGAAAAAGGCTTCTCCCCTTTGTGAATTCTCTGGTGCTAAATCAAATCTGATTTCTTGTTAAAACCTTTTCCACATTCTCAACAGGAAAAAGGCCTCTCTTCTGTGTGGGTTCTCTGGTGGCGATCCAGATTCGCTTTCCGGTTAAAACATTTTCCACATTGTGAACAGGAAAAAGGTTTCTCTCCTGTGTGGGTTCTCTGGTGGCAATCAAGATGCGCCTTCCAGTTAAAACATTTCCCACATTCTGAACATGAAAAAGGCTTCTCCCCTGTGTGAATTTTCTGGTGCTTAACAAAATATGATTTCTGGTTAAAACATTTCCCACATTCTAAACATGAAAAAGGCTTCTCCCCTGTGTGGGTTCTCTGGTGCTTAACCAAATCTGACTTCTGGTTAAAACATTTCCCACATTCTAAACATGAATAAGGCTTCACCCCTGTGTGGGTTCTCTGGTGCTTAACCAAATCTGACTTCTGGTTAAAACATTTCCCACATTCTAAACATGAATAAGGCTTCACCCCTGTGTGGGTTCTCTGGTGCTTAACCAAATCTGACTTCTGGTTAAAACATTTCCCACATTCTAAACATGAATAAGGCTTCACCCCTGTGTGGGTTCTCTGGTGGTTATCAAGATGTGTTTTCTGGTTAAAACATTTCCCACATTCTGAACATGAAAAAGGCTTCTCCCCTGTGTGATTCCTTTGGTGCGTAACCAAATCTGACTTCTGGTTATAACATTTCTCACATTCTAAACATGAAAAAGGCTTCTCCCCTGTGTGGGTTCTCTGGTGCTTAACAAAATATGATTTCTGGTTAAAACATTTCCCACATTCTGAACATGAAAAAGGCTTCTCCCCTGTGTGGGTTCTCTGGTGGTTATCAAGATGAACTTTCTGGATAAAACATTTCCCACATTCTGAACATGAAAAAGGCTTCTCCCCTGTGTGAGTTTTCTGGTGCTTAACCAAATCTGATTTCTGGTTAAAACATTTCCCACATTCTGAACATGAAAAAGGCTTCTCTCCTGTGTGAGTTCTCTGGTGCTTAAGAAAAACTGATTTCTGGTTAAAACATTTCCCACACTTGGAACAAGAAAATCCGTTCTCCGCTGTGTGATTTTTTTGATGTTTAAAAAAAGACTTTTCGAGTGGAAAACAATCTCCAAATTCTGAACGTGAACATGCCTTCTTTGCTTTAGGAGCAGTTTGTTTTTTAATGCTTATTATATGACTTTGATTTTCCTTAGTGGTCGGTAATGAATTAGAAGACAGGACGTGTTTCAAAGGATTAGATGACTGATCTTTGTTGTGAAGGGATGATGGTATATCTGGAGTAATGGCATTCACTTCAATCGTATCCTGTGGGATCTCAAGGTCATCTGATTTGAAAATTGAAGATGTCAGCTGTCCCTTTGATCTCCTGGTACAGTCATCTGCCAAGATTAAAACCAATTTTAACATTTCTACTTAAACGGTCAGTAAAAATGGCAAGTTAAGTAAAAAAAATAATTATTCACCAAGACAATGACAGTTCACAGTCTAATAGAAAACCTCATAGCATGAAGCAGTAGACCATGGTGTTCAACTGTTTGTTCATTCTTCCTCCCAAATATGAAATAAAAAGTCACCAATGTTATGTAGGCGAAAATAATATCAATAAAAACGTTTACTCATCTCAACAAAAAACAAGTCCCCACTCAGGTCCATCATCTGTCAGTGGAAAAACAGAGGTTTCCACATTATTAGTGGCTCAAAGGCTCTGGAAAAGTAACATGGCTTCCATAAACCAATCCAGCAATATCCGCTCTCCCAAAGTCAGATCCCCCCCCCCCCCACTTCTGAGCCTTGCAGTGCGCCCAAACCACATTTAGCATCCATGTATTTGACATTACTATAGTGAGAGGAACCCACTTAACTTATGGTGTGTGTCTCATGGAGCATAATCTGGGCACTATGTGTTGGGTAAAAAATGGTATATTTGCAATTTTCACACTTCAACATCGTCTGCGTGCTAATTTGTGGAAAGTGACTGTGGAGTCAAAATAGTAACTACTCTCATAGATTAATTCACTGAGGGTTATAATTTCCATAATGTAGTCAGTTTATGGGGATTTCTATTGCTCTGATTTTCTGCCATTTTGTCATATTAGGGCTTATGTAAATGGTGTGTCCCATCTCCTCTGGGATCTGCTCCTGTGACGTCTGCTTCTGTCACCAGGCGGCGAGGGTAATGGAGGAGACGTTAGAACCAGAAGTTCTGGGCGGCACAGGCTCTGTCCAGCCACTAAGATTAGGGTGTCTGGGACCTGTAGTACCATCAAGTCTGGCAGTATGGGTGTGTGTGCTGTCCAGCTGGAGTAATCTGCTCCCTGCTTCAGCCAACTGGAAAGCACCGGACCCTACTAAAGCTGGAAGCATATTGCCGGAAGCTGCCAGATACAGCCTTGTTCTCCTCTGGTTTAGTCCTCTGTGCTCAGCTCCCGGCTTGTGTATTTGTTTCTGTTGTGACCCCGGCCTGTTTAATGACTACTCCTGTGTCTTCTGATTTTGTATGTTCTCTGCCCTCCTGGTTCTGACCCGGCTACCTGACTATTTTTCTTGCCATCTCACTCCACAGAACAGCAGGTAACACCATGGCCCAAGCCTAGGGGGTCTCTGTGTCCAGATCCATGTAGAGGGGTTAAAGGGTGATGAGTAAGAGAATCCCTGGGATCTGGAAAATGGAGTAGATAGCGCCAAGCCTGTTCATGTGACCATCTTTTTAGATGCCAGGTGACCATGAACAGTGCCTCGAATACATTGTGTCCACAAACTATTCCAGCAAAATCCGCATTCAAATAGCTAAGTGGTACTCCTTCCCTTCTTAACCTGCCATGTGATCAGACAGTAGTGTACAACTGTATATAGGGTATTATTAAATAAATAAATAGAATGGTGGCTCTAATGGGTATGCCCTATGCCTTCTGCAAGAAAGGCCAACTACCACAGTTGTCTGAGAATTTCCAATGTTAAAAATAAGTGAACTTGCTCTGGTACGTAGGGTATGACAAAAAGTAATAACAATGAGGATATTAAAAAATTACCAAACTTATTAAATAGGTAAGTTACAAAAAGTTTAAAATAATTATTCTATTTTAAAAGGTGACTGGGAAGCTTAAAAACGGTGGAAGGAGGAAGGTTAATAAAAGTAGGGACCATGGAGATTAGTCCTGGATAAGGTGAAATACAAGCTTCCTGGAAGGTCTGTGGATGATCACGTCAGAGGGTCCCCCCTATGGAAAAAGGAGGGGATTGGCTTAATGACAGATTTTAGAGGTTACCTTCATGGATCATTAGGATAGAAAATGACCTGATTGGATGTATAAAGGGTTGGGTAGGTCTGGTCAGGTGTGGGTTATCCAGATTCAGGTAAACTGTAGAGAAACAAGAGTCGGTTTGTGCTTCAAATGCGAGAGATCCTAGTTACCTAGGGGAGGTTCATGTACCTGTAGTGGTTGATTGTAGTTGGAAGATTTTGATGCAGAGAAGGGGACGACTTCCAATTGTATAGGGTGAAGGCGATAACCTGTATTGAGTGACAAAGAGAGCAGGGAAAAAGGATTAGTAGGAAATGGCAGTAATTTGAGGAGCGAAGTCACTCCCTTCTCTGCATCAAAATCTTCCAACTACAATCCTTATAATCCATGAAGGTAACCTCTAAAATCTGCCATTAAGCCAATCCCCTCCTTTTTCCATAGGGGGGACCCTTCGACGTGGTCATCCACAGACCTTCCAGGAAGCTCGTATTGCACCTTAACCAGGACTAATCTCCAGTGTCCCTACTCCTATTAACCTTCCTCCTTCCACCGTTTTTAACCGGTTCCCGACCGCCCACTGTAGATAAACGTCGGCGCTTGCTGGGCTCTGTGCAGCGCCGACGTTTAAAAACGGTGGGTGGTCTCGCAGTGCTCAGGACCCCCAGCGTCCTGCAAGCACTGCGATTCCGGTGCAGAGCGTTAGATCTGACAGGGAACATCATCGGGACCTGATTAGATCAGGTCCCAGTGATGTTAACCCTTTGCTGTCTTCTATATGCTGCGATCTATAGTGATCGCGGCATATAGGAGATAGCAGGAGGAGAGGGGGTCGTCTTACTTACCTCCGAAGACCTCCGTTTCTGTCACGGGTGTGTCGCCACGAAGATCGTCACGATTACACAGCCTGACTTCTCGCAGCTGACTTTTTGGTGCTTTGTGTTTTTCGGCAGTGAGGGAGTTAATTCTCTCTCTCTCTGTGCTAGACGAGGTCCAGCCTCGCCAACTGCAATCAATGCTGCTGTAGTGAGACTCCTTCAAATGCCTGCTGGTCTGTTAGGGAAGTGTCGGTGAAAGCATTTCATGCAGACTAACAGAGCGGATTTTTGGAGTTTCAGAGATAAGTGTATTTGGAGTGTTTTTTCCCTTCCTCGCTTTATCATTTATCTCCTTTCCCGTTGGTGTTCCCTCTGTTGTAGTGGTGTAGTTTTTGTATGCAAGGTGGTTTTGGTTTTTCCCTTGTACTGTCTCGTTCGTCTAAGTACTGTGTGTGGGCATATTATTACTTGTCCCCTTTTGTTGTGATCGGGGTCCTTCTCAGGACTAGATTACTTAGGTGCAGGGATCCTCAGGAGGTAGGGGTTACGCTGGCGGCCTGGACCTCTGTACCTTTAACAGTACCTCCAGGTTGAGGGATTAGTCAGGGCCCCAGGTTAGGGTCAGCTTAGGCCCCCTACCTCCAGTATACAGAGACAGCGTGACATTTTCACCGACCACTTAGTTTTTCTCCAGCTACCATGGATCCAGTAGCCGGTCTAGCTCGGCAGTTGCAGAGTTTGTCCATGGAGCTGGCGGACGTTAGGTCCAAGGTTTTGTATCCTCAGGAACAAGCCGGACCAGAACCTAAAGTAGCTCTCCCTGACAGGTTCACTGGGGGACTGGACAAGTTTTTTGTTTTCCGGGAGGCATGCAAGTTGTACTTTCGGCTGCGGCCTCGGTCATCGGGGAGTGAAGAACAAAGGGTGGGAATTGTCATCTCGCTCCTACAAGGGGACCCACAATCTTGGGCGTTCTCTCTTCCCCCGGGCTCCCCGGCTCTCCAGTCAGTGGATAGGTTTTTCGCTGCTCTGGTGTCACGGGTGTGTCGCCACGAAGATCGTCACGATTACACAGCCTGACTTCTCGCAGCTGACTTTTTGATGCTTGGTGTTTTCGGCAGTGAGGGAGTTAATTCTCTCTCTCTCTGTGCTAGACTAGGTCCAGCCTCGCCCAGCTGCAATCAATGTTGCTGTAATGAGACTCCTTCATATGCCTGCTGGTCTGTTTGGGAAGTGTCGGTGAAAGCATTTCACACAGACTTACAGAGCGGATCGTTGTATTTGGAGTTTCTGAGATAAGTGTATTTGGAGTGTTTTTTCCCTTCCTCGCTTTATCATTTATCTCCTTTCCCGTTGGTGTTCCCTCTGTTGTAGTTGTGTAGTTTTTGTATGCAAGGTGGTTTTGGTTTTTCCCTTGTACTGTCTCGTTCGTCTAAGTACTGTGTGTGGGCATATTATTACTTGTCCTCTTTTGTTGTGATCGGGGTCCTTCTCAGGACTAGATTACTTAGGTGCAGGGATCCTCAGGAGGTAGGGGTTACGCTGGCGGCCTGGACCTCTGTACCTTTAACAGTACCTCCAGGTTGAGGGATTAGTCAGGGCCCCAGCTTAGGGTCAGCTTAGGCTCCCTACCTCCAGTATACAGAGACAGCGTGACATCTGGGACTCGTATATGATGACCCAGATCGGAGCTCCCTTGCTGAGTCTAAGTTACGTAGGATCCAGCAGGGAGATCGTCCGGCGGAGGAATTCTGTTCGGAGTTCCGTAGGTGGGCCACGGACACCCAGTGGAATGACCCGGCTCTTAGGAGCCAGTTTTGTCAAGGTTTATCCGACAAATTACAGGATGTGTTGGCACAGTATGACTCTCCCGCGTCACTGGAAGCCGCTATGGCCCTTGCTATTCGCGTTGACAGACGGCTTCGGGAGAGGTGCGGGATAACTCTACCCCCTGTGATGACTCCACCTCCTACAAGGTCCCCTCATATGGTGGTTCCCCTGGTCAGTCCAGAGGAGCCTATGCAATTAGGAGGGACATCATTTCGGAGGAGGGGACCGGTGGTGCGCCATAAGACAGGAAGGTGTTTCTTCTGCGGGAGAAAGGGACATTTTATTGGGGGGTGTCCATCCCGTCCCTTGCAGAGTGAAGAGTCGTCGGAAAACTGTTGATCCCAGGTTGTGTGGTGGACGGCAATCTGGGAGTAGGTATTTCGTCCCTAGGTTCGTCTCAGTTTCTCGTACCGGCGGAGGTGGTGGTGGGTACGAGAACTGAGAGGATATCTGTTCTTCTGGATAGTGGGGCCGGGGCTAATCTGGTTGATGCTCGGTTTGCCCGGGTTCAAGGTATGCGATTGAGTGAGTTGGCTAAACCCATCCCCATATTCTCGATCGATGCCAAGCCTCTCGGTCAGGGAAGTTTTTTGCAAGCTGTGCATGACGTAAAACTTCAAGTGGGGGCGATACATAAAGAACTGTTGTCTTGCTACGTGTTGGAGGGTCTTCCCACTCCTATAGTGTTGGGCCTTCCTTGGTTAACTAAGCATAACCCGGTTATTAATTGGCAAACCAGAGAGATAAGCCAATGGAGTAAATTCTGTAATAAAAACTGCATGAACACGGTCATCGGTGCGGTTACTCCTTGGGTCTTACCTCCATTTCTGGCGGACTTTGAGGATGTATTCTCGGAGAAAGGGTGTCAGGAACTACTTCCTCATCGCGAGTATGACTGTTCTGTAAAACTGCTCCCTGAGGCCAAGTTACCTAAAGCTAGGTTGTATAACCTTTCTGGTCCTGAGAGGCAGGCCATGAAGGATTATATTTCAGAAAGTCTGGCTAAGGGGCATATTAGACCTTCATCTTCACCGGTGGCTGCGGGGTTCTTCTTTGTTAAGAAGAAAGATGGAGGCCTACGCCCTTGCCTGGATTTCCGTGAACTTAATCGGATTACGGTCCGAGATCCGTATCCGCTCCCACTTATTCCCGATCTCTTTAATCAGATCGTGGGCGCCAAATGGTTCTCTAAGTTGGATCTCAGGGGGGCGTACAATCTGATTAGGATGAAGGAGGGGGATGAGTGGAAGACGGCGTTTAACACTCCGGAGGGGCATTATGAGAACCTTGTCATGCCATTCGGTCTGACTAATGCCCCGGCGGTGTTCCAACACTTTGTTAATGACATTTTTCGCCGCCTGGTGGGACAGTTTGTTGTCATATATCTGGATGATATCTTAATTTACTCGCCGGATCTGGTGTCTCATCAGGAGCACGTTAGGCAGGTGTTACAGATCTTGCGGGATAATAAACTGTATGCCAAATGGGAAAAGTGTGTGTTCGCCGTACAGGAACTCCAGTTTTTAGGCTTCCTGGTTTCAGCGTCCGGTTTTCGTATGGACCCTGGGAAAGTGCGGGCAGTTCTTGAGTGGGATCGGCCAGAGAATCTTAAGGCACTACAACGTTTCCTGGGGTTTGCTAATTATTACCGGAAGTTCATTCGTAATTTCTCGTCCATGGTTAAGCCTCTCACAGACATGACTAAAAAGGGGACGGATTTTTCTAGGTGGTCTGACAAGGCTTGTCAAGCATTCTCCTCCTTGAAAAAATGTTTTGCCTCGGCACCCATACTCATTCAACCTGATGCGTCACAGCCATTCATTGTAGAGGTAGACGCTTCCGAGGTAGGGGTGGGAGCAGTATTGTCACAAGGTTCGTCCCCTGGTAAGTGGCATCCGTGCGCCTTTTTCTCTAAAAAATTGTCGTCCGCTGAGAGGAATTACGATGTCGGCAATAGGGAACTCTTGGCCATTAAGTTAGCTTTTGAGGAGTGGCGCCATTTTTTGGAGGGGGCAGTCCATCCGGTCACCGTCATCACCGATCACAAGAACCTGCTATATCTGGAGTCCGCGAAACGTCTGAATCCCAGACAAGCTAGGTGGTCATTGTTTTTTACCAGGTTTAATTTTGTCGTTGCATATCGTCCTGGGTCAAAAAATGTAAAGGCGGATGCCTTATCTCGTAGTTTCCCTGGGGCCGGGAATACGGACGACCCGATTCCTATCCTTCAGGAGGGGGTGGTGGTTTCGGCAGTATGCTCTGAGCTGGAGGAGGAGGTATTGGAGGCTCAGGGGGACGCCCCTGTTGGACCTCCGGGGAGACTGTTTGTTCCAGATCAGTTGCGACAAAAGGTGATCGAGGCACACCATAACTCAGTTTTTGCAGGACACCCGGGGAGTAGAACAACTGTGGATCTCCTCTCGCGTCGGTTTTGGTGGCCTAACTTACATAAGGAGATGGTAACTTTTGTCGCGTCCTGTGGGGTTTGTGCGCGCTCTAAGACCTCACATACCCGTCCGTCTGGGGCCCTCTTACCTTTGAAGATCCCGGAGCGTCCTTGGACTCATCTGTCTATAGACTTTATTACGGACCTCCCTCCGTCTTCGGGTAAAACGGTCATACTCGTTGTAGTGGACAGGTTCAGCAAGATGGCACATTTTATCGCTCTTCCGGCTCTCCCTAATGCTAAAACTCTTGCGCAGGTGTTCATTGGGGAGATTGTGAGGCTTCACGGGGTACCCTCCGAGGTGGTGTCTGATCGGGGGTCTCAGTTTGTGTCCAAGTTCTGGAAGGCGTTTTGTGCACGGCGGGGGATGCATTTGTCGTTCTCATCGACTTTTCATCCTCAGACCAATGGTCAGACGGAACGTATGAACCAGAGCTTGGAGACATATCTCCGGTGTTTTGTGTCAGAGAACCAGGAGGACTGGGCTTCTTTCTTACCTCTGGCAGAGTTTGCTCTTAATAATAGGCGGAGCGAGTCCACTGGTAAGTCCCCGTTTTTTGGGGCATATGGTTTTCACCCCCAGTTTTGTACTTTCAGTAGGGGGGGCTCTTCGGGGGTTCCTGAGGAGGAACGATTTTCCTCATCACTCGCTTCAGTATGGAGAGGGGTGCTGAAGAATCTGAATACTATGGGGAACCGATACAAACGTATGGCTGATAGGAGGAGAGTGTCTGGTCCGGACCTAAGTGTGAACGATCGGGTATGGTTGTCTACCAGGAATATAAAACTTAAGGTTCCCTCCTGGAAACTGGGTCCCAGGTTCATCGGCCGTACAGAATCAGTTCTATTATTAATCCGGTGGCATTCCGTCTTGACCTCCCCCCTACGTTTAAAATTCACAACGTGTTCCACAGATCGTTGCTTAAGAGGTATGTGGCGCCGGTGGTACCGTCACCTTTACCTCCCCCTCCAGTGGTGGTCAAGGGTAACTTGGAGTTCCAGGTATCGATGGTCATCGATTCACGCTTTAATCGCCGGTCCCTTCAGTACCTGGTTCATTGGAAAGGGTATGGTCCTGAGGAGAGGATGTGGGTTCCTGCGTCGGATATTAACGCAGACCGATTAGTTCGGGCCTTCCACACGACTCAGCCGGATAAACCTGGCCCTGAGGGTCCGGAGGCCCCTCGTAGAAGGGGGGGTACTGTCACGGGTGTGTCGCCACGAAGATCGTCACGATTACACAGCCTGACTTCTCGCAGCTGACTTTTTTGTGCTTTGTGTTTTTCGGCAGTGAGGGAGTTAATTCTCTCTCTCTGTGCTAGACGAGGTCCAGCCTCGCCCAGCTGCAATCAATGCTGCTGTAGTGAGACTCCTTCAAATGCCTGCTGGTCTGTTAGGGAAGTGTCGGTGAAAGCATTTCATGCAGACTAACAGAGCGGATCGTGGTATTTGGAGTTTCAGAGATAAGTGTATTTGGAGTGTTTTTTCCCTTCCTCGCTTTATCATTTATCTCCTTTCCCGTTGGTGTTCCCTCTGTTGTAGTTGTGTAGTTTTTGTATGCAAGGTGGTTTTGGTTTTTCCCTTGTACTGTCTCGTTCGTCTAAGTACTGTGTGTGGGCATATCATTACTTGTCCCCTTTTGTTGTGATCGGGGTCCTTCTCAGGACTAGATTACTTAGGTGCAGGGATCCTCAGGAGGTAGGGGTTACGCTGGCGGCCTGGACCTCTGTACCTTTAACAGTACCTCCAGGTTGAGGGATTAGTCAGGGCCCCAGCTTAGGGTCAGCTTAGGCCCCCTACCTCCAGTATACAGAGACAGCGTGACAGTTTCGTTTGAGGACTTGGGGTTGCTATGGCAGCTGGAGGTCACATGACCGCCTCCAGCTCTGCTATATATGGTGTCCTTCCTGTCTGGCTTCAGCCTGTATGTAGCTGATGCTAGACAGGAGACTGACTGAAACAGTCAGTGAAGATCTCATGTAATGTAATATATGTCTATTACATTACATGAGATCAGTGATCAGAAAAATAAAAATTAATGTCCCATACAGGGACTAAGTAAAAATGTAAAAAAAAGTAAAAAAAAAGTTTTTAAACTATTAAAAAAAAAAATCACAAAATAAATAAAAATAAATAAATAAAATATTAAACCAATAAATCCGTATATTATTACAAAACCAAAAAAAGTACACATATTTGGTATCGCCACGTCCGAAACAACCCGAGCTATAAAACTGTCACACTAATTAACTCCTTCTGTGCACACCGTAATAAAAATAAATAAAAAACGGAGCAAAAAAAATATGCTTTTTCATCATATCGCCAAACAAAGTGGAAAAAAATGCGATCAAAAAGCAGAATAGAAATAAAAATGGTACCACTGAAAACTTCATCTTGTTCCGCAAAAAAAAGCCGCCATACAGCTCCATCAGCCGAAAAATAAAAAAGTTATAGCGCTCAGAATAAAGCAATGCAAAAAAAATATTTTTTTTTCTATAAAATTGTTTTATTGTGTAAAAGCGCCAAAACATAAAAAAAATACAGTAAGTGTAGTATCGCTGTAAACGTACTGACCCGAAGAATAACGCTGCCTGATCACTTTTACCACACGCAGAACCGCATAAAAAAAACTCAAAAAACAATTCCTGAAGTGTTTGTTTTTGTTAACTTTACCTCCCAAAAAACGGAATAGAAAGCGATCAAAAAATGTCACGTACCCAAAAATGGTTCCAATAAAAATGTCAACTCGTCCCGCAAAAAACAAGCCGTCACATGACTCTATCGGCCGAAATATGGAAAAATTATAGCTCTCAAAATATGGTGATGCAAAAACTAGATTTTGCAAAAAAAGCGTATTTTAGTGTGTGACAGCTGTCAGTCATAAAAACCCGATATAAATCTGGTATCTCTGTAATCGCACCGACCCGAAGAATAAAGTAATCTAATCAGTTATATCACACTAGGAACGGCATAAAAAATAAATAAAACAAATATTATTCACCTGCTACTGATTTGTTTATTATGTCTCCCAAAGATCCCAGTAAGGCTCTGCTCACATTTATCCTGTGCTCTGCGCTGAGCACTTACACCAGAGTTTCCGTGTAAATCTCTGAAATACGTGATTCAGCCAGAACCCATGATGGAAGATTCCCTGTAATGAGGCAGATATAGGCCACTGTGGACGCCGTCTAGCCTGGGATCCCACGGTGTCATTTGTTTTAGGCGTGCATAAAAGTGCGGTTGGCCACAGTTTTGTGCACTTCTGAAAAAAAGGACACCACTAAACAGAGGCCAGACGGAGTCCAGAGTAACTCTGCTGCCTCATTATAGTGAATGGATCCTGCAGGGGTTTCATCTGAATTACATCACTTGGAAATTTAGATGGAAACCCCGATGTAAGTGCTCAGCCTAGAGCGCCGGATAAATGTTATGTAAAATGTTCCCAATAAAAGCTTCAACTCAGTCCTCAAAAAAATCAAGTCCCCACTCAGGTCCGTCATCTGTTAAAAATATAAGGGACTTCCAAGTTACTGGTAGCAGAAAGGCTCTGGAAAAGCTAAATGGCCCTTGCCCCCCAAAAGAAATTCAGAAAACTTTGTGCTCCCAAATCCAAATGCCTATTCTACAATAATTTGTTCTCCAATTGTCAAATAGCGCTCCTTCCCCCTCAAATCTCACCGTATGGCTAAGTGGTACGATACAGCCACATATGGGGTATTGACACTTTTAGAAGAAATTGTGTGACACATTTCGGCACCATTTTTACCCATTGCCCTGTGTGAAAATGTAAAATTTGAGGGTAAAACATTTTTTTGTGGTAAAAATATAATTATGCTTTTTTCACTGCCCAATGGTATAAATTTAAAAATTAAAAAATGCTCACTACTTCCCTAGATGAATTCCTTGAGAGGTGTAGTTTACAAAATGGGGTCACTTGTGGGGGTTTCTGCTGTTTTGGCATGTCAGCGACTCTTCAAATGTGACATGGTGTCTGCTGCCTATCCCAGCCAACATAGCGCTTCTTTCTCTTCCGAACCCTGCCGTACACCAAAGCAGTGGTTTTCCCCCACATATGGGGTATCGGCGTACTCAGGAGAAATTGTACAACAAATTTCATGGTGCAATTTATCCTGTTACCCTTATGATAATCCAAAATTAGGGAATGGAAAACATTTTTTGAGGGAAAAATGTGAAAATTTTATTTTTACGGCTCAATATTATAAACTTCTGTGAAGCAGCTGGGGGTGCAAGGTGCTCACCACACATCTAGATAAGTTCCCTAAGGGGTCTAGTTTCCAAAATGGTGGCACTTGTGGGGGGTTTCCACTGTTTAGGCACATTAGGGGCTCCCCAAATGTGACATGGCGTCCGCTAATTATTCAAACAAATTTTACATTCAAAAAGTCAAATGGCGCTCCTTCCCTTTCAAACCCTGCCATGTGCCCAAACAGTAATTTGCCTCCACATATGGGGTATCAGCGTGTTCAGGAGAAATTGCATAACAAATTTCATGGTGCAATTTATCCTATTACCCTTATGATAATGCAAAATTAAGGGATGAAAAACGGTTTTGTGGGAAAAATGGGAAAATTTTATTTTTACAGCTCAATATTATAAACTTCTGTGAAGCACCTTGGGGTTCAAGGTGCTCACCACACATCTAGATAAGTTCCCTAAGGGGTCTAGTTTCCAAAATGGTGTCACTTGTGGGGGGTTTCCACTGTTTAGGCACATCAGGAGCTCTCCAAACGCAACATAGCGTCTGCTAATTATTCAGACAAATTTTACATTCAAAAAGTCTAATGGCGCTCCTTCCCTTCCGAACCCTGCCGTGCGCCCAAACAGTGGTTTTCCCTCACATATGGGGTATCGGCACGCTCAAGAGAAATTGCAAAAAAAAACTTGGGGTCCATTTTTTCATGTTACCCCTGTGAAAATAAAAAAATTGGGTCTAAAGTAACATTTTTGTGAAAAAAGTTAAATGTTAATTTTTTTCTTCCACATTCCAAAATTTCCTGTGAAGCACCTGAAGGGTTAATAAAGTTTTTGAATGTGGTTTTGAGCACCTTGAGGGTGCAGTTTTTAGAATGGTGTCACTTTTGGGTATTTTCTGTCAAAGACCCCTCAAAGTGACTTCAAATATGATGTGGTCCCTAAAAAAATGTTTTTGTAAATTTTGTTGGAAAACTGAGAAATCGCTGGTCAACTTTTAACCCTTATAGCTCCCTAACAAAAAAAAATTTTGGTTCCAAAATTGTGCTGATGTAAAGTAGACATGTGGGAAATGTTATTTATTAACTATTTTGTGTGACATATCTCTCTGATTTAAGGGCATGAAAATTCAAAGTTTGACAATTGCAAAATTTTCAAAATTTTTGCCAAATTTCTGATTTTTTCACAAATAAACACAAGTTATATCGAAGAAATTTTACCACTATCATGAAGTACAATATGTCACAAAAAAACAATCTCAGAATCAGGGGAATACGTTGAAGCGTTCCAGAGTAATTACTTCATAAACTGGCAGTGGTCAGAATTGAAAAAATTGGCCCGGTCACGAAGGCAAAAACAGGCTCTGGCGCGAAGTGGTTAAGCTTCCCAGTCACCTTTTAAAATAGAATAATAATTTTTAACTTTTTGTAACTTACGTATTAAATATTGGTCATTTTTTAATATCCTCATATATAGGGTATTGTCAGACTCAAGAAAAGTTGGAAAATAATTTGTAAGGTCCATTTGTTTCCTATCATCCTTTGTGAAGAATTCCAAAGTTATCACCACATAAAGTGACACACGTCAGATTTGAAAATGGGGCCTCATCAGGAACACATAACTGGCTGCGGGAAGGGGTTAAATCAGAGGATTTTGGGCACTAACTACTGTAGAGAAAAACTGTGAGTATAGACAATAACACATCTACTGAAATGATCAAACTCAACAGTCTCCATCAGAGAAAAAGGAGTAACTAGTGGTGAAACCTCTCTGGGGTAATTAGAGTATGGGGCTCGGTGGCTCCAGACAATCTAAACTATCGTAAGGGACAATATTTTCTATCAGATGAGTTTCAAGAAGAAATATTAGACATTTAAAGAGAACTTTTATAATAGTGCAGAGCTGAGGTGTCTTAAATTTAGACCTTGGGCATTTGGAAGAGGTAATGGGGACCTTTTTTTAAAAATACTACCAGGGAGTTACAGAGTCACATAAGTGAGGCCGGCCAATCCCACCACAATCAAACTATCATACAGAATGAACTTGTAAAATAAAGAAAAAGACATAGAATTAAATTTTTTTACATCCCTAACGTTCGTATGAGGGGAGAGCTCCAACACTAAACTGGAGTTACACTCATTTATGATGGACCATTGGAGCTACTACGAGTCCTGACCAGGAGAGTAGAGAAAGTATTAGCACCCCCATTTCAGGAGAGATTGTGCAGTAATCTGAATTCTTTGGGATCTAAAACATAATGGAATTTATGACGTGGAGTGAATCCATGAAACCAGGGCTCGAGCCAACACATCTCCTGCAGGCGGGAATAAATGTATATTACAGCCATCAGCCACGCACAGCTTAGAGATATATCATGGCACAGGTGTAATGTTTTCTGTATAGTTTATCACAATCCTATTTGAAGTTAGTTGGTTTTAAAAGAAATAGAAAACTCAGGATAAAGGGAAACTCTGCTGTTATTGTACAGAAATTCACACTTGGCCCTCACTGCACATTTAATGTTGTAGATCATAAAAGTGAAGTTTGGCCAGAAAGACTGGACCTGGTCTTGTAGGGACCATATGAGGACATTCAGCAGCACAGAAGGAAGAGAAGGTAGATTCATCCAATAAGATATCAGGGTTCTAGGAAGCCAACAGCATCATTACCCTCCGCTTTCTCTTACAGGCCCATCATAATATTTTTCTGCAAGTTATTTTCTAACTTATATATGTATATATGCGCTGGTTTGAGTGAAAAAAAGGAATTGACTAGAAGTTTATAGAATATAAAAATATAATTTATTTAGATAATGGTAAAAGTGCTGATTAAAATACTGGATACTATCGTAAAACTAGAGTAGAGGGGTGCTTCTCTGTTCACGTTCGTTATGGGCGGCACGGTGGCTCATTGGTTAGCACTGCAGCTTTGCAGCGCTGGGGTCCTAGGTTCAAATCCCACCAAGGACAACATCTGCAAGGAGTTTGTATGTTCTCCCTGTGTTTGCGTGGGTTTCCTCCGGGTTCTCCGGTTTCCTCCCACACTCCAAAGACATACTGATAGGGAATTTAGATTGTGAGCCCCGATGGGGACAGCGATGATAATGTATGTAAAGCGCTGCGGGATATGTTAGCGCTATATAAAAATAAAGATTATTATTATTAGGCCTTTGTTTATGGGAGTGTGTGGAAAGACTGAAGGTTCCTATAAGGGAATTCAAGATAATGGAGAGTTAGTGAATTGGAGAGAGCTGTGAGTATTAATCAGATACACAGTTGGGCAGGAGGTACCTGGTAACTCTTGTTGCCGATCTGGATTTGCTTGATGAAGGTATATATGGAAAGTGGTTTTTCTTGTTATTCCAATGGGATTACTAAAAAGAGATGCAGTTAATGGATATTTAAGGTAATTGCTTACTATATGTAATGCACACGCCCGGACTGACTGGCGTGTGCGTGTTTAGTGGTTCCACTGTGCCATGAACAGGAGAGTGCCTGGAGGGGCGTAACTAAGTATCTGCCCGATCCGACCAAGGTCGCACGACGGCATACGACGCCAGTGCACCAGGGAGGAACCGAGCAGAGAGACCAGGGTCTACTCCAGGTCAGACTCCGGACACGGCTGTTGACCCACACCGGGGAATACAGGAACAAGCAGGCTGGGTAGGGTCCAGTACAGACTGGGAGGCAAAATTCAGAGCCGCAGATGCGGTCAACAAACAGAGTAAAGCGAAACCGCAGGTGCGGTAGACAAGGCTGAGCAGAGCGAAACCGCATACGCGGTAGACAAGGCTGAGCAGAGCGAAACGGCAGATGCGGTAGACAAGGCTGAGCAGAGCGAAACCGCAGACGCGGTAGACAGGGCTGAGCAGAGCGAAACTGCAGACGCGGTGGACAGGGCTGAGCAGAGCGAAACCGCAGACGCGGTGGACAGGGCTGAGCAGAGCGAAACCGCAGACGCGGTGGACAGGGCTGAGCAAAGCGAAACCACAGACGCGGTGGACAGGGCTGAGCAAAGCAAAACTGCAGACGCGGTGGACAGGGCTCTGTTCACACGGAACAGACTGGAAGGGAAAGGCAGAACCAGATACCCACAGGGTACTTGCAGAGAAGTAGCGAGTGGACCACAAACTCACAAACGGAAGTACAGTGACAACGAACAGGAGTAGGTACGAGTTCAGACTCTGCAGGAAAAGGAAAGGTACGGACATAGAGAAAAACAGGAGACAGGGTAGAAGAGTATTCAGACAAGAACAGACACAGTAGCAAGATACAGGAGCGGGTCTAGGTATGCAGCCCCTAGAAGGCGGGAAGAACAGGCTAGGAGCGTGTTCAGACAGGTCTGGAAATACAGCCTCCAGGAAAGGCAGGCAAGCAAACACAGAAAGGGACCTGGCACGTTCAGAGTGAAAGAGCACACTGAATGAAACACAATGCTCAGGCAGGGTTTCTTGGGAGGAGCTGGGTTAAATACCAGGTGACAGACAGCAATAGGCTGAGGACGCATCAGGGGTGTGTCTGCAGCAGGTACAAGAAACAGGAAGTGATCGGGCGCCGCCCTTAAGCTGCAGAAGCAGGGGCAAGCAGACAGCATGGAGGGAAGCCAGGCTAGCAGACTGGACTGAAGATCAAGTGCGCGCTCTTGCACAGTGGGAGATGGACCACTATGCAAGGACGCCGCCAGGTATGTTACACTATAGACTGCCGGATGTAAAAGCAGTGGAGAGAGAAAGGTTTAATTCTTAGTTACCTGGTGACCTAATTGGTCCAGACGATCCAATGTGAAAGTTAGTACAGGCTTACTACTTGTAATGGAAACCTGTGTATAGCAATCAGGAAATTACCGAATTAGATAAAGGGTGGGCAGCGTTATAGGTTGGATTATAAGGGCCTCCTGTGATACAGTGATGATGAGCTTGTGGGTTAATAGTAACTTACTTCCTGTGTTTGGGGAGGGGGTATCAATGGGCTCCACGGCCACTTGTACCGTCTGCTGCAACCAGGGTTCGTAGTCAAGATGGTCTGGTCAGTAGTTACAGGCGTTGATTATACTCTGCTGAGCAGCTGTACTGAATTGCTGATGCAGTATTCAGTGAACCTGTGAGAGACAGGGGGGATCCGTGAGGTACCGTGCTGCTTTAAGGTGCCTTAGGGCAAGTACTGCGCGTGGTATAGTGTCAGGACACTCACCGTGGATTTAGAGGTACGTGGTGTCTGCGCAGCTAGGTATGCGTCTAGTAGCTGCCAGCATCAGTAGGTGGTATGATAGTGATGGCTTTGGTGTACCGTGCTGCCAGAAGGTCACCCTGAGTTATTTGCTGTCTGGGGGTCATGCTAGACCCTCACCGGTACTCCAGGGGTAGGTGCGGTTTTTAGCTTGAACACTTGGCTGCCAGCGTTGCTAGAACTATATGGCGGTGTTACATTAGTTTCCAGTTTGCAGCGCTTGAAGACCTGCATGATCACGTGTATCACATGGTCGGAGCTCATAAGGAGGCCACAGAGGACCAATTTTCCTATGCATTTCGGAAATCTCTCGGTTTTCTTTGTCAGGGATGGTCCTTGCAGAGTCTGTGGGCTTTTTATACACATGTTGATGAACTGGATACAGGTGTCTGCTGTCAATCAACCAGTTTCATGATTGGGTTCAGTTAAAAGCGAACAACTCTATTCACTGTTAAGGCCTTTTAGTCTCAGAGTGTCCAATTGGAATATCCATTGGCTTTCTGCCCTGGACATCTGCTTAATAAAGTTGCCCTTTTGCCAATACTTCTGTACCTCTTGAATACCCATTACTTTGATGTTTGCATGGAACCGCCATGTTTTTCAATAAAATGCTTAGATAACGGGTGGCCCTCAAATTTATTTTTAGTGTTCCTTAAATGCTCGCCTATCTGCATGGTAAAAAGCTGAGTGTACTAAAAAAGGAGGGAGTCCTAGAGATAAAGGGATTTTTTACTGATGGAGCAACCATAATCGCCAGATTTCTGGCTTTCCTAAAGATGAATCTTGGTGCTTGGGGTATAACGTCACCTATAATCTTATCATCCTGTAACTTGTTCCCAAAAGAAAACAATACCACCTCAGGAAATAAATTGAAGATAGATGTATGGTTTTCAGTTAAGTCATTACTCTCTAAAACCAAATTAAGTCATTTTGCTTAATAAAGGATTAAACTACGCCCCGTCTGATAAGTTCGATAAATTTGAGACCTTCATAGGCAAACAATTTATGAGGCAACTAGCCATTAAGAAGCATTTTCTAAAAAATACATCTACTGCCTATCAAACCCTCCTCTGATTCCCTTACCAATAACTATAAACACACGGATCTAAAAAACAAATCAAACTTTCACCCCTTGAACCAGTATTCCACATCAATGGAAACTTTCCAGAAAAATTTTAAAGATGACATTTGGTGAGTTAGTAAAAAAAGTGTTCAAACTTCAAAAACAACCTCACTCGAAAAGAGTGTCTAGCAATCAAACAACTGCAAAGCAACAATAATATAATTATACGGCCGGCGGATAAGGGAGGGAGAATTGTGATACTTGATCACCATCAATATCACAATGAATCATTAAGACTCCTAAGTGACAAACAAACGTATGAACGCGTGACCAGTGGCCCTACTCTACTTTACACAAAAGAAAGAAAGGCTTTGATCAATCTAGGACTCAAAACATGAATGTGAGTATATTTACACCCTACACCCTAGAACGGCCATATTCTATCACTTACTAAAGATCCATAAATCCTTAGACAACCCTCCAGGAAGACCCATAATCTCTGGCATTCATAGCCTGACCTCAAACCTTTCCAATTATGTCAAAAAGCACCTGCATAATATAGTCCCACTCCATCACACCTTAAGGATACAACACATGCCCTAAGGTAGCTGAATGAGGTCCAATGGCAGAGCCATTACATTCTTGGCACTATTGACATCTCCAGTCTATACACTTTTATTCAACACCAAAAGGGGTGTCAAGCAGTAACTCACTTCTTAAACAAATATAGCAGAATGCCCCCGGACCAAATCAACTACATACAGGAGAGTATGTTGTTTATTTTAAATCATAATTCCTTTTGATATGAGGATAACTACTATACCCAGTGATGGGGGACCACCATGGGGACGAGGTTCACACCTAGTTACGCCAATCTCTACGTGGAGATGTGGGAATTCACCACAATATACCCTCATGGAACACTAAGTGTGAACCTGGTCCTCTGGCGGAGGTTTATTGATCATGTCCTTTTCATTTGGTCAGGCGACCAATCCTCCCTTTCTGAATTTATAGCAGGTATCAACACAAATGACTTCTTTTTGAATTTTTCCTCCCCCACTAGCTCAGAACAAATTATCTTCTTAGATTTAACTATCTGCATCAAAGAAGGTAAAATTGAGACTAGCACATTCTTCAAACTGACTGATACAAACAGCTTTATTTCCAGAGCCAACTGTCATTTACCCAGCTGGCTTCTAAATGTACCGCAGAGCCAATATATGTGACTGCACTGCAACTGCTCAAATCCTCAAGACTTTGAAAATGAGGCCAATCTTCTAACTTATAAATTTCTAGAAAAAGGCTAGGACCATCAACACATCATTTCCACTCGTGAGCAAGTGAATACATGCCACGTTCCACACTTCTTGTAGGTAATAAAAATAAAAACACCCATGATCAGGAGACGTCTAAGTCCATAAATATCTCCCCTATCATAACTTCCTTTAATTGAAATATACATATTATGAAGAAAATTGTAAAATGCCACTGGAACAAGTTACAGGATGATAAGATTATAGGTGACCTTATACCCCAGGCTCCAAGATTCATCTTTAGGAAAGCCAGTAATCTGGGGATTATGGTTGCTCCATCTGTAAAAAAAAAATCCCTTTATCTCCAGGACTCCCTCCTTTTTCAATACACCCGGCTTTTTCCCATGCAGAAAATGCATGGTTTGCAAAACACTAGGCAGCAGGAAACAAATAACTGTGACTAATGGAACCAACACTATTAAATGGAATACACTATTAAAGACCACATAATCTGTTGCACTAATAGCGTAATATATGGTCTACAGTGTCATGCAACAAGCTGTATATAGGGAGCACCATTCGCCAGCTGAATACCAGGATAGGTGAGCATTTAAGGAATACTAAAAATAAATTTGAGGGCCACCCGTTATCTAAGCATTTTATTAAAAACATGGGGACTCCACGCAAACATCAAAGTAATGGGTATTCAAGTGGTACAGAAATATTAGCGCAAAGGCAACTTTATTAAGCAGATGTCCAGGGCAGAAAGCCACTGGATATTTGTGACATGCAGAAGTAGTGCTGTTGCCTCCAAAGCATCCAGCAATTGTTACAAACAACACAAGCACAAGCGACAGGAAGTGTTGTGCTTCAGAAGCATCCAGCAACTAAAGGGGTTAAAGGAGACAGGGACTGTTTTAGCAGAGCCCCAGTGGGATTGTGGGGAACTTGTTATTGTAGTCTCGCTGAAGCCAAATAGAAAGGTGGTGTGTTATCAGGACCTGACAGAAGGCAACTGAACAGGATTCAGATCAGGAGAGAAACTAAACACAGGTCAGATAAACTCCCTGAACTAACAGTGCAGAGTATTATCAGGCAGGAAGATAAGGACTGTCACAAGGATCATCTCTCTCATCAAACCCCCCCCCCCCCCTCCATCTCCATGCAGGATAAAGAATGCAGTATACTATTGTGTCCTTGTAAATGAAAAGCCTGTGGTTGTGTATGCATAGAAGTGTGCTGCTAACAGATCTAATCTATGCTGAATTATGCTACTGAAGAGACTGTAATACTGTGCCTTGTGAACAAACTACTGTATAGTTACTGGAACCGGTTGCTCAAACTCAGACTGTACTGTAATGAAGATTATTGCTGTAATATCCTTGAATTGTACTGGCCGTGCTTCAGATTATATTCCACTGTTAAACTGTTGAAAAAGACTCTTGTCAGATGTGTCTGGTCAGTAATTGAATCTATCGTGTGCCTGAGTGAAGCTGCAGCCTAAGATCGCCCTGAGTAATGGTTCCCTTGGATTCCAAAGAATTCATGAAACCCGTCTCGCCCTATCTGAACCTAGCGGCGTGCGTGTAAGATATTTCAATTGGACACTGAGGCCAAAAGGCCTTAACAGTGAAATAGAGTTGCTCGCCTTTAATTGAACCCAGTCATGAAACTGATTGATTGACAGCAGACACCTGTATCCAATTCATCAAAATGTGTATAAAAAGCTCACAGACTCTGCAAAGACCATCCCTGACGAAGGAAAGAGATTTCCGAAACGTGTAGGAAAATTGGTCCTCTGAGGCCTCCGTACAGACTCTGACAACATCACACACGTGATCACGCAGGTCCTTAAGCACTGCAGCGCTGAGCGCCAAATTTCCCAAGTGGATGCAGCACCTAGTCACCGGTCGTGACTAGACGCTTCCAAGTGCCGCCTACTACACCGCCATATAGTTCTAGCAGCGCCGGCAGCCAAGTGTTCAAGCTACCAATCGCTCCTACCCCTGGAGCACTGGTGAGTGTCTAGCATGACCCCCAGACAGCAAATAACTCAGGGCGAGCTTTTGGCAGCACGGTACACCAAAGCTACCACTATCATACCACCTACTGACCTCAGCAGCTACGAGATGCATACCTAGCTGCGCAGACACCACGTACCTCTAAATCCACGGTAAGTGTCCTGACACTATACCACGCGCAGTACTTGCCCTAAGGCACCTTAAAGCTGCACGATATCCTCACGGATCCCCTGTCTCTCACAGGTTCACTGAATACTGCATCAGCAATTCAATATAGCTGCTCAGCAGAGTATAATCAATGCCTGTAACTACTGACCAGACCATCTTGACTACGAACCCTGGTTGCAGCAGACGATACAAGTGGCCGTGGAGCCCATTGATACCCCTCCCCAAACACAGGAAGTAAGTTACTATTAACCCACAAGCTCATCATCGCTGTATCACAGGAGGCCCTTATAATCCAACCTATAACGCTGCCCACCCTTTATCTAATTCGGTAATTTCCTGATTGTTATACATAGGTTTCCATCACAAGTAGTAAGCCTGTACTAACTTTCACATTGGATCGTCTGGACCAATTAGGTCACCAGGTAACTAAGAATTAAACCTTTCTCTCCCCACTGCTTTTACATCCGGCAGTCTATAGTAAGCAATTACCTTATATATCCATCTCTTTTTAGTAATCCCATTGGAATAACAAGAAAAAACATTTTCCATATATACCTTCATCAAGCAAATCCAGATCGGCAACAAGAGTTACCAGGTACCTCCTGCCAAACTGTGTATCTGATTAATACTCACAGCTCTCTCCATTTCACTAACTCTCCATTTTCTTGAATTCCCTTATAGCAGTGATGGCGAACCTTTTAGAGACCGAGTGCACAAACTGCAAACCAAAACCCACTTATTTATCGCCAAGTGCCAACATGGCAATTTAACCTGAATACTGAGGTTTTAGCTTAGAAAAAACAATGCCTACAGAGAGCAGATGGGGGCAGCATAGAGCAGCCACAGACAGGAGCAGCGGTATGAGACTGCAGATATAAAGAATATGCTCACCCCCATCCTAGTATATGTGCCCCATCCTAGTATACTCCCCATCCTTGTATATGTGTCCCCATGCTGGAATACTCCCCATCCTTGTATACATGCCCCCATCCTGATATATTCCCCAATTCTTGTATATGTGCCCTCATCCTGGTACACTCCCCATCCTTGTATATGTGTCCCCATCCTGGTATACTCCCCATCCTTGTATACGTGCCCCCATCCTGATATATTGACCATCCTGGTATATTCACCATTCTTGTATATGTGCCCCCATCCTGGTATATTCCCCATTCCTGTATATGTGCCCCCATCCTGGTATAAACCCCATTCCTGTATATGTGCCCCCATCCTGGTATAAACCCCATTCCTGTATATGTGCCCCCATCCTGGTATATACCCCATTCCTGTATTTGTGCCCCCATCCTGGTATATTCCCCATTTTTGTATATGTGCCCCCATCCTGGTATATTCCCCATCCTTGTATATGTGTCCTCATCCTGGTATACTTCCCATCCTTATATACGTGCCCCCATCCAGATATATTCCCCAATCCAAGTATATGTGCCCCCATCCTGTTATATTCCCGATTCTTGTATATGTGCCCCATCCTGGTATATTCCCCATCTTGGTATATTTCCCATTCTTGTATATGTGCCCCCATCCTGGTATAGTCACCATTCTTGTATATGTGCCCCCCAGGCTGGTATACTCCCCATCCTGGTATACTCCCCATCCTTGTATATGTGCCCCCATCCTGATATATTCCCCAATCCTTGTATATGTGTCCCCATCCTGATAGATTACCCAATCCTTGTATATGTGCCCCCATCCTGATATATTCCCCATTCCTGTATATGTGCCCCCATCCTGTAATAATCCCCATCCTGGTATATTCCCCATTCTTGTATATGTGCCCCCATCCTGGTATACTCCCCATTCTTGTATATGTGTCCCCATCCTGGTATATTCCCCATCCTTGTATATGTGTCCCCATCCTGGTATACTCCCCATCCTTGTACACATGCCCCCATCCTGATATATTACCCAATCCTTGTATATGTGCCCCCATCCTGATATATTCCCCAATCCTTGTATATGTGCCCCCATCCTGATATATTACCCAATCCTTGTATATGTGCCCCCATCCTGATATATTCCCCAATCCTTGTATATGTGCCCCCATCCTGTTATATTCCCCATCCTGGTATATTCCCCATTCTTGTATATGTGCCCCCATCCTGGTATATTCCCCATCTTGGTATATTCCCCATTCTTGTATATGTGCCCCCATCCTGGTATATTCACCATTCTTGTATATGTGCCCCGAACCTGGTATATTCCCCATTCTTGTATATGTGCCCCCATCCGGGTATATTCCCCATCCTGGTATATTTCCCATTCTTGTATATGTGCCCCCATCCTGGTATATTCGCCATTCTTGCATTGTAAAGGACATATTGATATTCATGCTATAGCAACTCCATTTTGTCTGCTTGTTTCAAAATCATGTTATTATCACTCCTTGCATAACATACATTCTTTCCATCTTTTCTCATGCTTTACATGGAACTTTCTCACACTAACTTTTTATCAAGAGAACATTTTGACACCTGCTTCTGTTATCTAACTAGTCTAGGCCAGGATTGACCGTGTAAATTTCCAGCGTGCTTCTAACTAACGATGATAATATGACCATATATGTGTTTCCGTAATAATTGCACTAACATTGGCTCAAGCCTGTAGTACTGTAGTATGGCTGTAGGTGATTGGACATTAATAAACTCAAAACAATATAAAATGCTAAGCAAAATAAACGGGATCAGAGATTCTTTGAATCCTCCCATACAGAGCACTGCCTCCGTTTGGTTTTCTGTGGATTGCAATCAACATAATAATTTGACACTCACTTGGTCAACCGTGAAGGGTTATTGCCCTCCCTTAACAGTATATGTGCCCCCATCCTGGTATACTCCCCATCTTGGTATACTCCCCATTCCTGTATATGTGCCCCCATTCTGGTATATTCCCCATTCCTCTATATGTGCCTCCGTCCTGGTATATTTCCCATTCTTGTATATGTTCCCTCATCCTGGTATAGTCGCCATTCTTGTATATGTGCCCCCATCCTGGTATACTCCCCATCCTGGTATATTCCCCATTCTTGTATATATGTCCCCATCCTGGTATACTCCCCATCCTTGTATACGTGCCCCCATCATGATATATTTCCCATCCTGGTATATTCCCCATTCCTGTAAATGTGCCCCCATCCTGGTATATACCCCATTCCTGTATATGTGCCCCCATCCTGTTATATTCCCCATCCTGGTATATTCTCCTTTCTTGTATATGTGCCCCCATCTTGGTATACTCCCCATCCTGGTATATTCCCCATTCTTGTTTATGTGCCTCCATCCTTGTATACTCCCCATCCTGGTATATGTGCCCCCATTCTGGTATATTCCCCATTTTTGTATATGTGTCTTCATCCTGGTATACTCCCCATCCTTATATACATGCCCCCATCCTGATATATTGCCCAATCCTTGTATATGTGCCCCCATCCTGTTATATTCCCCATCCTGTTATATTCCCCATTCTTGTATATGTGCCCCCATCTTGGTATATTCCCCCTTCCTGTATATGTGCCCCCATCCTGGTATATTCCTCATCCTGGCATATTTCCCATTCTTGTATATGTGCCCCCATCCTGGTATATTCACCATTCTTGTATATGTGCCACCATCCTGGTATATTCGCCATTCTTGTATATGTGCCCCCATCCTGGTATATTCCCCATTCCTGTATATGTGCCCCCATCCTGGTATCTTCCCCATTCTTGTATATGTGCCCCCATCCTGGTATATTCCCCATCTTGGTATATTCCCCCTTCCTGTATATGTGCCCCCATCCTGGTATATTCCCCATCCTGGCATATTTCCCATTCTTGTATATGTGCCCCCATCCTGGTATATTTCCCATTCTTGTATATGTGCCCCCATCCTGGTATATTCACCATTCTTGTATATGTGCCACCATCCTGGTAAATTCGCCATTCTTGTATATGTGCCACCATCCTGGTATATTCCCCATTCTTGTATATGTGCCCCCATCCTGGTATATTCCCCATTCCTGTATATGTGCCCCCATCCTGGTATATTCCCCATTTTTGTATATGTGCCCCCATCCTGGTATCTTCCCCATTCTTGTATATGTGCCCCTATCCTGGTATATTCCCCATTCCTCATTCTTGTATATGTGCCCCCATCCTGTTATATTCCCCATCCTGGTATATGTGCCCCCATTCTGGTATATTCCCCATCCTGGTATATTCCCCATTCTTGTATATGTGCCCCCATCTTGTTATATTCCCCATCCTGGTATATTCCCCATTCTTGTATATGTGCCCCCATGCTGGTATATTCCCCATTCTTGTATATGTGCCCCCATGCTGGTATATTCCCCATTCTTGTATATGTGTCCCCATCCTGCTGGCACCCCTCACCTTCTGAAACCGGCAGCTGACCAGCGTCCAAGCGACAGGGGTACATGACGACGTCACTGCTATGCGCTCAGTCGCATGTACG
Organism: Phyllobates terribilis; assembly: GCF_046119375.1. Taxonomy (NCBI): domain Eukaryota; kingdom Metazoa; phylum Chordata; class Amphibia; order Anura; family Dendrobatidae; genus Phyllobates; species Phyllobates terribilis. The sequence continues at coordinate 878,400 of NW_027362807.1, read as the reverse complement.
CAAACGTCAGCTGCAGGATGTATTGCAGCACACAGGCCTGGTAACTTCGTGCGCTGCAATACACTTCAGCTAGATGTGCGTCCTAGAACTTACATCTAGCTGAAGTAGGGGCCGGCGTCGGCGAGCTACTCACCCTCCGGGCCCGATCCTGGAGCGCTAGTGCTGAGGCGATGGCGCGCGTGCCCTTAGGGAGGGCTCTGCGTACCTCCTCTGGCACACGTGCCATAGGTTCGCCAGCACTGCCCTATAGGAACCGTCAGTCTTTCCACACACTCCCATAAACAAAGGCCTGACCGAACGTGAACAGAGAAGCACCCATGTACTCTATTTTTACAATAGATTCCAGTATTTTAATCAGCACTTTTACCATCTAAATAAATGTATATTCTATAAACTCCTAGTCTATTCCTTTTAATTCATTAAAACCAGTGCAGATATACAGTGAAGAAAATAATTATTTGATCCCTTGCTCTTTTTGTAAGTTTGCCCACTGACAAAGACATGAACAGTCTATAATTTTAAGGGTAGGTTAATTTTATCATTGAGAGATAGAATATCCAAAAACAAATCAAGAAAATCACATTGTATAAATTAGATAAATTTATTTGCATTGAGAAATAAGTATTTGATCCCTCTGGCAAACAACACTTAATACTTGGTGGCAAAACCCTTGTTGGCAAGCACAGCAGTCAGATGCTTTTTGTAGTTGATGATGAGGTTTGCGCACATGTCAGGAGGGATTTTGGTCCACTCCTCTTTGCAGATCATCTCTAAATCATTCAGATTTTGAGGCGGTCACTTGGCAACTCGGAGCTTCAACTCCCTCCATAAGTTTTCTATGGGATTAAGGTCTGGAGACTGGCTAGGCCACTCCATGACCTTAATGTGCTTCTTTTTGAGCCACTCCTTTGTTGCCTTGGCTCTATGTTTTGGGTCATTGTCTTGCTGGAAGACCCAGCCACGACCCATTTTTAATGTCCTGGTGGAGGGAAGGAGGTTGTCAGTCAGAATTTTACGGTACTTGGCTCCATCCATTCTCCCATTGATGCGGTGATGTAGTTCTGTGCCCTTAGCAGAGAAACACCCCCAAAACATAATGTTTCAACCTCCATGCTTGACAGTGGGGATGGTGTTCTTTGGGTCACAGGCAGCATTTCTCTTCCACCAAACACGGTGAGTTGAGTTAATGCCAAAGAGCTCAATTTTTGTCTCATCTGACCACAGCACCTTCTCCCAATAACTCACAAAAGCAACTAGGTGTTCATTGGCAAACTTCAGAAGGGCCTGCACATGTGCCTTCTTGAGCAGGGGGATCTTGTGGGCACTGTAGGATTTTAAACCTTTAAGGTGTAATGTGTTACCAATGGTTTTCTTGGTGACTGTGGTCCCAGCTGCTTGAGATCATTAACAAGTTCCCCCCATGTAGTTTTAGGCTAATCTCTCACCTTCCTCATGATCAAGGATACCCCACGAGGTGAGATTTTGCATGGTGCCCCACATCGATGTCGACTGACAGTCATTTTGTATTTCTTCCATTTTCTTACTATTGCATCAACAGTTGTCTCCTTCTCACCCAGCGTCTTACTTATGGTTTTGTAGCCCATTCCAGCTTTGTGCAGGTCTATGATCTTGTCCCTGACATCCTTAGACAGCTCTTTGGTCTTGCCCATGTTATAGAGGTTAGAGTCTGACTGATTAATTGAGTCTGTAGACAGGAGTCTTTTATACAGGTGGCTATGTAAGACACCTGTCTTTAATGCAAGTAACGAGTTGATTAGAAGCGTCTAACTGGTCTGTAGGAACCAGAACTCATAATGGTTTGTAGGGGATCATATACTTATTTCTCACTGAAAATGCAAATACATTTATCTAATTTATACAATGTGATTTTCTTGACTTTTTTTGGATATTCTATTTCTCAATGTTAAAATTTACCTACCCTTAAAATTATAGACTGTTCATGTCTTTGTCAGTGTGCAAACTTGTCAGCATATTCTACGTATGCTGTCTTTTGGCTTTGTCATTTACAGATCTGGGCAGGTAACGGTCAGTGTCTTCTAATTCCAGGGGGTAGATGGATCTTCCAGGCTCTTATTTCTGTAGAAAAGGGCTTTCGATGCCCAAAGTCATTTGAATAGTTTTTGGAGAAGGAGAATGTTGTGGTCTCGAGGCAAAATGGTGATCACACAATTGTGATACGGCCAGACTACACCATCGAAAAAGCAACCACAGCCGGCCTGCTTGGTCTGTGCAACTTGTAATCCAGGAAAAACAGGGAAGACTCCACCAAAACATCTGGCAAAACCACTATACCCATTTCAGAGAATCCAAGTTGACCATATTCAGATGCCCAAAGTAGGGAAATATGAATATGTTCTGGTAATAGTGGATATGTTTTCAGGTTGGCCTGAGGCCTACCCAATCACTAACATGACAGCCCGCACCACAGCTAAGAAACTGATGACAGAGGTTGTGTGTAGGTTTGGGGTACCAGAAGTAGTAGAAAGTGACCAGGGACCAGCATTCACGGCCCAACTCTACAGGGATCTGTGGAGTATGGTAGGAACTAGCTTAAGTCTTCATACGCCTTACAATCCCAAAAGTAGTGGAAAGGTTGAGAGACTGAATGGTACTTTAAAGTCCAAATTGTTGAAGATTAATCAGGAGACAAATTCCCTGGCCAGACGGTCTTCCCATTGCCCTGTACTCAATCAGAAACTCCCCGACAGGCCAACACAAACTGATTCCCTATGAGATTTTGTTTGGAGGAGCCCCAAGGTTGGGAGGGTAGTTCCCCCAAGATACCATTGTTAACTATGTAATACAATTGTCCAAAGAACTTGCAATAACACATGCTGCAGTTTTCTATCCCAGATCCTGACAGTGACGAGCATACTCACTCAATCAAACCTGGAGACTGGGTGGTCATTAAGAAGCACGTCCAGAAGTCCTCCCAGATACGAGGGCCCATTCCAAGTGATCTTGGTGACACCTACAACAGTCAAAGTCGAAGGGAAGGCCACTTGGATCCACGCTTCACATTGCAAGAAGACCCCAGCACCAGCACAGCCATGAGACTGTATATCCTTTACTGCATTGTTTTTGTGAGTGCTCAGAATCCCGAGTCTCAGGTAGCAATTACTCAGAAGAAGGGGGCGTATGTAAGATGTTCGGGTACTCTTGTTGTACCTATATTCTAGATAATGCTGGCCCTACAGGCAAAGTAACAATTGCTCTAAAGAAACGTACTAGTTTATCAGAAGAATTTAAAGAAAATTCAGGGATCAAGGATCCATGGGACCAGTATTTCTCATGGATGAGTGGCTGGCAGAAATGGTTAGTGCAGGTGGGGATGGCAATTCTTGTAATAATGATTATACTAGCGATGATGGCATGTTGTGTTGTTCTTTGTATACGGAAATTAATATAAAAACTGTGGATCCTATAATGGTAATGACTGATGAGGAAACGAATAACTGGACAGAAGAATCTTTGACAACAATCCAGATTAAACAGTCAAGTCTTAAGTAATAAGTCTAAAGGCCCCGTCGCGCAGTAGCGATTTCGCTGGCAATCTTGTTATGTGTGAAGGGGCCTTAACACTTGATTGTGGCGCCTGTATAGTTCCCTTGTTTGTCGTGGTTTGTGTGTTGGTGTCCATCCGGCAGTGTAGCGGACAGGCTTGTCTGGGGAATCCGGCCTCGGCTGGCTCCTCCCACTAGGGGCGGAGAAGTACGTCGGCGGGTCTGTGTGTCTGCACTTCGGCTGGAGCGTTCACCCACTGCCAAAGGAGAAGGGAGCGGTGAAAGCAGTATTCATTTACTTATATCTAGAATTTATATTATTAAATGTAACCTCTAGATTCTTTTGTGTGAAATTTTTGCTATGTATTTCTACAAGTGCTAAGCAGAGAGGGGGTCTGATGAAGGGTTTCAAAAATGTTTTTAGGGGGGACAGTTAAAGATAAGATTCTAAAATCAACTAAAAAAACATTATATGAAACTCTGATGTATACGAAATATCTATACTTATATTCTGTTATATGTTATGAATCTTGTTTTGCATATTGTTATATTGGATATCATTTAGTCATATATACCCTCACTTTAATATATATTATGAAAACCTTGATATATATATTAGATATCTACACTCGTGTATATATATATATATAAATATCCTGAAAGGATTAGTTGGAACTGGTTATAGAAGTGGACTTTCAAATTGTTTACAAGAAGGAGACGAGACAAAGGATTCAACATGACACCTCCCAAGAGAATATCCTGAGGAATGAGGAGAATATCTGGGGAGGAAACACTTAACCCCATAGGACAACATAATGAGACTTATCTATACCATGGGCCAGAGACCACTGTGATTGCTTAATTGCCTCAGGGCGACGCCCTATTGGGACCTTCCTTTATACTGAACATATATAGGTTATGCTGGAATAATAAACACATCTTTCCTGCGCCATCTCTCTTCAAGAGAAGTTCAGTATCTGACTCTGTTTGTCCGATATCAAAGCTTCACGTATACACTTGAATAAGTTCATTTGGCAAGGGATAAGCAAAGGGTTGGGGTCCTTTGAACCTCACTTCCACAGAAGCATATTGCCGGAAGCTGCCAGACACAGCCTTGTTCTCCTCTGGTTCAGTCCTCTGTGCTCAGCTCCCGGCTTGTGTATTTGTTTCCTGTTGTGACCCCGGCCCATTTACTGACTACTCTTGTGTCTTCTGAGTTTGTATTTTCTCTATCCTTTTGGTTCTGACCCGGCTACCTGACTATACTTCTTCCCATCTCACTCCACAGAACAGCAGGTAACTCCGTGGCCCAAGCCTAGGGGTCTCTGTGTTAGTCCGGATCCATGTAGAGGGGTTAAAGGATGATGAGCAAAGTAATTTGTGTTTATGACGTAAATTTATGAAGTAATTTATGTCCTCCCTCTGTCTAAAACTGAACTACTCATATTTCCTCCCTCCACTAACCTATCTATGCCCGAAATTGCCATTTCTGTTTGTGGCTCAACCATTACTCCCCAGCAACATGCCCGCTGTCTTGGGGTCATTTTTGACTCAGATCTTTCCTTCACTTCTCACATCAAATCACTCGCTCGCTCGTGTCTTCTACACCTCAAAAACATCTCAAGAATCAGGACTTTTCTCACCTTTGACTCGGCAAAAACTCTTACTGTAGCGCTTATTCATTCTCGTCTGGACTACTGCAACTCTCTACTTATCGGGCTCCCTCTTACTAAACTCGCCCCTCTCCAATCCGTCCTTAACGCAGCAGCCAGGATCATATTCCTCGCCAACCGCTACACCGATGCCTCTTCCCTGTGCCAGTCATTGCATTGGTTACCCATCCAATATAGAGTTCAATTTAAACTTACCACGCTTACCCACAAAGTGCTCCATGCTTCAGTACCCCCCTACATCTCCTCCCTTGTCTCAGTCTACCACCCTACACGTGGCCTCCGTTCTGCCAGTGACTTAAAACTAAAATCCTCCATAATCCGAACTTCCCACTCCCGTCTCCAAGATTTCTTGCGTGCTGCGCCAATTCTTTGGAATGCACTACCCAGGACAGTTCGATTAATTCCCAATACCCACAGTTTCAAGTGGACCCTAAAAACCCATTTCTTTAGAGTGGCGTATCACCTCTACACACTATCTGTCCATCCCAGTTGTCCGTCCCAGTTTTCCCCCATATTAAAATCTTGTTCAAGTTCAGGTTCATACCAACCATGCACATAATAGCCTCGGTCAGGACTGTACACATACTGGCAGGCGACCAGTCCATGTATTATTATTTATCCTATTTAGTATATCAAGGCTGCATTATACAATATATGTACATTCTACCTTTTGTGTCTCCCCCATTTCCTCATAGACTGTAAGCTTGCGAGCAGGGCCCTCACTCCTTTCGATATGAGATATGCTTATTCTGTATTGTCTGTATAAATCCCCCCTAAAATTTGTAAAGTGCTGCGGAATATGTTGGCGCTATAAAAATAAAAACTATTATTATTATTATTATTATTAATTTGTGAAATCTGTAAACGGGTTAGATAAGGCAAGCCTGTTCGTGGTGGCCATCTTTTGAGCTTCCAGGTGACCATGAACAGCGCCTCCAATACATTGTCTGCAAACTATTCCAGCAAGATCTGCATTCCTAATAGCTAAATGTAGCTCCTTCACTTCTTAACCTGCCATGTGCCCAGACAGTAGGGTACAACCATATATAGGGCATTGTCAGATTCAAAAGAAGTTGGAAAATAATTTGTAAGGTCCATTTGTTTCCTATTATCCTTTGTGAAGAATTTCAAAGTTATCACCACGTAAAGTGATTTGAAAAATGGGGCCTGTTTAGAAACACAAAACTGGCTGCAGGAAGAGGTTAAATCAGAGGATTACAAAGTCAAAAACAGTGAGTATAGACAATAAAAAATCTATTGAAATGATCAAACTCAACAGTCTCCATCAGAGAAAAATGAGTAACTACTGGAGAAACCTCTCTGGGGTAATTGGAGTATGGGGCTCGGTGGCTCTTGGGAATCTAAACTATCGTAAGGGACAATATTTTCTGTCAGATGAGTTTCAAGAAGAAATATTAGACATTTAAAGTGAACTTTTTTATAATACTGCAGAGCTCAGGTGTCTTAAATTTAGATCTCGGGCATTTGGAAGAGGTAATGGAGATCTTTCTGAAAGACTACCAGGGAGTTACAGAGTCACATAAGTGAGGAAGGCCGATCCCACCACAATGAAACTATCAGAGAGAGTGAACTTGTAAAAAAAGAAAGAATATAAAAACATGTAACATCCCCAACAACAACGTATGTATGAGGGGAGAAATCCAACACTAAACTGGAGTTGCACTCATTTATGGTGGACCATTGGAGCAACTATGAGTCCTGACCAGGAGAGTAGAGAAAGTATTAGTGCCCCCATTTCAGGAGAGATTGTGCAGTAATCTGAATTTCTTAGGATGAAAACATAATGGAATTTATGACGTGGAGTGAATCCATGAAACCAGGGCTCAAGCCAACACATCTCCTGCAGGCGTGAATAAATGTATATTACAGCCATCAGCCACGCACAGCTTAGAGATATATCATGGCGCAGGTGTAATGTTTTCTGTATAGTTTATCACTATCCTTTTTTAAATTAGTTGGTTTTAAAAGAAATTGAAAAGTCAGGATAAAGGGAAACTCTGCTGTTATTGTACAGAAATTCACACTTGGCCCTCACTGCACATTTAATGTTATTGATCAAAAAAGTGATGTTTGGCCAGAAAGACTGGACCTGGTCTTGTAGGGACCATATGAGGACATTCAGCAGCACAGAAGGGAGAGAAGGTGGATTCATACAATAAGATATCAGGGTTCTAGGAAGCCAACAGCATCATTACCCTCCGCTTTCTCTTACAGGCCCATCATAATATTTTTCTTCAAGTGATTTTCTCACTTGTCAGCACATTCTACATACGCTGTCATTTGGCTTTGTAGTTCACAGATCTGGGCAGGTAACGGTCAGTGTCTCCTAATCCCAGGGGGTAGGTGAATCCTCCAGGTTGTAAGTTCTACAGAAAAGGTCTTTTACAATTACACAAAGTAATGTGAACATTTTTGGATGGACTAAAATGTTGTGATCTAGAGGTAAAATGGTGATCACACGATTGTGATACGGCTGGACTACACCACTGATAAAGCAGCCACAGCCGGTGACCGAGAAGATTCTGTTACTCTGCATTTAGTGGTTCCTACTCACCTGGGTGGTCATATGTAGGAATCTCCTCTTTACAGTGCTCATCACCCCTCACATATGTCTCTGCAGTATTAATATGGGTCAGATCTTCACCCTGAAACAAATATTGTAAAAGTCACAGACAGATGATAAGTCACATCTATGATCAGCTCTAATCCAGCCATCTCCACCATCCTCATTACACAAGTATAAAACATATAATACTGGTGGATAAAACAAGACTGAGCACAAGACCTTCACAGCCGTCTACACATCATAGGGGAGATCTCATGACACCTTCTCTCCATCTACCTGATGATCCTGAGGAACATTGGGATCTTCTTGTTTACAGTCCTGTGGAAGAAGAGGACGGGGACATCTCTCTGGTGTTTTCCTCTTACTGGATAGATCTGGAGGAAACACATACAAGGACTGAATTCATTCTTTACATACAGATAATTATAGGCCGTGTGTATTTAGTCCTGTCTATTACCTGGGGATGTGAGGGACTGGGGAACCTCCATCATGACGTCCTTGTACAGATCTTTGTGTCCTTCTAAATACTCCCACTCCTCCATGGAGAAATAGACAGCAACATCCTGACACCTTATAGGAACCTGACACATACAATGATACCGTTATCTCCCCGATCCCTTAATAGTGTTACTGTATAAAGTCCCAGTATTCCCAGCAGTGTCACCTCTCCAGTCAGCAGCTCAATCATCTTGTAGGTGAGTTCTAGGATCTTCTGGTCATTGATGTCCTCATGTATCAGGGGGTGATGTGGAGGCCCCGTGATTAATCTCTGGTTATGGAGAGACACATTAATAAATCTCCCTCCAGACATTTCCAGAGTCCTCACCTCTCCAGTTCTGTCCATCTGTTATTCCCATAGATAAGAATGATGTAATGTGACGTCATCAGAATCTCTCACCTCTCCAGTAATACGGAAGAGGATCTCTAGGGTGAGGTGTAATATCCTCTCCACCATCTTGTCTCTGTCCATATCCATCCTTGATGGGTAAATCAGGACAATTCCCTTATATAGAAGATCTTCACTGAGAGGATCCGATATTGTAGAGACCTGAATGAGGAAAAGATAAGTTGAGGGAACATCAGAAATATCCTGTGTAATAATACATCTATTGGAGATAATAAGGGAAACATTTGAGGAGATATATTATTTTACAGTGTTTAGTTTTCTTCTTTACATCTAGTAATAAAACCTATATATTTTAGGCCACAGACAACAAGCAGTTTCTTCCTCGGAGTCTGCAGCTGAATATGTTTCTCATAGACTCACCTTCCATAACGCTAATTCTCGTCTAATTTTCTGACACTGGAAATAACCTTGGCACTCAATGGTTCTTATAGAAATTTTTTTTTTTTAATGCAGTCCAAAAACAAAAGTAAACGTTTCGGTCGATCTGACCTTAATCAAGAACTATTGGAAATAGCACAAAGAACAAAACAATAAATAAAATAATAATAATAAATAATAAAATAAAAAAGCATATACAAATGGATCATAGCACAATAACATGATAATATCTCTTGTTTAACCTGAACAATAAACATGCTGTCAAACAGTGCATAATATTTTGTAAAAACCCATTAATGCGGATACAACATCATAGTATAGAGCAAGTATATATACAAATTGAAGAGAGGTGACACCTACTAGACTGCTGGATGGTGTTCAAAGGTAGGGATTCAAAAGTGTGGAGATATGGGGACACTGGTTGCTTGGGTCTGCAGAAAAGAGCAGAGAGTGGCAGACTCAGAGTTAACAGCTGAGAGGGACTGTGGAGGCAGAGATACCCAGAATAGAGCTGGACGTAGCATACCTGTGACCCCAAGTTCCTGGTTATAAAGCGGTGCTGCACGTAGTGGCTTAGAGGAACGCGGTGTCCACCGCTAGTTCCTGGTGCTGTGCGCGTTGTTAGGGGCAGGATGGTGTCTAAAGGCGGGGGGCAGGAATACTGAGGGCTGAGGGCGGCTGACCAATTCCGCAGTGCTGTGTAGTGTGAACTCCGGAAGTGCACGTATGACGTCACCGGAAGTGACGCGCTCCTCGCAAGAAGCTGTGCGTTCCACCCGCCGGTGTAAATGCGTTCCAGTGAGCAGGAAGTTTGAGTGCCAGGGAGAGAGAACGTGCGTTCCACCAGTATAGAGCATAAGACCTAATGGACATAAGCCAGAGCCTTTGTTGGAGTGGATAAGGATCCAGGAGAGGGGACAAGAGTGTGCCAGAGAGGAATAATCTGCAATAAAGGAGACAATATATGAGTAGGATATGGAGATCAAAACATGTATATTATTGACCTATTCAAATTGAAGACCACATTTCCAAACATAAAATACATTTCAACATAGGATCACATAAGATCCCTGGGTGACAAGTTTCTCTATACCAATTGTTCAATGAGAACCAAATTCCAAACATAAAAAAACCTTATATAAAGGCCAGTAGGTCATAGTCCCTATTAAGGCCTTTCGGCTCTAGGGACTGTAATTCATGAATCCAGAAGGCTTCTCTACGTTTGAGAAGGCTCACTTGGTCGCACCCTCTGACGTGGTGTCAAAACTTGTTCCAATACCTGGTACTTGAATTAAGAAATACTATGTCCTGCCGTGATAAAGTGTTGGGGAATGGGTAACATTAGGTTTTTGCACAGAATTGTGGACTTGTGCTTTGAAATCCTATCCCTTATGGGCTGTGTCGTCTCCCCCACATAGATTGAGCCGCATGGTCATTTAATAAGATATACCACATATGAACTGTCACATGTAAAGTACCCTTTGATGTTGTATATCTTGCCAGTTTGTGAGTGATGAACAATGCTACCCCTGAGGACATTGTTGTATTGACGACATTGGAGACCTAGGAATGTGCCCATTTTGGGATTCTGCAATAACCGTTCTGCGGGACCTTTGTGCGCTGCGCCCAAATCGGCACGTACCAGAGAGTTTCTAATATTGGTTGCTCTCTTAAAACACGGTAGGAAGGGTTGTTGGGATGCAGGGATCGTGGGATAACCGGTTTGTAATATGTTCCTGTGTTTCCTAATGGTTTTATGTAAGATGTAGGTGAAGGGGTGGAACTTGTGAACGAAGGGGATTCTGTCCTTAGTGTTTGGATGATCAGTTCTGGAATTACAACATTTTTCTATAAGAACCATTGAGTGCCGAGGTTATTCGCAGTTACAGTACAGGTTTGGACCCAACTGGAGCACCTCTGTCCGGTAGTGCAGCGATTATTATCTTATACTGGCACTGACATTAGCAATTCTGCAGGAGATATTTATTTCACGTGACACGAGAAATAACTACTTTATGATGAGGCAACATCTTCTACTACGGCTATAAAACCATATTTGGCCACAGTCCATCACTGACTACATCTCCACCGGCCGTCTATATGAATGTTTCCCGTCTTCCCAAGACTGTAATCTTCTATCACGTTAGATCTTATGTCTGATTCACACACAGAAGTTTGAGGATTTCATAAAAGCTGTTTTGTTTGCACAAACACCGCAGACAGAAATGATTTGATACTAAAGTCTACATGCACAGTGTATTATGGGGTTTATTTCTGGCCTTAGGCTTTCCTATATTACAAGAAAACCCCCAGAAAAAAGCAGATATTAAAATGTTTCAAGAGACAATTGGCACCAACATATCTTGTAAAAAGAAAAAAACATGCAAAAATTAGAAGACACATTTTGTCCTCTTTTAACACGTTAAACATTTGTTATTGGTTTTATATGAACTCTTTTGGGCACCAGAACATAGATGTACATCACAGGGATGGCACAGGTGCGGCTGCAATAAAATCCCTGGCAGTTTAACCACTTGCTCCAGCAAAAAGCAAACATGGCATCTAAGAAGTCGTGAGAGTTTGGCTGAATGCCTCTCCTCCTCCCCCAAGTACTCGATAGTATGGGGCTGCCTAGTTCCTACAATACTGAAATGCCTAGTGATGGTGTCTGGGCCTGCAATGTACGAAAGTATATTAGGACGGGCCAGAGGCAGCGTTCCAAAAGTTACCTTGTAACGACCCCATAAACATTTGAATACAGTTGCATGGAAGCACTGATTTTGGGGGTTTTGGTTGACTATATAATGTATTAGGAGGCCTCCCTACAGTCAGTCATACAGACCACAGGAAAGCTGGAATATTTGTGTGTATGGGGGAGTCGGGAGAGATAGCCGTCTGTCAAATGACCACTCAGCCAACACTTTTCTCATGTGTATGGGGACGTTACTATTGCTCAGTTACTGATAGTACACGGCACTACAGTAGTACAGTGCATCACCGAAGCGATCAGAGGCTTCTGTGTTGTATGATCGCACTAATGAGTGTAGTTAAAAAAAGTTTTAAAGTGAAAATATCACAGTTTTAGCAAAAATAAATATTCATCACTATAGGGAAAACAGGAATACAATTGGAAAATGGAGAGGGAGGTCAGCTCACTGTTTATTCAATGTACATTATCTGAAGATCACCTCATGGAGCCGCCCTGGTCAGGGACATTTCAAGGTTCAAGTAGAGAAAGGAGGAGAGATGGATTCTCCAGCATTCTCTATATTGTTAAAACCTCACATTTATTGTGAATTCATAAAAACTGTTGTGATGGCATACCACCAAGTGCCCACATACCAAACCAATGCTTATTCCTGATTTACAACATGTGAGTCTCTGTGATACTTTTATATCCTTCCCTTTCCTGGGTGTCCATTGATTACTGAGCACAACAATTTAACCCTGTATTGTATGGAAGAAAAAGATAATACACAAATACAACTCATGCATGAGACATTCAATAAAATCACTGGAAATCAAAGACAAATACAATTAATTGTACTGTAATATTAATCCTGTCTGATCTCCATTCCTTGTGGGGATCAAGTGTGTAAATTAAATATCCAATATGACTTTCTATTTAAGATTTTTCTTTTCATATCTCCACCTCTTAATGGTTTATAAACCTTTTATATTCCTAATATCTGAAGGGTCTGATATCCCTTGTATGTTTTTGTGAAAAGCGTCTTGAAATGAAACCACAGACAGATTTAATGCTGTGGGATTGATTGCGTCAGATAAATGTCTTCTAATACATGTTTATAGCGGATCTGACGTCCATCCCACATATTGCAGGTAACTCTCTATACACTCTATTAAATAGATGACCCCTATAGTGTTACAATTGATGAAATTGTGTATTGATAATTGCTGTCCCGTTAGGTTTTCTTCAAATGTGTCGGTTTTATTAACATAGTTGCATCCTTTACAGGGTGTATGTCCACATGTTAAAAAAAACCCTTATAGAATAACCAAGTCACCAAATACCGGCCCATTAAGACACACTTTGTCACTCTTGTATTCCCTACTGATTGAATCCCTGGACTAGCCTAAAACACGCTTCCAATGTCAATGGGAGAGAGATCTGAGTTGCACCTTAACGAGGGATCAGTGGAAGCAAATCTTCACCTTGACACACAAATCATCAATCAGCTCGCGATTTCAGGAGGCCAGCTATAAACTGCTTTCTCGGTGGTATAGGGTCCCAACTCGCCTACACTCTATACTCCCAGATGCTAGTCCCATGTGTTGGAGATGTGGGGAGGAGGAGGGTGACCTATTACATATTTTATGGGCCTGTAAACTCTTTTCTCCTTTCTGGGGAAAGTACTACTAGTGATCAGTAAATTCAGTGATCTTATTTCAGACCTTGACCCAGCTTTCATCCTTCTCCATCACAGCAACATCCCTTTAAACACATATAAAAACTCGATACTGAGACACGTGATCACGTCTGCTAGAGCATGTATTCCCTTGCTATGGAAAAGTAACACTATGGTTCTCCAAAATAAATGAGATTATGTTAACGGAGAAGCTCACCTACATGATCAATAGCTCCCATGATAAATGTTATAAAACATGGTTCTACTGGAGTTTAAATCTTCCGCTGATTATCTTGACCTCATAGGGGAAAGCTAAGTCTATACTTCAGGAGCCTCTCTGACGTTACCCTAACCCTCTTACCCATACATCCCTTCCCCCACTTCCCTTTGTCTTTGTGTGTATTTGTGTTTTTAGTTTTAACTACTCGTTTTTGCTTTTATAACCCTTATTTGTTAATCCACATGAATATGTAATGACTTAATGTTTAAGTCTGAGTCACCACGCTGGTATATCCTAAAACACATTGAACCAATGTTCTACCAGCGACTCTTCTTTGGATTGTGTTTACTTATTTCATTTTCACGTGTTTTGGAAATACTGGTTATTGTTATGGTTATGTAGTCGTGTTTGACCTACTACTTGTTGCACAACTAGTACCCGGTGTTTGTATTTGTATTTCCTTTTCAAAACTTAATAAAGATAAATTTGTAAAATGATAATCAAGTCACATTGCGTTTGATATTTGTTTCTTGGAAAAAAACTCGGTGAAAGTTTTCCGCCCAGTGTAGAAGCCTTTTTGGATACAAAACTCAAACAAAATATGCAAAAGAATTTACAAAGTCTGGAGGATGGATCTCAGACATCGAAAAAACTAAGTTTGAAAGAGATATCAAAGACAACGAGTCAAATTCAATTTACACATGGAAATGAAACAAACCAAGAGCTACTGTTATGAAATACAAGTCACACAATAAATTCAAAGGAAATAGAGGAGAGCGGAGGTCAGCTTCACAAATCCTAATGTGTCCATGGGTTCCTCTAATTATAATTCTCTGAGGACTTATCTGATGCATCAGTGGGATCAACTAAAGACAGATGGAACAAAAATAAATTCTCAAGTATTCCCCACAATTCAGCAGAAAACAACAGAGACAGGCAGGCAGAAAGCACAAACGTGCCCGGACATGTGCGTTCCATGCCGGAGTGCATCACAGTATCCTATCTGCGACTGCGCATGTCCGGAAGCATGCGTTCCACGCCGGAGCGCATATGGTATTGGATTGCAAAGATCAACATAGAAAAATCCTATCTCTGAGATCAGCATCATGGGAGACTAAAAACAAGTATTGCACATCCTCCCATCATGCAATAGGCGTGTAGATCTACTTTATCACTACATAAAATATGGGATGGTGGCCCACAGTAAATTCCTAAATGGTCAAATTTGACCCCTATTGCAGAGATACACATGGATCATCACACTTCTTAATTATGAAATAGTAGATGTAGGATATAACTGATCAGAAATAATTCTGATATAGAAGCTCAGATATCTCGATGAAGTAAAACAATATGTGAACCCCATTCACAGGGAATCAAGTAGCAATGGGTAGAGTATAAAATCCAAAAGTGTAATCCAGAATGGGGCTGTATTCACACAAAAAGTCCCTTAGGGGCTCGTGAATCCAGTCTAAAAATCCACTCACTTTCTTTTTTGAGGATACATCTATTGTGATCACCTCCTCTCACATTGGGTTTAACCACCTCAATGATACAAAAGATGTCTCCGGTTTCACCTCGATGTACACTGTTCATGTGTCTCGCTAATGGGGTGTCCCGACCATGGCATATATCACAAAAATTCCCCACACACACACACTCCTCCTAGACACCATCTCGGTCTTGCCTACATTATCTAGGGGGCAGGTGCATGTGGCCATATATACAAGTCCTGAGGTTATACAGTTGGAATAATCCCACTGGAAAAAGATTTTGATCGTGGAGGAACTCGAGAAAGATTTACATGCTCTCATCCAATTACATGTACAACTTTCTCCACATCTAAAGAAACCGCAGACTCTTCTATCCAGCCAAGTCCCCTTCGGTGCAGGTTTTTTGTAGAAACTATGCACTAAATGGTCCCTAATGGACTGACCGTTTCTGAAAGTTATTGTGGGAGTAGATCCCACAGGTCCCTCAGGGCCGGGTCAGCCACAAGTATATCCCAGTGTTTTCTGAGGATATTAAAGATACAGTCACTCTGATTGTCATAAGTTCCTATTACTTGTGTTGTCCAATCTTTTTCTTGGTCTCTTGGTTAGGTATGGAGGAGTGTCTGTTTCTCCCATTTTTCTGCAAACGATGATGCGGAATCCAAAATGTACCAGGAGTACCCTATTTCCCTGAATCTGGTGTATATTAAAATCTGTGACATTATGGCAGTACCTTCTCAACCATAAAAAATTGGCCCCTGGGTATTCCTCTTTTTATGGGGATGAGGTGGTTGATATCCCACTTCAATAGTATAATACTGCTTGAAGGTTTATGGTAGTTGAGAGTCCCTAGGGTTCCATCCCAATCTTTCTTGATTAGTACATCCAGGAAAGGGAACTGGCAATAATTAAATTCAGATGTAAATCTAAGGCCCACTCTATTGATGTTGAGTTCCCTGACCAATTCAAGAAATTGTTCACTCGTCTCTGACCAGATGATAACAATGTTGTCAATATATCTATACCATACCCCAATATATGGATGCCACCACTTATGATCATCCCTGAATATTGTGGATTCCTCCCACCAGTCCAGGAAGAGGTTAGCATACGAGGGGGCACAGAAGTTATGAGTAAGAGTGAATTTTAGAAGATCCTCCATGAAGTCATTATGTCTGCTACACTCTATTGATCTCAATTTCAAGAAATGTCTTACTCCTTTGATACCATCCTCATGCGGTATATTACTATACAAAGCCTCAATATCTATGTAAAGGAAAAAACATTTTCCAAAGGGATTATTCCAACTGTAAAACCTCAGGCGGTACTGTGGGAACATTATACTGTGGGGGGGCATCATACATACTGCATAAGGGGCATAATGGGGGCATTATACTGTGTGGGGGCATCATACATCCTGCATAAGGGGCATAATGGGGGCATTACACTGTGTGGGGGCATCATACATCCTGCATAAGGAGCATAATGGGGGCATTACACTGTGTGGGGGCATCATACATCCTGCATAAGGGACATAATAGGGGCATTACACTGTGGGGGGCATCATACATCCTGCATAAGGGGCATAATGGGGGCATTACACTGTGTGGGGGCATCATACATCCTGCATAAGGGGCATAATGGGGGCATTACACTGTGGGGGGCATCATACATCCTGCATAAGGGGTATAATGGGAGCATTACACTGTGTGGGGGCATAATACATACTGCATAAGGGGCATAATGGGGGCTTTATACTGTGTGAGGGCATCATACATCCTGCATAAGGGGCATAATGGGGCATTACACTGTGTGGGGGGCATCATACATCCTGCATAAGGGGCATAATGGGGGCATTATACTGTGTGGAGGGCATCATACATCCTGCATAAGGGGTATAATGGAGGCATTACACTGTGTGGGGGGCATCATACATACTGCATAAGGGGCATAATGGGGGCATTATACTGTGTGGGGGCATCATACATCCTGCATAAGGGGCATAATGGGGGCATCACACATCCTGCATAAGGGGCATTACACTGTGTGTGGGCATCATATATCCTGCATAAGGGTCATAATGGGGGCATTACACTGTGTGGGGGCAACATACATACTGCATGAGTGGCATAATGGTTTTCATTACACTGTGTGGGGGGCATCATACATACTACATAAGGGGCATAATGGGGGCATTACACTGTGTGGGGGCATCATACATCCTGCACGAGGGGCATAACAGGGGCATTACACTATGGGGGGCATCATACATACTGCATGAGGGGTATAATGGGGGCATTATACTGTGTGGGGGCATCATACATACTGCATAAGGGGCATAATGGGGGCATTACACTGTGGGGGCATCATACATCCTGCATAAGGGCCATGACACTGTGTGGGGGCATCATTCATCCTGCATAAGGGGCATAATGGGGAATTACACTGTGTGGGGGCATCATACACACTGCATAAAGGGCATAATGGGGCATTACACTGTGCGGGGGCATCATACATACTGTATAAGGGGCATAATGGGGGCATCACACTGTGTGGGGGCATCATACATATTGTATAAGGGGCATAATGGGGGCATTACACTGTGTGGGGGCATCATACATCCTGCATAAGGGGCATAATGGGGTCATTACACTATGGGGGGCTTTATACATACTGCATGAGGGGTATAATGGGGGCATTATACTGTGTGGGGGCATCATACATACTGCATAAGGGGCATAATGGGGGCATTACACTGTGGGGGCATCATACATTCTGCATAAGGGGCATGACACTGTGTGGGGGCATCATACATCCTGCATAAGGGACATAATGGGGGCATTACACTGTGTGGGGGCATCATACATCCTGCATAAGGGGCATAATGGGGGCATTACACTGTGGGGGGCATCATACATGCTGCATAAGGGGCATTACACTGTGTGGGGGCATCATACATCCTGCATAAGGGGCATAATGGGGGCATTACACTGTGTGGAGGCATCATACATCCTGCATAAGGGGCATAATGGGGGCATTACACTGTGTGGGGGCATCATACATCCTGCATAAGGGGCATAATGGGGGCATTACACTGTGGGGGCATCATACATCCTGCATAAGGGGCATAATGGGGGCATTACACTGTGGGGGGCATCATACATCCTGCATAAGGGGCATAATGGGGGCATTATACTGTGTGGGGGCATCATACATCCTGCATAAGGGGCATAATGGGGGCATCACACATCCTGCATAAGGGGCATTACACTGTGTGTGGGCATCATATATCCTGCATAAGGGTCATAATGGGGGCATTACACTGTGTGGGGGCAACATACATACTGCATGAGTGGCATAATGGTTTTCATTACACTGTGTGGGGGGCATCATACATACTACATAAGGGGCATAATGGGGGCATTACACTGTGTGGGGGCATCATACATCCTGCACGAGGGGCATAACAGGGGCATTACACTATGGGGGGCATCATACATACTGCATGAGGGGTATAATGGGGGCATTATACTGTGTGGGGGCATCATACATACTGCATAAGGGGCATAATGGGGGCATTACACTGTGGGGGCATCATACATCCTGCATAAGGGCCATGACACTGTGTGGGGGCATCATTCATCCTGCATAAGGGGCATAATGGGGAATTACACTGTGTGGGGGCATCATACACACTGCATAAAGGGCATAATGGGGCATTACACTGTGCGGGGGCATCATACATACTGTATAAGGGGCATAATGGGGGCATCACACTGTGTGGGGGCATCATACATATTGTATAAGGGGCATAATGGGGGCATTACACTGTGTGGGGGCATCATACATCCTGCATAAGGGGCATAATGGGGTCATTACACTATGGGGGGCTTTATACATACTGCATGAGGGGTATAATGGGGGCATTATACTGTGTGGGGGCATCATACATACTGCATAAGGGGCATAATGGGGGCATTACACTGTGGGGGCATCATACATTCTGCATAAGGGGCATGACACTGTGTGGGGGCATCATACATCCTGCATAAGGGACATAATGGGGGCATTACACTGTGTGGGGGCATCATACATCCTGCATAAGGGGCATAATGGGGGCATTACACTGTGGGGGGCATCATACATGCTGCATAAGGGGCATTACACTGTGTGGGGGCATCATACATCCTGCATAAGGGGCATAATGGGGGCATTACACTGTGTGGAGGCATCATACATCCTGCATAAGGGGCATAATGGGGGCATTACACTGTGTGGGGGCATCATACATCCTGCATAAGGGGCATAATGGGGGCATTACACTGTGGGGGCATCATACATCCTGCATAAGGGGCATAATGGGGGCATTACACTGTGGGGGGCATCATACATCCTGCATAAGGGGCATAATGGGGGCATTACACTGTGGGGCAGTAAAGGGGTCCTGTACTATGAGAACAATACGTTTCCCTCCTTCCTGTCTCCATAGTTGGGTCGTATGTATCTAGTACAGGAAACAGCACAAAAACCTTATGATTCTTATAAAGGGGCAACACAAGACCCCAAAAGAGTCTCCGTGCTGAAGGGGTTAATGCCCCCTGCGCCCAGTAATGGGGTCTCCACATACCTCCACCTGCAGAGCCGCCACCACATATATGGCTGCTCTGTGCGCACAGGAGCTGTGATGAGGTCACAGGAGGGGAGGAGTCAGAGGTCACATGATCAGGGGCCTCAGTGGATGCAGGACTCTGCTGTGCTGGTTGTCATGGTGCTGGATGAGCTGAAGTTTATGTGTGGGGTCAGGAGGGGTTTACAGGGGGGATGTAGCAGAGCCGCGTGTGTACGAGGTGTACGGAGCGGAGCCGCGTGTGTACGAGGTGTACGGAGCCGAGCCGCGTGTGTACGAGGTGTACGGAGCGGAGCCGCGTGTGTACGAGGCGTACGGAGCAGAGCCGCGCGTGTACGAGGTGTACGGAGCGGAGCCGCGTGTGTACGAGGTGTACGGAGCAGAGCCGCGTGTGTACGAGGTGTACGGAGCAGAGTCGCGTGTGTACGAGGTGTACGGAGCAGAGCCGCGTGTGTACGAGGTGTACGGAGCGGAGCCGCATGTGTACGAGGTGTACGGAGCAGAGTCGCGTGTGTATGAGGTGTACGGAGCAGAGCCGCGTGTGTACGAGGTGTACGGAGCAGAGTCGCGTGTGTACGAGGTGTACGGAGCAGAGCCGCGTGTGTACGAGGTGTACGGAGCGGAGCCGCGTGTGTACGAGGTGTACGGAGCGGAGCCGCGTGTGTACGAGGTGTACGGAGCGGAGCCGCTTGTGTACGAGGTGTACGGAGCGGAGCCGCTTGTGTACGAGGTGTACGGAGCAGAGCCGCGTGTGTACGAGGTGTACGGAGCAGAGCCGCGTGTGTACGAGGTGTACGGAGCAGAGCCGTGTGTGTACGAGGTGTACGGAGCGGGGCTGCGCGTGTACGAGGCGTATGGAGCAGAACCGCGCGTGTACGAGGTGTACGGAGCGGAGCCGCGTGTGTACGAGGTGTACGGAGCGGAGCCGCGTGTGTACGAGGTGTACGGAGCGGAGCCGCGTGTGTACGAGGTGTACGGAGCGGAGCCGCGTGTGTACGAGATGTACGGAGCGGAGCCGCGTGTGTACGAGGTGTACGGAGCGGAGCCGCGTGTGTACGAGGTGTACGGAGCGGAGCCGCGTGTGTACGAGGTGTACGGAGCGGAGCCGCGTGTGTACGAGGTGTACGGAGCGGAGCCGCGTGTGTACGAGGTGTACGGAGCGGAGCCGCGTGTGTACGAGGTGTACGGAGCAGAGCCGCGTGTGTACGAGGTGTACGGAGCAGAGCCGCGTGTGTACGAGGTGTACGGAGCAGAGCCGTGTGTGTACGAGGTGTACGGAGCTGAGCCGCGCGTGTACGAGGTGTACGGAGCAGAGCCATGTGTGTACGAGGCGTACGGAGCGGAGCTGCGTGTGTACGAGGCGTACGGAGCGGAGCTGCGTGTGTACGAGGCGTACGGAGCGGAGCTGGGCATGTACGAGGCGTGCAGAGCGGATGCTGCCCCTCTCCAGGAGCGATCACAGCAGCTCGGCATGAGACGTTCTTGTACTACACTGACTGTCCTGACAGAACACAGCTCGTCAGGACATGACCCCGACCTCCAGCGACAGCCGTACAGTCTCATTGGATCGGGGACGGTTGGGAGGTTTCTGTATATAAGTTGTGTGTGATAATTGTAGAATTATTAAAGTCTTAGCATAAAAGGATGTGCCTGAGTGTTTGTGCCGGGGTCCACATGCATGGAGGGGTTGAGGCGGTGCTGGCTGTATTATGCAGACGGCATCTGCCTGTAACAGTAGTAACCAGAAACTTATAGAAACTCTGCACCAAAATGAAGCAAATCCTTATTCTGGGACCTTCGCCTTGTACGTAACACCCCCGGATCCGGTACAAGCCGGGCAGATGTTCTCATTCATGTCATTTTCTGCTTAAGGTTCTGCGGTTTTCTGGCCAACTATAAAAAAGAAAAAGCGTAAAACAATATTTGTTTCTGCTGCATTGACATAAGTGCAATCTTTCATTACATATAAATCTATTACACGTCGGGACAATGCTGTAAAGGACAGTAAAGTGCCAGGGTTGTGGTTGTGGTTTTTGGGTCTCTCTACTTCCCTCCCAAAAATGCAATCAGAAACTTGTAACTACTGATCTCTCCACAAGAAAAAGCCGACAACTCCATCAATGGGATCATTTTATAAAATTAGGTCTTCGCAAGATGAAAATGGTCTCACAAACCACATTTTTTTTAAAATGTTCATAAAAAACCCAAACAAACAAAAATAATAACCTTACTTTGATTTTTTCCCCATTTTTCAATACTTTATGTGCTAAATTGAATGTTCTCATTCCAGACAACAACTAGTCCCACAAAACACAAGCCCTCCGTCTATGTGAATGAAAAAACAAAGTTATATTTTTTGGGAAAAAGTGGAGGAAAAAAACAAAAAATTGGTCTTGTCAGAATAATGTAATTGCTATATATATATATATATATATATTTTAAATTGAATAATTTTACCCCAAAATTGTGATCTGTTATAATATTATCATTTTTGATGCGAGATTAATCATTAGTCTGTAGATAAATCCAAACATCTGGAAGATGTAGAACAATATATCTGTGATTCTCTTCTGCCAGGATAAGCGCCTCCTTTCTGTCCTTTCTGTGATGTAGAAAACGCTTGAAAGATTCAGAAAGTCCGATGAGTTTTTGGAGCTTATTGTAAAGGGTCTTAATGACGACCTGGGAAAGAAACCACCAGAAACAAAGGATCCAACCAGGTAAGTTCTAATGATCCCGTCTGATAAAATGATCGGCTTTATTTCCATGGGATTGTTCTGTAGAAGAGATGGGACCTGCAGCGTTTTCATCCTGAACTTCACTATGTATAGATGTAGCAAAGCTTAATGTGACAATTCACACAGCGCATTGATAAATTGTCTCAGAAGGTTAGCTCTCATAACAGAATTAAGATTACGTATAGTGTAATTTTTTTAAATTATGGCACTTTACAAAGCACTTCATTAGTTTCTTTGGCGTCATATCCATAAAATTATCACATTAAAGTGGCCTCCAGACCCTGCTTTTCCCCAGTGCAGGAGCGTTGCTGGGGTCCTAAGAGATCAGGGACCCCAGCCCCAAAGTACATGTTTCCCCATATAACCTCCCTGCCACTTAAAAGAGGATTTATACATATATAATTACAGTATACCACTGTTACTAATCTAAAATACACTATACAAAGTCCAATATTCCCAAAATTACTACTATACAAGGCCAAAATGATCCTGCTACACAATGTCCTCTACCATCACCACCACACAGTGAGTCCATATATGAAAGAAAACCCCACAGGGTAAAAGACCATCAAAGGAGTCCAGGGGGTATAAAATCTATCATATTTATTCAGCAATAGAAGAATAGGATGATGGGGGAAGGGACACAACACATATGTGATTGTTAGACATGTAAGCGAAAAAGAGCAAGGCATGCAAGTAAGGGGCCATTCCAGGTATAATTGCCGTCTATAGTATCATCATGGGTGTACTAAAATATCCCAAAATAGACACCGCATATATTCCACTGGGGGCAACAGTCATCATATGCAGGTGCATCTCACTAAATTAGAATATCATCAAAAAGTTAATTTATTTGAGTTCTTCAATACAAAAAGTGAAACTCCTATATTATATAGAGTCATTACACACAGAGAGATCTATTTCAAGTGTTTATTTCTGTTAATGTTGATGATTATGGCTTACAGCCAATGAAAACACTAAAGTCATTTTCTCAGTAAATTAGAATAATTAACAAAAAACACCTGCAACGGCTTCCTAAGTGTTTAAAAATGTCCCGTAGTCTGTTTCAGTAGGCTCCACAATCATGGGGAAGACTGCTAACTTGACAAATGCCAAGAAGGCAGTCAGTGACACCATCCACAAGGTCCCAGAGTTCCAATTTTCCTTTAGAAATCAAGGTCCCAGAGTCTGGAGGAAGAGTGGAGAGGCCACAATCCAAGCTGCTGGAGGTCTAGTGTGAAGTTTCCACAATCAGTGATGGTTTGGGGAGCCATGTCATCTGCTGGTGGAGGTCCACTGTGTTTTATTAAGACCAAAGTCAGCGCAGCTGTCTACCAGGAAATTTTACAGCACTTCATGCTTCCCTCTGCCAACAAGCTTTTTGGAGATGGAAATTTCATTCTCCAGCCGGACTTGGCACCTGTCCACACTGCCAAAAGTACTAATACCTGGTTTACACACAACAGTATCACTGTGCTTGATTGACAGCAAACTCACATGACCTTAACCCCATAGAGAATCTATTATAGAGAATCTATGGGGTATTGTCAAGAGGAAGATAAGAGACACCAAACCCAACAAAGCAGACGAGCTGAAGGCTGCTATCAAAGTCACCTGGGCTTCCATAACACCTCAGCAGTGCCACAGGCTGGTCGCCTCCATGCCACGCCACATTGATACAGTAATTGATGCAAAAGGAGCCCCGCTATAATATATGAGTTTCACTTTTTGTATTGAAGAACTGCAAGGAGGATAGGTGAGTATTGGGGGGGTGGGAGGTTGCGGCGGCGGTGGAGCGGGCACACGCAGTAGCGGCTGCTGTAGCTACCACGTGTGCCCGCTGCTAAAGAGACATGAATATTCCCTCTTCTCCATTTCCATGGGCGTGGAGAAGAGGGAATATTCATTCTCTTTAGTAGCAGGCACGGAGGAGCGCTGAGCCATGGCTCCTGCTTACAGTGCCCGCTACTAAAGAGAATGCATATTCACGCTTGTCAACGCTCATAGTCCCGGCGTGGAGAGGAGTGAATATGCCGGCAGCAGCAGCAGCAGCTCTCCTCGACAACTGAGAGCGCGCGCTGCTCAGATACCAACATGAGCTGCTGGCTGACAGAACACAGGAGCTCTGGAGCAGAGGTGAGGAAGGAAGGTGAGTATAAGTGTTTATTTTTTGTGTGTGCAGTGATGGGGCCACACATACCAGGATTGGGGGGTGAGGAGACCATACATACCAGGATTGGGGGAAGAGGGGGCCATGCATACCAGGATTGGGGGATGAGGGGGCCACACATACCAGGATTGGGGGGTGAGGAGGCCATACATACCAGGATTGAGGGATGAGGGGGCCATGCATACAAGGATTGGGGGGTGAGGAGGCCATACATACCAGGATTGGGGGATGAGGGGGCCATGCATACCAGGATTGGTGATGAGGGAGCCATACATACCAGGATGGTGAAATTTCCAGTAGCTGCTGCATTTCCCACCCTAGGCTTATACTCAACTCAATACGTTTTCCCAGTTTTTTTGTGGTAAAATTAGGGGCCTCGGCTTATACTCGGGTCGTCTTATATAAAACATACGGTATTTTACAATCAGTGAGTACGTGGTGCCCATAATACTGCAGGACTGTGTGGTGCATTATACTATATGGGGGCTGCATTTTACCCTTTGGGGTGTGAAATATACTGTATGGAGGACTATGGGGAGTGCATTATATTCTATCGAGGACCATGGGAAGTTCATTATAATATATGGAGGATTATGGGGGGTGCATTATACTATATGGAGGATTTTGGAGGGTGCATTATACTGTATGGAGGATTTTGGAGGGTGCATTATACTATATGGAGGATTATGGGTGGCATATTATACTATATGGAAGTCTATGTGGGGCCATTATGATATTTTGAGGGCTATGTGGGGGGCCATTACACTGTATGAAAGCAATTATACGGTGTGAAGGTGTGTGTGGGGTCCATCATACTGTTTGGAGGGCTGTGTGGGGACATTATACTGTTTGGAGGGCTAGTGTGGGCCATTATACTGTATGTAGGCCCATTATACTGTATGGGGGGCTGTGTGGGAGTCACAGTTGGAGGAATCATACTGTGTTAGGGTCACCATACTTTGCCTTGGGAGTTGAAGTGGAGTACAATAAGGTTATTATACTGTTCATGTAGAGGCTAATGAGGAGGAATGCACCATGGGGGTATCATACTGTGTTTGGGGGGCACTTTTATTGGCATCATACTTCATGGGGGCAATGAAAGAGGGATCTAGGACTTCAGTAGGAGGAACATTAGAAAAGCGAAGTAAAGGCTGGAAAGTTGTGAGATCGGCTCTTCTGTGACAGACAAATATTCATTTATTTTTTTGGTGGGGGGGTCCAATTAGAGCTTCTGCTATGGGGCCTCATGATTTCTATGTGCGCCCCTGGCCATAATCATCAACATTAACAGAAATAAACACTTGAAATCGATCACTTTGATTGTAATGACTTTATGTAATATATGAGTTTCATTTTCAGCATTGAAGAACTAAAATAAATAAACTTTTGATGATATTCTAATTTAGTGAGATGCACCTGTATATATAAGGGGTGTGGGTGCCATCATACTATAAGGGGCTATGGGAGTCATCATGCTATATATAAGGGGCAGTGGGGCCATCATATTATATAAAATGGGGAGTGTGTGCCAGAATACAGTTTATAAGGGGCTGTGGGGCCATCATACAGTATAAAGGGAGCTGTAGGGGCCATAATATAGTGTACAAGTGGGTGTGGGGGCCATCATACAGTATATATTGGGCTGCGGGGGCTATCATACAGTACTGTATATATGGGGCTGTGAGGGCCATTATACAGGATATAAGGAGTTGTAGAGACCATCAGACAATGCACAGGGAGCTGTGGAGACCATCATCCAGTGCATAGGGAGCTGTGAGGACGATTATGCAGGGCATAGGGAGCTGTGGGGACCATTATGCTGTGCATAGGGGGCTGTGGGGACCATTATGCTGTGCATAGGGAGCTGTGGGGACCATTATGCTGTGCATAGGGAGCTGTGGGGACCATTATGCACGGCATAGGGAGCTGTGGGGACCATCATACAGTGTCTAGGGAGCTGTGGGGACCATCATACAGGGCATAGGGAGCTGTGGGGATCATTATGCAGTGCATAGGGAGCTGTGGGGACCATTATGCAGTGCATAGGGAGCTGTGGAGACCATCATACAATGCATAGGGAGATGTGGAGACCATCATACAGTGCATAGGGAGCTGTGGGGACCATTATGCAGGGCATAGGGAGCTGTGGGGACCATCAGACAATGCATACGGAGCCGTGGAGACCATCATACAGGGCATAGGGAGCTGTGGGGACCATTATGCAGTGCGTAGGGAGCTGTGGGGACCATTATGCAGTGCATAGGGAGCTGTGGGGACAATTATGCAGTTCATAGGGAGTTGTGGGGACCATCATACAGTGCATAGGAAGATGTGGGGACCATCATACAGGGCATAGGGAGATGTGGGGACCATCATACAGGGCATAGGGAGCTGTGGGGACCATTATGCAGTGCACAGGGAGCTGTGAAGACCATCATACAGTGCATAGGGCACTGTGGGAACCATCATACAGAGCGTAGGGAGCTGTGGGGACCATCATACAGAGCATAGAGAGCTGTGGGGACCATCATACAGAGCTTAGGGAGCTGTGGGGACCATCATACAGAGCATAGGGCACTGTGGGAACCATCATACAGAGCGTAGGGAGCTGTGGGGACCATCATACAGAGCATAGGGAACTGTGGGGACCATCATACAGTGTCTAGGGAGCTGTGGGGACCCTCATACAGTATCTATGGAGCTGTGGGGACAATCATACAGTGTGTAGGGAGCTGTGGGGATCATCATACAGTGTCTAGGGAGCTGTGGGGACCATCTTACAGTATCTAAGGAGCTGTGGGGACCATCATACAGTGTCTAGGGAGCTGTGGGTACTATCATACAGTGCGTAGGAAGCTGTGGGGACCATCATACAGGGCACAGGGAGCTGTGGGAACCATCATGCAGTGCACAGGGAGCTGTGGGAACCATTATGCAGTGCATAGGGAGCTGTGGGGACCATCATACAGTGCCTAGGGAGCTGTGGGGACCATTATGCAGTGTATAGGGATCTGTGGGGACCATCATACAGTGCATAGGGAGCTGTGGGGACAATCATACAGTGTGTTGTGAGCTGTGGGACTATCATACAATATACAGGGTGCTTTGGGGGAACTCAGGACATTATTTCTTTTAAATGGGTGCATCATCAGAAATTTCTTCTTTCACCACCCCGAAATCATCATCCATAGACTTGAAGAAGAACTTTGTAGTTGGGTGTAGTTTGATTGTGGCTTTAAGGGGGCATTATTACTTAAAGCGGATACTCAACGGTATTTGTTGCTTGGAGGGAACACTTCAGATATTGAAACTTTCATAAGAGCATATCTGGCATTATTACTTGCTAGGTAGCACAGTGGGGTCTTTACTACTTTCTATGGGACGCTATTATTTTTATAGGTCCCCTCTATCTGGCACACAGTCTTTGTAGCATTAATTGGTGGAGGGTAATCATAGTAATGACATAATTTTTGAAGTATTGAGGTTCCTATTCCACGTCGTAAGAGCAGGCAGCATGGGGAGGTTGTGCAGGGTGGGAATAGATGGGGACGGTGCTGGAAATGTGAGAAGTCAGATGGTCTTTGTACAGTGTGTTTTTTATGTAGAGGCAATGGTCATATCATAATACTATGTACTCACTGTGTAGTGTTGATGATAGAGGGCATTGTGTAGCGGGATTATTATTGCCTTGTATAGAAGTAATTTTGGGAATATTGGTCTTTCAGTTGTGTATTTTAGGTTAGCAACAATGGTATACTGTAATTATATATGTATAGGACCTCTTTTAAGTGGCGGGGAGGTTGTATGGGGAAACACCTACTTTGGGGCTTTGGCCCCTGATCTTTTAGGACCCTAGCAACGTCCCGGCATACAAGGGATATCGGGGGGCACAAAGTGTTCTGGAGGTTTCCTTTACAGTATGAAGCATTTTCCACACAGTATCCTTCCTCTGTAATATACTCCAGGACTGGTGAGGCGCACTGTCGCTCCCTATTTCACCATAACTCGGCCTCAGCACTGCAGTGCTGATCAGCAGGTCTGCTTACTTGTTCTTCGGTTTCGCGCACTATGTCTTCCACTACTGGCGCCCTTGAGCCCTTGCACTCGTGACTCCCACTAGTACATCATATTCAGTGCTGCTTTGGGGTCCGTAACTCAGCGTCCAATCCAAGGAACCTTCTCTGTAAGGCCACTCTGTCTCATCGGTCAAAAAAAGTCGGGCGCACTTCATGGCCGCCTCATATAGAATGAATGGAGCAGCATTTTAGCATGCGGACCACCGTTCCAATCTAAAGGGGATGAAGGCTCCTGTAGATTGGAGCTTGTTTTCATTGGACAACCCCTTTAATTTTTCACACCCTGTTTCTGCATTTAAGTCTATTTTTTGGTAAATATTCGATGACCTGGTGTCATTTGTGATGTGTTGTTCTTCACCTGAGGTTGTATTGACCTCATTTTATAACTTCTAAGGACCAGACTTTTTTTTAATATATCCTGAATATAACACAATAGAATTGTATGGAAAACATTATTGTGTTCTTCACAATTCAAGGCAACGTGTCCTTAGGAGATCTTTTTCTTGAAGGTATATGGCCCTCAGGTTCTTTATCACCATGCAATCTGAAGAGCCAACTTAGACTAAGAGTGGCCACCACTGGGCGTACACCATGATGCAGCAAGGGCTAGCAATCTGTCCCTCCAATTGTGTGGGTACTTATTGCTTAGGGAATGTCAGTCCAATTCTTCTTTTTAAGAGGATTCACTGTCTGTGCATCTCTGTGCCCAAAGAATATTAACCTGGTGTTACTGTATTACTGCTGTTCCAAGTGGCAAGCACATGGTTCTCTTAGAGACAGGACCCTTGTTTAAACCCAAGTAGACTTGAATTGGAAAGGCCACTGGTCTGGACCAGGACTCTGGTTGTGGACGGTGATGGCGGCATGCACGGTGTCTATGTACGTGTCTGTGTGTAGTCAGAAAAGAATTTCAGTGGTGGCCTAATAACTGCAAGGAGCGACGGAGGTGTTGGAGAAAGGTAAACGAGTGGCTGCAGAACGGTTGGTAAATGTGGCCACTTCATGGGAATATTGGCCACTGATGACTGAGGCCTCCCTCCTGGTTTGGTCCTGGAGCCCCCCGGCCACTTGTTGAACATCTTTCCTGTTTTTTACTGTTACACAAGACCCTGTGTCTCCTGTATTCTGCGGCTGCGTCCCGTTCTTCAGTCTTCTTTCTGTAGCATGGTGTGTACGACGTCCTGGATACAATGTTACTGCTCCATCACAGACTGAACCCCAGAACAATTGTCATGGAATTTGTTACCAGAGTTCTCTCTGTGTATGGAGCCCCCATATTTTGTGATTACTCTTATCATTCTCACTGTGTAAGGTGAAATCCAGGAAAAAACCACACACAACACAATATATATATATAATTAATTTTTTTATTGAAATAGCAATAAGCAACATTGTAATGAAAATATTACTGGTCCTTTTAGAAATTAAACTATGGTCACAGTCACTCTCAGATTGGCCCCGGTGGAGACCACAAAACGAGCTGCGGTCATTGCGGACCACCTGAGAGTCATTGGGACCCAAAGATCCAGAAGAAGGCAAAGAAACCCCCCCAAAAGAATTCTGATTCAGGGGGGAAAAAAATTCCTTCCTGACCCCATTTCTGGCGATCGGATATTTCCCTGGATCTCTTGTATCCTGCTGCATATTGCTGTATATAACATAGGCTTACGTCATGTGAACAATGGCCAAATAGCTGTTGGCTGAGAACTCGTCCTGTATGATAAAATCTGCGATGGAGGTTCCTAATACGGCTTCCAACGAAGATGTGACATCATCCAAATGTGTATAAGAACTAGCGAGTGATAAAGAGACAATGGCTGGTAGGTAATAAGTCATTACCTGTCTGCCAATATCTTCTTCTGGAAGACTTCAAGATATCATGTATTACATATTACATATTATTCTGAAAGAGCACCATGTAATACCACATGTGTCCTGGAGAGGCCGCTACGTCCAGCAAAACACAGCTGATTGCTGAGGGTGTTCACTGCCAGACCCCCGACTATCAACTGATCGCCTGCAAGTCCTCATTTGGGGACAGGAGCTGTTCACACTTGGCATATTTTGTGATTCATGAGGGGAGGACAGTAGCCGGATATAGACCTTTTCTATAAAGTCAGATTAAAGGGGTTTTCAGGAATGTTTTTATGTAATATATAGGAGGTTCCCAGTGGTAGAGAAAACACACAGAGCTTTACTTTCTCCTGCTGCTCCAGCTCTGGATCTTCAGCGCTTCCTGTGCTCTATTGTGACAGGCTGCAGGGGTGATGGCTCAACTTCAGCACACATCATTGCTGCAGCCAATCACTGAGCTTAGAAGCTCTGTCAGCATGGCCCACTGAGCCAAGTGATTGGCTGCAGAGCTGCAGTCATGATGTCACCCTTGAAGCCAGTGACTAAAGATCAGCGGCAGCGGTGAAGTGCTGGAGCTGGAGCAGGAGGTAGTAAAGCTTCATCTGTTCTACTTAAGTGACGATTTATAGGATTTATATTTAAGTGATGAAAAAAAATTCAGAAATTTGTAAAAAAAAATAATAAAAATAATTTGCTTGTGTCGCCACTTTCCGAGATTCGAAAGCCGCTGCGTTTCATGTTTCGGGAATGGGGCGGCGTGAGGGCTAGTTTTTTGCACCACAAACTGATGGTTATATTGATATCATTTTGGGGTATATACAATGTTTTGATTGTCTGTTATTATATATTTTTTCTTGTTGCAACGACTGAAAATCTGTAATTCTGGCATTTTATGTAATGTTCTAGTTACGCCGTTTACTAAATGGATTAATTTATTTTATATTTTGATGGATCTGACTTTTACAGACGCAGCGATACCAAATATGTGTATTTTTTAAATGTTTTATATTTCTTAATTTTTATTGGGGGGAAAACTGGGATGATTTGAACTTTTATACTTTTTTTATTTTTTTTTTACTTTTCACTGTATTTGTTCGTCTCTTTAGGGGGCTTGAACCTGCGATCATCTGATTGCTTGTGCTATATACAGCATTGCTATACATAACAGAGATCACGGTCTCCTATGAACACTAGCAACAGGCTGGCTGTCACAGGAATCCAGTGATGACAGACACAGGGATCTTCAGTGATCAAGTCACAGGTGCGCCAATGAAGAGATGGAATGATGGCTCAGGAATAGAACTTTGTACATTCTGTAGCAGTTATGATGTCATGTGAGGTCTATGATGTCATGTTCTCGGTGCTGTCATGTGCTTTATGATGTCATCATAACGGACACTACTGTTTTATGTATCAAGTTTACACTTCAGGAAATAAATTACTAAACAAAAAAGAGTTAGGACTGTCCCATGAGGGTCGCCGTGATGATGCGGGATGGCTTTCACATTATTTTGATCACAATTCTGTTAACTAAGTCCCCTTTGTTATTTTCATTCAGTATTGCGGTTTATTTACTGCAGGGGATTTGTGTATTGTGTTTCTGTCTTTGTCTTCTACTGCTATGTGAGTTACAGGAAAACACTGGACTAAAATCACTGACTTCGGTGGAATCCCCAATAAAATGTACATTTTATTTCCTTAAATAACATTTTCCTATACACACCTTACCTAATAATCGTGACATTTTGTGGAGCGTGCCAAATACTACCCTCCATTTAAAGTCTGCCAGCTATGTTTTGTTGAACCTATTCACACTTGGTCACAGACCAATACCACACTACAAGGCCAATGCCTAAAACCGTGGTCATCAAACGTGATCCCTTATCACTGCCGTAAAAATCCTAAAATTTTTGGGAGCTGTCAAATATTATACTCCATTTAACCCCTTTAAAGCATGGGGCGTAATAGTATGCACTAGGCTATCACCCCCGGTTCAGTGAAGGCTCCGGCGCTGAGCCTGGACTGAATCAGGCACATGTCAGCTGATTTATGCAGCTGACATGTGCCCCCAACAGCCGCGGGTGGAATCGCAATCCACCCGCGGCTGTTAACATGTTAGATTCCGCTGTCAATCTCTGACAGCGGCATTTAACAGCGCCGCGCCGGATGCGCGTCACTTACCCCGCCCATCGGTGACCCCGTCACGTAATCGCGGGTCACTAATGGGTGGGCATGACAACCCTGGGTCTGCAGCAGACCCCAGTGATTGTCGTGTACTGATGCTATGAGCGCCACCTAGTGGTCGGTGCTCATAGCACAGGAGCATTTCTGCTACATAGAGCGGATCTGCTTATCACCTCTATGTAGCAGAGGTGATTGGACAGTTGCTGCTTCTAGCCTCCTAATGAGACTATAGAAGCAAGCAGAAAGTGTAAAAAAAAAAAATGTTTTTAAAAATATAAAAAAAAATTAAAAATATATAAAAGTTTAAATCACCCCCCTTTCGCCCCATTCAAAATAAAATTCTAAAAATACCACCTACATACACATAGTTTGTATCGCCGTGTTCAGAATCGCCCGATCTATCAATATAAAAAAATAATTAATCCAATCGGTAAACGGCGTAACGAGAAAAAAGTTCTAACGCCAGAATTACGTTTTTTGGTCGCCGCAACATTGCAATAAAATGCAATAACGGGTGATCAAAACATCAGATCTACCCCAAAATGGTATCAATAAAAACTTCAGCTCAGCATGCAAAAAATAAACCCGGCCCCAGATCCCAAAAAATGGAGACGCTACGGGTCTTGTAAAATGGCGCCATTTTATTTTTTTAATTATGGCACTTTGCAAAGCACTTCATTAGTTTCTTTGGCGTCATATCCATAAAATGATCATATTAAAGTGGCCTCCAGACCCTGCTTTTCCCCAGTGCAGGAGCGTTGCTGGGGTCCTAAGAGATCAGGGACCCCAGCCCCAAAGTACATGTTTCCCCATATAACCTCCCTGCCACTTAAAAGAGGATTTATACATATATAATTACAGTATACCACTGTTACTAATCTAAAATACACTATACAAAGTCCAATATTCCCAAAATTACTACTACACAAGGCCAAAATAATCCTGCTACACAATGTCCTCTACCATCACCACCACACAGTGAGTCCATATATGAAAGAAAACCCCGCAGGGTAAAAGACCATCAAAGGAGTCCAGGGAGTATAAAATCTATCATATTTATTCAGCAATAGAAAAATAGGATGATGGGGGAAGGGACACAACACATATGTGATTGTTAGACATGTAAGCGAAAAAAAAGCAAGGCACGCAAGGAAGGGGCCATTCCAGGTATAATGGCTGTCTATAGTATCATCATGGGTATACTAAAATATCCCAAAATAGACACCGCATATATTCCACTGGGGGCAACAGTCATCATCATCAAAAAGTTAATTTATTTCAGTTCTTCAATACAAAAAGTGAAACTCCTATATTATATAGAGTCATTACAGAGAGAGAGATCTATTTTAAGTGTTTTTCTGTTAATGTTGACGATTATGGCTTACAGCCAATGAAAACACTAAAGTCATTATCTCAGTAAATTAGAATAATTAACAAAAAACACCTGCAACGGCTTCCTAAGTGTTTAAAAATGTCCCATAGTCTGTTTCAGTAGGCTCCACAATCATGGGGAAGACTGCTGACTTGACAAATGCCAAGAAGGCAGTCATTGACACCATCCACAAGGTCCCAGAGTTCCAATTTTCCTTTGGAAATCAAGGTCCCAGAGTCTGGAGGAAGAGTGGAGAGGCCACAATCCAAGCTGCTGGAGGTCTAGTGTGAAGTTTCCACAATCAGTGATGGTTTGGGGAGCCATGTCATCTGCTGGTGTAGGTCCACTGTGTTTTATCAACACCAAAGTCAGCGTAGCCGTCTACCAGGAAATTTTAGAGCACTTCATGCTTCCCTCTGCCGACAAGCTTTTTGGAGATGGAAATTTCATTCTCCAGCAGGACTTGGTGTTAGAACTCTCCTGTTAGGTTTTTTCTATCTTGCTGGTCACATGACCTTTTTTGCCTATTTAATCCTGCTCCGCCCTTTTGGTCTTGCTGGACTTCATTGTAATTTCTACTCTTGAGCTAGCTTGGTGCTCTGTTACCTTTCTCAGTCAGTTTTGCTAGGTCTTCAGACCTCTATGTTCTATGTTGTTTGTTTGTCTTTTTACTGCTACAATTTCTGCTAGGAGGTGTCCATCTTTCTCCCAGTCCCTAGTTCTTGTAGGGATCCTATCCTCACATCTATAGGTCTTCGTTCAGACTAGCCGAGGACTTTAGCGGGTCTGATCGCAGGATCAGGTTCCCCGTTACATCGTAGGGATCCAGCTTAGTTCTATTGTAGGGACAGATCTCCTGTCTTTCCTTAGTGCTTGTAGCAGATCATAACAGTAAGTCCAGGCCAAAAATTTCTCTAAGGAAAGACCTCCAGTTTCCATCATGGTGTCGGTTCAGGATTTGGCTCAACGCTTGCAGGGACTCTCTCTGGAGGTGGCTGAGCTCCAACAACACGTGAGTAGCTGTTCTGGAGCGCATTTTGTAGAGCCAAAGGCACGATTGCCTGATTTATTTTTTGGTGAACAACAAGATTTTTTTTCCTTTAAAAATGCTTGTTTATTGTATTTTCGTTTAAGACCCAGATCCTCTGGTGATGTATCACAGCGCATAGGGTTCATAATGTCACTTTTGCGCAAAGAACCTCAGGGATGGGCCTTTTCTCTCCAACCTAGTGATCCGTGCTTTAGATCAGTGGATAGTTTTTTTTCTGCTTTGGGGTTGTTGTATGATGATCCTGATCGTGTCTCATCTGCTGAGTCTGAATTAAGACGTTTGAGGCAGGGATCAGGTAATGTGGAAAATTATTGTACTCACTTCCGTCGGTGGTCTGCTCAGGTGGGGTGGAACGATTCAGCTTTGAAAAGTTTGTTTCTTGCGGGGCTAGGTGAAAGGGTTAAGGATCTGCTGATTGCTTATCCTTCACCTGGAAACTTGCAGGAGGCAATGCAATTAGCTATACGGGTGGACAGGAGACTGCGTGCAAGGGTTAATGAGAGTAAATCCTCTGCCATGTCAGCTCCGAGTCTTGAGAGGGTCTGTACTGACATTGGAGAGCCGATGGAGATTGGGGCGACGTCACCCCGCTCTCAGGAAAAAGACTGCAGATTTTCTGAAGGTTTGTGCTTTTATTGCGGTGGATCTGACCATTTCATTAAGAACTGTGTGCTTCGTATGAACAAAGAAAAAAAAAAAAAAGGTCAGTTACGCCCGTATAGCCTGTTTAAATACTAAGGGTGTATTTCTTTCTGCTACTACTGCTGCTCAGGAAGAATTAATTTAATTTCGGGTATTTGTGGATTGTGGTTCTACTCTGAATGTGATTGATGGGGGATTCTTGGAAAAACTTAAATGAAAACCCAAACCTTTGTCATCCCCTATTGCCGTGGTTTCTGTCGATGGCTCTCCCTTGAAATGTGTTACTCACAAGGTTTATGAATTTCCCCTCACTATTAATGGTATTCACCAAGAAAATTTGGATTTGGTGGTATTAAATAATTTGCCTTCTCCTGTAGTTTTGGGGTTACCCTGGTTAAAATTGCACAATCCTGTACTGGATTGGTCTACCAATGAAATTAAGTCCTGGAGCCCTAAGTGTTATGACAAGTGTTGTAACGGGCGCATTGCTGCTGTGGATAAAGGGGAATTACCTATACCTATTCAGGATTTTTGGAAAGTTTTTTCTGAGGAGGTGTCGCAAATTTTGCCTCCCCATAGAGACTATGATTGTACCATTGAATTTGTCCCTGGAGCGACTCTTCCTAAAAGTCGTTTATTTAATCTTACTATCCCTAAGAGAAAGGCTTTGGAGGAATACATACAGACGAGCTTGGCCGCCGGTCATATCAGACCCTCTAAGTCACCTGTGGCTGTTGGATTTTTTTTTGTTAAAAAAAAGGACTGCGGTTTACGTCCTTGTCTGGACTTTCACGAGATTAATAAAATTACTGTACGCAATCCCTACCCACTGCCATTGATTCCTGATTTGTTTAACCAGTTAGTGGGGGCCAAGTGGTTCTCTAAAATTGATCTCCGGGGGGCATACAATTTGTTGCGCATGAAGGAGGGTGATGAATGGAAGACTGCTTTTAACACTCCTGTGGGTCATTTTGAGAATCTGGTT
This sequence comes from Phyllobates terribilis, assembly GCF_046119375.1. Taxonomy (NCBI): domain Eukaryota; kingdom Metazoa; phylum Chordata; class Amphibia; order Anura; family Dendrobatidae; genus Phyllobates; species Phyllobates terribilis. Next base: position 841,552 of record NW_027362807.1, on the reverse strand, counting down.
ATGCCTTTTGGTCTTACCAATGCACCAGCATTTTTTCAGAATCTTATTAATGACATCCTTAGACCTTTGATCGGCAAAAATGTGGTTGTGTATTTGTATGACATTTTGATTTATTCGCCGGATCTGGAGTCTCATTGGCGGAGCGTACGTGAGGTATTACAGTTATTAATTGACAACTCGCTTTTTGCTAAGCTAGAGAAATGTGAGTTCGCTGTACAGAGAATTAGTTTTTTGGGCTACATTATCTCCAGCGAGGGCTTTGAGATGGACCCGGTGAAAGTTCAAGCTGTGCAGGAATGGCCTAGGCCTATTGGTTTGAAATCGATACAGAGGTTTTTGGGTTTTGCCAATTTTTACAGAAAATTCATTAAAAATTTTTCTATTATTGTTAAACCACTGACCGATCTCACCAGGAAAGGTGCTAATGCGGTTCAGTGGACTACTGAGGCCATTGAAGCTTTTGTGTTTCTAAAGGAGAGGTTCACCTCTGCCCCCATCCTTATGCAGCCTGATGTGACTAAGCCGTTTTTGGTTGAAGTTGATGCTTCTTCTGTGGGGGTCGGTGCAGTGTTGTCTCAGGAAAACAAGGATGGAGTACATCCCTGTGCCTTTTTTTCAAAATTTTTTTCTGAGATTGAACTTAATTACGATATTGGTAATCGGGAACTGCTGGCTATTAAACTCGCATTAGAACACTGGCGTCATCTCTTGGAAGGTGCTGAATTTCCCATTCAGGTTTTCACTGATCATAAAAATCTGATCTATCTTGATGCTGCCAAGCGCTTGAATGCCCGTCAGGCTAGATGGGCACTTTTTTTTTCGCGGTTTAATTTTTCCGTTACTTACATCCCGGGTACCAAGAATGTTAAAGCTGATGCTTTGTCTCGCAGCTTTTCTCCCATGGTCGGTGCTGAGGAGGAGGAGAGCATTTTACAAGAAGGTGTTATGATTGCTGCATTGGACTCCGTTTTGGAAGATGAGATTCTGAAAGCACAGGAGAATGCCCCATCTAACACTCCCCATGGGAGGTTGTTTGTGCCTAGGACCTTTAGGAGAGATTTGTTTGTTGAGTGTCATGAGTCTCGGTTGGCAGGTCATCCAGGAATTTCTGAGACCAAGAGACTTGTGGGTCGCAGTTTTTGGTGGCCTGGATGGCAGAAGGAAGTCATTAAGTGGGTGCATCAATGTACTGTGTGTGCTAGATCTAAGTCTTCACATACTCCTGCTGCGGGGTTGCTTTGCCCTCTGGAGGTTCCTAGTGCACCTTGGACACATCTGGTTATGGACTTTATTACTGACCTTCCCCCCTCTGAGGGTTTCACGGTCATCTGGGTGGTCGTGGACCGTTTTAGCAAGATGTGTCACTTGGTTCCCTTAATCAAACTGCCCTGCGCTAAGACACTCGCTAAGGCCTTTGTCAAGGAAATTGTCAGACTCCATGGTGTTCCTACTGACATTGTTTCTGATAGGGGACCTCAGTTCGTGGCTCGTTTTCGGTGTGCCTTTTGTGACAGGTTGGGAGTTCATTTGTCATTTTCATCGGGATATCATCCTGAGTCTAATGGCCAGACAGAAAGGAAGAACCAGGATGTTGAGCAGTTCTTGTGTTGTTTTGTGGCAGACAATCAAGAGGGGTGGTCTGAGTTTCTGCCGCTTGCTGAATTTGCTCTTAACAATCATACATCCTCTTCTGCTGGGTGTTCGCCTTTTTTTTGTTGTTCTGGGAGACATCCGTCTTTTGGGTCATTCTCCAAATTGGTATCGGCTGTGCCTGAGGAGGAGAGTTTTTCCGGTGATTTGGAGAGAGTTTGGACGGATGTGCGTGGTAATCTTCAGGAGGCTAACAAAAAATCTAAGAGGTACTTTGACAGGAAAAGTCAAGAGGTTTTGTTTACGGTTGGTGACATGGTTTGGTTGTCCTCTAAGAATCTGCGGTTGAGGATTCCTTCTAAAAAATTGGGTCCCAAGTTTGTAGGGCCCTTTAAGGTGCTTCAGGTAGTTAACCAATCTGCTGTTAGGTTGGAAGATTAATCCGGTGTTTCATGTTTCTCTATTGAAAAAAGCTGATGTATCAGATAGAGACGCCACTGCCACTGTTCCTCCGGTGGTGGAGGACGGGGAATATGAAATTTCCCGCATCCTTAATTCTAGACGGTATAGAGGGAGTTTGCAGTATCTCGTCGCTTGGAAGGGTTTCGGTCCCGAGGTTAACTCATGGGTGAGGGCGGATGATGTTTCTGCTTCCAGACTTGTCAGAGCGTTTCACAAGAGGTTTTCTGATAAGCCTGGGCCTAGGGGATCCGGAGGATCCTCATAGAAGAGGGGGTACTGTTAGAACTCTCCTGTTAGGTTTTTTCTATTTTGCTGGTCACATGACCTTTTTTGCCTATTTAATCCTGCTCCGCCCTTCTGGCCATTTTGGACTTCATTGTAATTTCTACTCTTAAGCTAGCCAGGTGCTTTGTTACCTTTCTCAGTCAGTTTAGCTAGGTCTTTGGACCTCTATGTTCTATGTTGTTTGTTTGTCTTTTTGCTGCTACAATTTCTGCTAGGAGGTGTCCATCTTTCTCCCAGTCCCTAGTTTTTGTAGGGATCCCTCCCTCACATCTATAGGTCTTCGTTCAGACTAGCCGAGGACTTTAGCGGGTCTGATCGCAGGATCAGGTTCCCCGTTACATCGTAGGGATCTAGCTTAGTTCTATTGTAGGGACAGATCTCCTGTCTTTCCTTAGTGCTTGTAGCAGATCATAACAGTAATGACTTATTACCTACCAGCCATTGTCTCCTTTATCACTCGCTAGTTCTTATACACATTTGGATGATTTCAGATCTTCGTTGGAAGCCGTATTAGGAACCTCCATCGCAGATTTTATATTTTAGGATGAGTTCTCAGCCAACAGCTATTTGGCCATTGTTCACATAACGTAAGCCTATGTTATATACAGCAATATGCAGCAGGATACACGAGATCCAGGGAAATATCCAATCGCCAGAAATGGGGTCAGGAATGGTATGTGTGGCCTTCTCATCCCCCAATCCTGGTATGCATGGCCCCCTCATCCCCCAATCCTGGTATGTGTGGTCCCATCACTGCACACACAAAAAATAAACACTTATACTCACCTTCCTTCCTCACCTCTGCTCCAGAGCTGCTGTGTTCTGTCTGCCAGCAGCTCATGTTGGTATCTGAGCAGCGCGCGCTCTCAGTTACCGAGGTGAGCTGCTCCCGGCATATTCACTCCTCTCCACGCCGGGACTATGAGTGTTGACAAGCGTGAAAATGCATTCTCTTTAGTAGTGGGCACTGTAAGCAGGAGCCACGGCTCAGCGCTCCTCCGTCCCCACTACTAAAGAGACTGAATATTCTCTCTTCTCCACGCCCATGGAAGTGGAGAAGAGGGAATATTCATGTCCCTTTAGCAGCGGGCACACGTGGTAGCTACAGCAGCCGCTACTGTGTGTGCCCGCTCCTCAGCCGCCGCAACCTTCCACCCCCCCAATACTCACCTATCCTTCTCACTCCCCCGAGGCTCACAGGCCCCATAGCAGTGGTGTGGCCTTCCACCATTGGTGGTGCGCCACTGATTATGGCTTACAGCCAATGAAATCACAAAAGTCATTATCTCAGTAAATTAAAATACTTTATAACATCAGCTTGAAAAATGTTTTTAAAATCCGAAATGTATGTTCAGTAAATGCACTCAATACTTGGTCGGGGCCCCTTTTGCATCAATCACTGCATCAATGCGGCGTGGCATGGAGGCGATCAGCCTGTGGCACTGCTGAGGTGTTATGGAAGCCCAGGTGGCTTTGATAGCAGCCTTCAGCTCGTCTGCTTTGTTGGGTTTGGTGTCTCTTATCTTCCTCTTGACAGTACCCCATAGATTCTCTATTATAGATTCTCTATGGGGTTAAGGTCATGTGAGTTTGCTGACCAATTAAGCAGAGTGATACTGTTGTTTTTAAGCCAGGTATTGGTACTTTTGGCAGTGTGGACAGGTGCCAAGTCCTGCTGGAGAATGAAATTTCCATCTCCAAAAAGCTTGTCAGCAGAGGGAAGCATGAAGTGCTGTAAAATTTCCTGGTAGGCGGCTGCGCTGACTTTGGTCTTGATAAAACACAGTGGACCTACACCAGCAGATGACATGGCTCCCCAAACCATCACTGATTGTGGAAACTTCACACTAGACCTCAAGCAGCTTGGATTGTGGCCTCTCCACTCTTCCTCCAGACTCTGGGACCTTGATTTCCAAAGGAAAATTGGAACTCTGGGACCTTGTGGAGTGTGTCAATGACTGCCTTCTTGGCATTTGTCAAGTCAGCCGTCTTCCCCATGATAGTGGAGCCTACTGAAACTGACTATGGGACATTTGAAAACACTTAGGAAGCCGTTGCAGGTGTTTTTTGTTAATTATTCTAATTTACTGAATTAATAACTTTTGTGTTTTCATTGGCTGTAAGCCATAATCGTCAAAATTAACAGAAATAAACACTTGAAATAGATCACTCTGTTTGTAATGACTCTATATAATATAGGAGTTTCACTTTTTGTATTGAAGAACTGAAATAAATTAACTTTTTGATGATATTCTAATTTAGTGAGATGCACCTGTATATGATGACTGTTGCCCCCAGTGGAATATATGCGGTGTCTATTTTGGGATATTTTAGTATACCCATGATGATACTATAGACAGCCATTATACCTGGAATGGCCCCTTCCTTGCGTGCCTTGCTTTTTTTTCGCTTACATGTCTAACAATCACATATGTGTTGTGTCCCTTCCCCCATCATCCTATTTTTCTATTGCTGAATAAATATGATAGATTTTATACTCCCTGGACTCCTTTGATCGTCTTTTACCCTGCGGGGTTTTCTCTCATACAGTACAGACCAAAAGTTTGGACACACCTTCTCATTTAAAGCTTTTTCTGTATTTTCATGACTATGAAAATTGTACATTCACACTGAAGCCATCAAAACTATGAATTAACACATGTGGAATTATATACTTAAAAAAAAAGTGTGAAACAACTGAAAATATGTCTTATATTCTAGGTTCTTCAAAGTAGCCACCTTTTGCTTTGATGACTGCTTTGAACACTCTTGGCATTCTCTTGATGAGCTTCAAGAGGTACTCACCGGAAATGGTCTTCCAACAATCTTGAAGGAGTTCCCAGAGATGCTTAGCACTTGTTGGCCCTTTTGCCTTCACTCTGCAGTCCAGCTCACCCCAAACCATCTCGACTGGGTTCAGGTCTGGTGACTGTGGAGGCCAGGTCATCTGGCGTAGCACCCCAACACTCTCCCTCTTGGTCAAATAGCCCTTACATAGCCTGGAGGTGTGTTTGGGGTCATTGTCCTGTTGAAAAATAAATGATGGTCCAACTAAACGCAAACCGGATGGAATAGCATGCCGCTGCAAGATGCTGTGGTAGCCATGCTGGTTCAGTATGCCTTCAATTTTGAATAAATCCCCAACAGTGTCACCAGAAAAGCACCCCCACACCTCCTCCTCCATGCTTCACGGTGGGAACCAGGCATGTAGAGTCCATCCGTTCACCTTTTCTGCGTCGCACAAAGACACGGTAGTTGGAACCAAAGATCTCAAATTTGGACTCATCAGACCAAAGCACGGATTTCCACTGGTCTAATGTCCATTCCTTGGGTTCTTTAGTCTCTTCTGCTTGTTGCCTGTTCTTAGCAGTGGTTTCCTAGCAGCTATTTTAACATGAAGAGGGTTTTAAATGTTTTTATGGGTACAATGAAGATTTTTATAGAAGATATTATCACTTTCCTGTTTGCTGTGATTTAATAAAAGTATTGATCAAATATGAATGAATATGATTATTTTATATAATATATGTTTGAAATTAATGAAGGAGATACATTAATGGATATTGATTTTTGGGGGTAACTCCTTATAATATAATTAATGGACCTATATATCCATATTTTTCTAATTAATTTTACCATGAAGGCCTGCTGCACAAAGTCTCCTCTTAACAGTTGTTGAAGAGATGTGTCTGCTGCTAGAACTCTGTGTGGCATTGTCCTGGTCTCTAATCTGAGCTGCTGTTAACCTGCGATTTCTGAGGCTGGTGACTCGGATAAACTTATCCTCAGAAGCAGAGGTGACTCTTGGTCTTCCTTTCCTGGGGCGGTCCTCATGTGAGCCAGTTTCTTTGAAGCGCTTGATGGTTTTTGCAACTGCACTTGGGGACACTTTTAAAGTTTTCCCAATTTTTCGCACTGACTGACATTCATTTCTTAAAGTAATGATGGCCACTCGTTTTTCTTTACTTAGCTGCTTTTTTCTTGCCATAATACAAATTCTAACAGTCTATTCAGTAGGACTATCAGCTGTGTATCCACCTGACTTCTGCACAACACAACTGATGGTCCCAACCCCATTTATAAGGCAAGAAATCCCACTTATTAAACCTGACAGGGCACACCTGTGAAGTGAAAACCATTTCCGGTGACTACCTCTTGAAGCTCATCAAGAGAATGCCAAGAGTGTGCAAAGCAGTCATCAAAGCAAAAGGTGGCTACTTTGAAGAACCTAGAATATAAGACATATTTTCAGTTGTTTCACACTTTTTTGTTAAGTATATAATTCCACATGTGTTAATTCATAGTTTTAATGCCTTCAGTGTGAATGTACAATTTTCATAGTCATGAAAATACAGAGAAATCTTTAAATGAGAAGGTGTGTCCAAACTTTTGGCCTGTACTGTATATGGACTCGCTGTGTGGTGGTGATGGTAGAGGACATTGTGTAGCAGTAGCATTTTGGCCTTGTATAGTAGTAATTTTGGGAATTGTATAGTGTATTTTAGATTAGTAACAGTGGTATACTGTAATTATATATGTATAAATCCTCTTTAAGTGGCAGGGAGGTTATATGGGGAAACATGTACTTTGGGGCTGGGGTCCCTGATCTCTTAGGACCCCAGCAACGCTCCTGCACTGGGGAAAAGCAGGGTCTGGAGGCCACTTTAATATCATCATTTTATGGATATGACGCCAAAGAAACTAATGAAGTGCTTTGCAAAGTGCCAGAATTTTCACAATTCTGAAAATAAATTGTAAGTTTAGTTCCACTATAAGTGATGTTAATTCTCTTATGAGAGCTAACCTTCTGAGACAATTTACCACTGCGGTGTGTGAATTGTCACATTAAGCTTTGCTACATCTATACATAGTGAAGTTCAGGATCAAAATGCTGCAGGTCCCATCTCTTCTACAGAACAATCCCATGGGAATAAAGCTGATCATTTTATCAGATGGGATCATTAGAACTTACCTGGTTGGATCCTTTGTTTCTGGTGGTTTCTTTCCCATGTCGTCATTAAGGCCCTTTACAATAAGCTCCAAAAACTCATCGGACTTTCTGAATCTTTCAAGCGTTTTCTCAATCACAGAAAGGACAGAAAGGAGGCGCTTATCCTGGCAGAAGAGAATCACAGATATATTGTTCTACATCTTCCAGATGTTTGGATTTATCTACAGACTAATGATTAATCTCACAAGAAGAATGAAAATATTATAAGAGATCACAATTTTTGGGTAAAATTATTCAATTTAAAAAAAATATATATATATAGCAATTACATTATTCTGACAAGACCAATTTTTTGTTTTTTTCCTCCCCTTTTACCCCAAAAAATATAACTTTGTTTTTTCATTCACATAGACGGAGGGCTTGTGTTTTGTGGGACTAGTTGTTCTTTGGAATGACAACATTCAATTTAGCACATAAAGTATTGAAAAATGGGGAAAAAAATCAAAGTAAGGTTATTATTTTTGTTTGTTTGTTTTTTTTTATGAACATTTAAAAAAAAAATGTGGTTTGTGAGACCATTTTCATCTTGCGAAGACCTAATTTTATAAAATGATTCCATTGATGGAGTTGTCGGCTTTTTCTTGGGGAGAGATCAGTAGTTACAAGTTTCTGATTGCATTTTTGGGAGGGAAGTAGAGAGACCCAAAAACCACAACCACAACCATGGCACTTTACTGTCCTTTACAGCATTGACCCGACGTGTAATAGATTTATATGTTATGAAAGATTGTACTTATGTCAATGCAGCAGAAACAAATATTGTTTTACGCTTTTCTTTTTTATAGTTGGCCAGAAAACCGCAGAACCTTAAGCAGAAAATGACATGAATGAGAACATCTGCCCGACTTGTACCGGATCCGGGGGTGTTACGTACAAGGCGAAGGTCCCAGAATAAGGATTTGCTTCATTTTGGTGCAGAGTTTCTAGTAGTTTCTGGTTACTACTGTTACAGGCAGATGCCGTCTGCATAATACAGCCAGCACCGCCTCAACCCCTCCATGCATGTGGACCCCAAACACTCAGGCACATCCTTTTATGCTAAGACATTAATAATTCTACAATTATCACACACAACTTATATACAGAAACCCCCCAACCGTCCCCGATCCAATGGGACTGTCCGGCTGTCGCTGGAGGTCGGGGCTATGTCCTGACGAGCTGTGTTCTGTCAGGACAGTCTGTGTAGTACAAGAATGTCTCATGCCGAGCTGCTGTGATCGCTCCTGGAGAGGGGCAGCATCCGCTCCGCACGCCTCGTACACACCCGGCTCCGCAAGCCTCGTACACGCCAGGCTCCGCAAGCCTCGTACACACCCGGCTCTGCTCCGCACGCCTCGTACACGCCCAGCTCTGTTCCGTACACCTCGTACACGCCCAGCTCTGCTCCGTACACCTCGTACACCCCCGGCTCCGCTCCGCACGCCTCGTACACGCCCAGCTCCGCTCCGCACGCCTCGTACACGCCCAGCTCTGCTCCGTACACCTCGTACACCCCCGGCTCCGCTCCGCACGCCTCGTACACACACAGCTCCGCTCCGCACGCCTCGTACACGCCCAGCTCTGCTCCGTACACCTCGTACACCCCCGGCTCCGCTCCGCACGCCTCGTACACACACAGCTCCGCTCCGCACGCCTCGTACACGCCCAGCTCTGCTCCGTACACCTCGTACACCCCCGGCTCCGCTCCGCACGCCTCGTACACACACAGCTCCGCTCCGCATGCCTCGTACACGTGCGGCTCCGCACGCCTCGTACACGTGCGGCTCTGCTCCGTACGCCTCGTACACGCGCGGCTCTGCTCCGTACGCCTCGTACACGCGCGGCTCTGCTCCGTACGCCTCGTACACGCGCGGCTCTGCTCCGTACGCCTCGTACACGCGCGGCTCTGCTCCGTACGCCTCGTACACACGCGGCTCCGCTCCGTACGCCTCGTACACACGCGGCTCCGCTCCGTACACCTCGTACACGCGCGACTCCGCTCCGTACGCCTCGTACACACACGGCTCCGCTCCGCACGCCTCGTACACATGCGGCTCTGCTCCGTACACCTCGTACACACGCGGCTCTGCTCCGTACACCTCGTACACACACGGCTCTGCTCCGTACACCTCGTACACACGCGGCTCCGCTCCGTACACCTCGTACACACGCGGCTCTGCTACATCCACACTGTAAACCCCTCCTGACCCCACACATAAACTTCAGCTCATCCAGCACCATGACAACCAGCACAGCAGAGTCCTGCATCCACTGAGGCCCCTGATCATGTGACCCCTGACTCCTCCCCTCCTGTGACCTCATCACAGCTCCTGTGCGCACAGAGCAGCCATATATGTGGTGGCGGCTCTGCAGGTGGCGGTATGTGGAGACCCCCATTACTGGGCGCAGGGGGCATTAACCCCTTCAGCACGGAGACTCTTTTGGGGTCTTGTGTTGCCCCTTTATAAGAATCATAAGGTTTTTGTTCTGTTTCCTGTAATAGATACATACGACCCAACTATGGAGACAGGAAGGGAGGAAACGTATTGTTCTCATAGTACAGGACCCCTTTACTGCCCCACAGTGTAATGCCCCCATTATGCCCCTTATGCAGTATGTATGATGCCCCACACAGTGTAATGCCCCCATTATGCCCCTTATGCAGGATGTATGATGCCCCCACACAGTGTAATGCCCCCATTATGCCCCTTATGCAGGATGTATGATGCCTCCACACAGTGTAATGCCCCCATTATGCCCCTTATGCAGTATGTATGATGCCCCCCACACAGTGTAATGCCCCCATTATGCCCCTTATGCAGGATGTATGATGCCCCCGACAGTGTAATGCCCCCATTATGCCCCTTATGCAGGATGTATGATGCCCCCGACAGTGTAATGCCCCCATTATGCCCCTTATGCAGGATGTATGATGCCCCCACACAGTGTAATGCCCCCATTATGCCCCTTATGCAGGATGTATGATGCCCCCCACACAGTGTAATGCCCCCATTATGCCCCTTATGCAGGATGTATGATGCCCCCGACAGTGTAATGCCCCCATTATGCCCCTTATGCAGGATGTATGATGCCCCCACACAGTGTAATGCCCCCATTATGCCCCTTATGCAGGATGTATGATGCCCCCACACAGTGTAATGCCCCCATTATGCCCCTTATGCAGGATGTATGATGCCCCTGACAGTGTAATGCCCCCATTATGCCCCTTATTCAGGATGTATGATGCCCCCACACAGTGTAATGCCCCCATTATGCCCCTTATGCAGGATGTATGATGCCCCCATTATGCCCCTTATGCAGGGTGTATGATGCCCCCACACAGTGTAATGCCCCCATTATGCCCCTTATGCAGGATGTATGATGCCCCCACACAGTGTAATGCCCCCATTATGCCCCTTATGCAGGATGTATGATGCCCCCACACAGTGTAATGCCCCCATTATGCTCCTTATGCAGTATGTATGATGCCCCCCACACAGTGTAATGCCTCCATTATGCCCCTTATGCAGGATGTATGATGCCCCCACACAGTGTAATGCCCCCATTATGCCCCTTATGCAGGATGTATGATGCCCCCACTCAGTGTAATGCCCCCATTATGCTCCTTATGCAGGATGTATGATGCCCCCACACAGTGTAATGCCCCCATTATGCCCCTTATGCAGGATGTATGATGCCCCCACACAGTGCAATGCCCCCATTATGCCCCTTATGCAGTATGTATGATGCCCCCACAGTGTAATGCCCCCATTATGGCCATTATACAGTATGTATGATGCCCCTCACACAGTGTAATGCCCCATTATGCCCCTTATGCAGTATGTATGATGCCCCCACAGTGTAATGCCCCCATTATGTCCCTTATGCAGGATGTATGATGCCCCTCACACAGTGTAATGCCCCCATTATGTCACTTATGCAGGATGTATGATGCCTCCACACAGTGTAATGCCCCCATTATGCTCTTTTTGCAATATGTTTGATGCCCCCCACACAGAGTAATGTTCCTACACTACCACCTTCCCCCCCACACACAGTATAATGTTCCCATAGTATCGCTTGAGGTCCTGCAGTTGGAATAAGCCCCGAGGTTTTACAGTTGAAATAATCCCTCTGGAGTTTTCCCTCTGCCTGCTCCCCTACATGTATACCCTCGAGCATGTATACTTGCATGTAGGGGAGCAGGCCTTACTAGATATCGAGGCTTTGTACAGTAATATACTGCATGAGGATGATATCAGAGGAGCATGAGATTTACCAATTATTCTTATGGTAGCATGAGACGGACTTTACAACCCACAGAGGTTGATCAGGTAGTGCAGCTCATCTAGGATGGCACATCAATGCGAGCTGTGGTAAGAAGGTTTGCTGTGTCTGTTAGCGTAGTGTCCAGTGGCTGGAGGCACTACCAGAAGACAGGCCAGTACACCAGGAGACGTGGAGGGGGCCGTATGAGGACAACAACCCAGGAGCAGGACCGCTACCTCCGCCTTTGTGCAAGGAGGAGCACTGCCAGAGGGCCCGACGTCCACAGATGGTGGTTGTGCTCACAGCCCAACACCGTGCAGGACGCTTGGCATTTACCACAGAACACCAGAATTAGCAAAGTCGCTACTGGCGCCCTGTGCTCTTCACAGATAAAAGCAGTTTCACACTGAGCACATGTGACAGACAAGTCTGGAGATGCCGTGGAGAGCGATCTGCAGCCTGCAACATCCTTCAGCATGACCGGTTTGGCAGTGGGTCAGTAATGGTGTGGGGTGGCATTTCTTTGGAGGGCTGCACAGCCCTTCATATGCTCGCCAGAGGTAGCCTGACTGCCATTAGGTACCAAGATGAGATCTCAGTCCCCTTGTGAGACCATATGCTGGTGTGGTTGGCCCTGCGTTCCTCTTAATGCAGGACAATGCCAGACCCCATGTGGCTGGAGTGTGTCAGCAGTTCCTGCAAGATGAAGGCATTGAAGCTATGGACTGGCCCTCCTGTTCCCTAGACCTGAATCCGATTGAGCTCATCTGGGACATCATGTCTCGCTCCATCCATTGCACCACTGACTGTCCAGGAGTTGGCGGATGCTTTAGTCCAGGTCTGGGAGGAGATCGCACAGGAGACCATCCGCAACCTCATCAGAAGCATGCCCAGGCGTTGTAGGGAGGTCATACAGGCACGTGGAGGCGACACACAATACTGAGCCTCATTTTGACTTGTTTTAAGGACATTACATCAAAGTTGGATCAGCCTATAGTGTGTTTTTCCACTTTAATTTTTGGGGTGACTCCAAATCCAGGCCTCCATTGGTTAATAAATTTGATTTCCATTGATGATTTTTATGTGACTTTGTCGTCAGCACATTCAACTTTGTACAGAACGAAGTATTCAATGAGAATATTTCATTCATTCAGATCTAGGATGTGTTATTTGAGTGTTCCCTTTATTTTTTTGAGCAGTGTGTGTATATATATTTATTATAAATACGCACACATATACTGCTCAAAAAATAAAGGGATTCAGGTCTGGGGAACGGGCGGGCCAGTCCATAGCTTCAATGCCTTCATCTTGCAGGAACTGCTGACACACTCCAGTCACATGAGGTCTGGCATTGTCCTGCATTAGGAGGAACCCAGGCCCAACCGCACCAGCATATGGTCTCACAAGGGGTCTGAGGATCTCATCTCGGTACCTAATGGCAGTCAGGCTACCTCTGGCGAGCACATGGAGGGCTGTGCGGCCCTCCAAAGAAATGCCACCCATACCATTACTGACCCACTGCCAAACAAGTCATGCTGAAGGATGTTGCAGGCAGCAGATCGCTCTCCACGGCGTCTCCAGACTCTGTCACATGTGCTCAGTGTGAACCTGCTTTCATCTGTGAAGAGCACAGGGCGCCAGTGGCGACTTTGCCAATCCTGGTGTTCTGTGGCAAATGTCAAGCATCCTGCACGGTGTTGGGCTGTGAGCACAACCCCCATCTTTGGACGTCGGCCCCTCATACCACCCTCATGGAGTCGGTTTCTAACCGTTTGTGCAGACACATGCACATTTGTGGCCTGCTGGAGGTCATTTTGCAGGGCTCTGGCAGTGCTCCTCCTGTTTCTCCTTGCACACAGGAGGAGGTAACAGTCCTGCTGCTGGGTTGTTGCCCTCCTATGGCTCCATCCACATCTCCTGGTATCTGCTCCATGCTCTGGACACTGTGGTGACTGACACAGCTACACTTCTTGCCACAGCTCGCACTGATGTGCCATCCTGGATGAACTGCACTACCTGAGCAACTTCTGTGGGTTGTACTGTAGACACCGCCTCATGCTACTGTACCTCTAGGGGTGAGAGCAATGGCAAAATGAAAAAGTGACCAAAACATCAGCCAAAAAGGATGAGAACAGAGAGATGGTCTGTGGTCACCAGCTGCAGAACCGCTCCTTTATAGGGGTATCTTGCTAATTGCCGATCATTTCTACCAGTTGTCTGTACCATTTGCACAACAGCAGGAGAAATTGATTCACAATCAGTTTTGCTTCATAACTGGACAGGTAGATTGCACAGAAGTGTTATTGACTTGGAGTTACATTGTGATGTTTAAGTGTTCCCTTTATTTTTTGAGCAGCGTGTGTGTATATATATAATATATTTACATATTTTTATTGATCATATATATTGTGCAAGACAAATTTGTTTTGCATCAAGTTGGAGATGACTACGGAATTGCACCCAATTCCACAAATTATATACTATTATCCAAATGATCAAAGGTTCATTATTATGCCATCAAGTTTAGTTGATTTGATAATCAGAATTATACTATATCAAATAATAAAGGAGATTATTTATGAAAAATTCTAAAGTGACTAGTGCATCAAATAGATAACAATTGATCATATCATATACTGTGTATAAAAATAATAAATAAACGATACAACAAGGATACCACCTATAAAGTACTCTTGTGCCATATTTCGATATGAAATTTATATAAGATTGATAGATTATTAATTACTAGAGATGAGCAAATGTTTTGATGTTCCGGTTCGGCAAATAAACCTGTAACATCAAAAAAATGCAAGCACCACACCTAAAATCAACTCCAGGCCTTTTATCTGCTTAATTGAGAATGAGATAACGAAGGGATTGCCCACACCTGTCCAAGAAATAGCCTTGGAGTCAATTGTCCAATTACTTTTGGTCCCTTTAAAAACAGGGTGTCACATGTTAAGGAGCTGAAACTCCTAAACCCTTCATCCAATTTTACTGTGGATACCCTCAAATGAAAGCTGAAAGTCTGAACTTCAACTGCATCTGAATTGTTTAGTTTAAAATTCATTGTGGTAATGTCTAGAACCAAAATTAGAAAAATGTCTCTGTCCAAATATATATGGACCTAACTGTATATGTTCTGCTCTGCGTTTTTTCTATTTTCTTACAGTACACACCACGTACAATTTACTGCACGCTTTGCATTCAATTATATATACAACATGATTACTGTTGCAATATTTATGCAGCTGTGGAGACATTTTTTGAGACCTGAACTAAATTACTCATGCCACAGCCATTTTGACCACATTTAAAAAATTTTTTGCAATTTAGCCATGCATGTCTTTGTCTCACAGTATTAGATCTCTTTGGGGATAAAATGTCTCCCCAAGATGATTGTCTCTTTGCCACAATTGAACACCCTGACTTCAGAATCTCAGATCTGACACTGTCATCATGCAATATGGGCAAATATTTATTTATTATTTTTTTTAATCTTATTAAATTGTAGACTAAATGTTAAAGCTAATGCTGGTTTCATTATCTTTTTTTCATCAGTTTCACTCTCAGAGACATCAATTAGTTTTTCAATCACAAGCAAGAATAGAAGGAAAGGCAGCACTCACCCAGTCTTCTTTAAAACGTTCCTTTATTTTTGTGCGCGGAGGTTTGGACCCGTTGAAGCGCCGGAAGGCAGCGAAACGGCCGTTGTCCCTTTTTTCCCCCGCACACCCTTCGGGGTCTCAGTCCAATGCTGCACGCTGAATTGCTCCACACACAAAAATAAAGGAACGTTTTAAAGAAGACTGGGTGAGTGCTGCCTTTCCTTCTATTCTTGCTTGTGAGTGAAATATTTCTTGGATGTGCACCACCGTTTAAGTCTTGAAGCACATAGTCTGAATTATGCCCTGGTGATTGATCTTCTGAATAAACAGTGTGGTGGCAGAATGTTTCTCTTGCATTTGAATCAATTAGTTTTTCTCTGTCTCTTGTAGCTACGATCCTTGAAGCTCTGTCCAGAGTCCAGGGTGGGTAACCTCTCCTAATTAGTTTATCCCGACAAGTAGTGATTTCACTTTCAAGTTGTCAGCTTTACTGCAGTTACGCTTTATCCTGGTATACTCTCCCGCTGGGATGGCTTTTATGGTGTGACTGCGGTCGACTGCTTGCAGCATGCAGTATCGTATTTCCTGAGCGGGGTTTAGAAAATGATGAAGTAGCTATACTTCCATTTCCCCCCTCCAGTCTGAGGTCCAAGAATGGAATTACAGTGGGGTGAGTATTGTATGTGAATGACAAATTAAAATCATTAAGATACTGTACAAATTCCGGTATGGCAGATATATTGCCCCTCCATATGAAGATCAAATCATCGATGTATCTGACATAACAGAGCAGACAATTCACATAAGGATTCGCAGAAGTATACAAACATTTATGCTCCCAGAAGGACATTATTAAGTTTGCGAGCGACGGGGAGTATTTAGCTCCCATGGAGACCCCCTTGCACTGAAGGAAAAAAACCTGCTTGTACATAAAAAAAATATTAGTTATTAAAAATTGCACCTACAAGACAATATATTCACATAGATCAGAAGAATAAGCGCTGAATTTAAATATATGATACTTTAGTGTTTGGATAACAATATTATAGGGAATGCAAGTATACAATGACACTACATCGCAGCTAAGCCACGTGTAGTAAGGCTGCCATTCCATTTTAGATACCTGATTTAAGACATCCCTGGAGTCCTTTAAAAATCTTGCAGTTCTTTGAACTAATGGCTGCAGCAAATTATCCTTCCAATCCCCTATTAATTCAGTAACTGAGTTTATACCCGATACTATGAGTCTCATCGGGGGAGGAATTATATTTTTTTGTATGTTTGGCAGACCATATAAACCTGGCAACATTGGTTGCTCCACAATTAAATAATCCCTTTCTTTTTCAGTTATAACCTCTAGGGCAAAACCCTCTTGAATAATAGAATGGGTATCTATAACTAGCTTTTGTAATGCACACGCCCGGACTGACTGGCATGTGCGTGTATATGTAGTGATTCCACTGGACCGTACCGGAGAGTGCCAGGAGGGGCGTAACTAAGTATCTGCCAGATCCGACCAAGGTCGCACGACGGCATACGACGCCAGTGCACCAGGGAGGAACCGAGCTGAGGGACCCGGGTCTACTCCAGGTCAGACTCCGGACACGGCGGTTGGCCCACACCGGGGAATACAGGAACTGGAATGTTAGGCTGGCACACAGACTGGGGGAATAGGCGGACACGGCTGGTAAGCACGACTGGTATGCAGGCAGGGAGGTACTGGCAGGTACAACAGGTTGGTGCACAGAGTGGATAGGACCCAGTACAGACTGGGACTTCCGGAACAGAACCGCAGATGCGGTAGACAAACACAGCAGGGTGAGACCGCCCGGAGCGGCGGGCAAGAGCAGAGCAAGACGAGACCGCCAGGAGCGGAGAGTAAAGGGTCAGAGCAGAGCGAGACTGCCGGAGCGGCGAGCAAAGGGTCAGAGCAGAGCGAGACTGCCGAAGCGGCGAGCAAAGGGTCAGCAGAGCGAGACTGCCGGAGCGGCGAGCAAAGGGTCAGCAGAGCGAGACTGCCGGAGCGGCGAGCAAAGGGTCAGCAGAGCGAGACTGCCGGAGCGGCGAGCAAAGGGTCAGCAGAGCGAGACTGCCGGAGCGGCGAGCAAAGGGTCAGCAGAGCGAGACTGCCGGAGCGGCGAGCAAAGGGTCAGCAGAGCGAGACGGCCGGAGCGGCGAGCAAAGGGTGAGCAGAGCGAGACTGCCGAAGCGGCGAGCAAAGGGTCAGCAGAGCGAGACTGCCGGAGCGGCGAGCAAAGGGTCAGCAGAGCGAGACTGCCGGAGCGGCGAGCAAAGGGTCAGCAGAGCGAGACTGCCGAAGCGGCGAGCAAAGGGTCAGGGCAGAGCGAGACTGCCGGAGCGGCGAGCAAAGGGTCAGGGCAGAGCGAGACTGCCGGAGCGGCGAGCAAAGGGTCAGGGCAGAGCGAGACTGCCGGAGCGGCGAGCAAAGGGTCAGGGCAGAGCGAGACTGCCGGAGCGGCGAGCAAAGGGTCAGGGCAGAGCGAGACTGCCGGAGCGGCGAGCAAAGGGTCAGGGCAGAGCGAGACTGCCGGAGCGGCGAGCAAAGGGTCAGGGCAGAGCGAGACTGCCGGAGCGGCGAGCAAAGGGTCAGGGCAGAGCGAGACTGCCGGGGAGACAGTCTGGACTGGAAATCAAATGCGCGCTCTTGCACAGTGGGAGATATACCACTATGCAAGGACGCCGCCAGGTATGTTACAGCTTTGATGTGGGATTATCTAGGACTTTTTTATATGTTGTTTTATCTGACAGCATTTGTAAATCATACATCTCTGCTTCCATTAACCGCTTCCGACCTCCCACTTGTAAGGCGGCGGTGTTCACACCGTGCAGTAACTGAGGCAGTGACCCAAGCAAGTCCAACATAAGCAGCTTTTATTCAGCACTCACGGGTAAAACAGAAAGTCCTCTGGTTTTCAGCCGGGTTAACATAAGTCCATAACAACGGTTGCCGTGGGCAACGGCTGCGCCGGGCTGCTCAGAGCCTGACTGGTGCAGAGCCTACCCAGGCGTAGGTTCAGCTACACACAGGCCCGCTAAGCCTTCCTGCTATGTCCCTAGCGGGTCCGAACACTGAACAACACTAATCCTTAATGCAGGGTTTTTAAAGGACCTGAGGCAAGAGCCACTGGAAAACCCGGGTTGGAGGGAGGAATCCGCCCCACTGCCTTCCTGTAGTCTCCTCCAAGAAATGAAGGCCCCGGGTTTTACTAATCTGCCTTAGCCAGATAGCCTGACCAGGTCAATGCTCACCTTCATGCCTGCATTGCAGCCGCAGGTGTGTCTGTGGCTGCAATGCACTTCAATGGGTTTAATAGGTCTCTGTACACATTCTGGGGGATATATACCGTCCCTTGTATACGATCCCCGTCACTGCCTCACACACTGTACATAAACGTCGGTGCTGGCTGGGCTCTGTGCAGCGCCCACGTTTATGAACAATCGGCGGCCTCGCAGCGCTCAGGAACCCCAGGGTCCTGCAAGTGCTGCGGTTGCGGTGCAGAGCAACAGCTCTGACAGGTAACATCATCGGAACCTGATTGGATCAGGTCCCAATGATGCTAACCCTTTGCTATCTTCTATGCCGCGATCCATAGCGATTGCGGCATTTAGGAGATGGTGAGAGGAGAGGGGGTCGTCCACTCACCTTTCCGATGGCCCCCGTGATAGGACCTGGCGTTGTCATGGCAGCAAGAGGTAATATGATGACTTCCTGGTCTGCCATGCACGGTGTCCTGCTAGAATCAGCCAGCAGCTGAGTCTAGCAGGAGATCTGACAGTGTAAAACTGTCTGCTCTCATGCAATGCAATACATGTCTATTGCATTGCGTAAGACTAGTGATCAGAAAAATAAAAATTGAAGTTCCATACAGGGACTAAGTAAAAATGTAAAAAAAAAAAAAGTATAAAAAAATGTTTTCAAACTGTTAAAAAAAAAAATATATATATATATATATATATATATATATATCTCACAAAATAAAATTAAATAAATACGGTAAATAAACCAACAAATCAATATATTTATGCAAAAACAAAAAAAGTACATATGTTTGGTATCGCCGCATCCGGAACAACCCTATAAAACTGTTACACTAATTAACCCCTTCTGTAAACACCATAAAAAACGGAGCAAAAAGCTATGCTTTTACATGATACTGCCAAACAAAAAGTGGAATAAAATACAATCAAAAAGCTAAATGGAAATAAAAATGTTACCGCTAAAAACGTCATCTTGTCCTGCAAAAAAAAAGCCGCCATGCAGCTCCATCAGCTGAAAGATAAAAAAGTTGTAGCTCTTTTGTAATTCTTTTGTCTATAAAATAGTTTTTATTGTGTAAAAGCGCCAAAACATAAAAAAACTTTGTGTGGTATCGCTGTAAACATGCTGACCCGAAGAATAACGCTGCCTTATCAATTTTTACACTTGCGGAACGGTATTAAAAAAAACCTCAAAAAACAAATCCTGAATTGCTGTTTTTTGTTCATTGTACCTCCCAAAAAACAGAATAGAAAACGATCAAAAAATGTCACATGCCCAAAAATGGTTCCAATAATAACGTCAACTGGACCCGCAAAAAACAAGCCCTCACATGACTCTGTCGGCCAAAATCTGGAAAAATCATAGCTCTCAAAATATGGCAATGCAAAAACTAGATTTTGCAAAACAAAGCGTCTTTTAGTGTATGACAGCTGTCAATCATAAATACCCTATATAAATCTGGTATCACTGTAATAGCAACGACCCGAAGAATATAGTTGTCTAATTTTTTTCACTTATACCGCATGAGGAACGGCGTAAAAAATAAATAAAAACAATTTTTCACCTGCTGCTAATTTGTTCATTCTGCTTCCCAAAACAATGCAGTATGGCGCGTCTCCCGTTTATTCTGTGCTAAGCGCTTACACCGGGGTTTCCGTGTAAATCTCTGAAATACATGATTCAGACGGAACACCCGACGGAAGATTCCCTGTAATGAGGCTGATGGAGGCACCGTGTAGCCTATCATCCCACAGTGTCAGGTTTTTTTTAGACATGTGTAAAAGTGTGATTGGCCACAATTTTGTGCACCTCTGAAAAAAAGGACACCGCTAAACAGAGCCAAGACTGAGTCCTGAGTAACTCTGCTGCCTCACTATAGTGAATGGTTCCCTCGGGGGTTTCATCTGAATTACATCACTTGGAGATTTAGATGGAAACCCCGATGTAAGTGCCCAGCGTAGAGAGCCGGATAAACGTTATGTAAAATGTTCCCAATAAAAGCTTCAACTCAATCCACAAAAAAAGCAAGTCCCCACTCAGGTCTGTCATCTAGCGAAAATATAAGGGACTTTCAAGTTACTGGTAGCACAAAGGCTGTGGAAAAGCAAAATGGCCCTTGCCCCCCAAAAGAAATTCAGCAAATCCTGTGCTCCCAAGTCCAAATGCTCCCCTCCCTTCTGAGCCCCACAATGTGCCTAAACTATATTTGGGGTCCACATGTCTGGCATTCCTGTAGCGATGAGAGCCCGCCTAATTTACAGGTGCATGTCTACAGAAGCATGAGCTGGGCACAACGTACTGGTCTCTACAACGTACTAGTCACTACAACGGCAGTTTGAAATTTTCACTCAGCAACATCCACTGCTGCATGTTTCTGGAAAACACGCATGAAGTGAAAATTGTCACTACACCTGTATGTAAATTTCCAAAGGGGTATAATTTCCAAAATGGGGTCACTTGAGGGGGGATTCTGCTCTTCTAGCACTTAGGGGCTCTGTATAGAGTCCTCAAACTATTCTACAATAATTTGTTCTCCAGGAGTCAAATAGCGCTCCCTCCCTCCTGAGTCTTGCCGTATGGCTAGGCGGTACTGTACAGCCACATATGGGGTATTGCCACGTTTAGAAGAAATTGTGTGACACATTTTGGCACCATTTTTACCCATTCCCCTCTGTGAAAATGTAAAATCTGAGGCTAAAACTATTTTTTTGTGGTAAAAATGTAATTATTTTTTCCTCACTGCCAAATGGTATAAATTTCTGTCACATGTGATGTAAATATGATCACTGCACCCCTAGATGAATTCATGAATTCATTGAGAGGTGTCGTTTGTAAAATGGAGTAATTTATGGGGGGGTTTCTTCTGTTCTGGGACCTCAGGGGCTCTCCCAGTGGGTCATATCACCTGCAAACCACAACAGTAAAATCTGCACTGTAACATGGCGCTCCTTCCCTTATGAGCTTTGCATTGTGCCTGCAAAGTAGTTTTCGACCACTTATGGGGTATTAATGTACTTAAGAGAAGCTGTTTAACATTTTCTCTTATTACCCCTTTTGAAAACTGCAAACTTGGGGTCAAAGCAACACTTGAATGGAAAAAAATAGTAATATTTCATTTACTCAGCCCAATGTTATACAAGTTTGTGTATCGCCTGAGTTTTAAAAAATACTCCCTACTCCCGTAGATGAATTTCTTGAGAGGTGTAGTTTACAAAATGGTGTCACTTGTGGGGGTTTCTGCTGTTTTGGTATGTCAGCGACTCTTCAAATGTGACATGGTGTCTGCAACCTCTTCCAAGCCCAACCGTGCGCTAAAGCAGTAGTTTTCCTCCCCATATGGGGTATCGGCTTACTCAGGAGGAATTGCACAACAAACTGCATGGTGCAATTACTCCTGTTACCCTTATGAAAATGTAAAATTGGGGGCTGAAAAACATTTTTGTGGGAAAAATGTGAAAGTTTTATTTTTACGGCTTAATGTTATAAACTTCTGTGAAGCACCTGGGGGTTTAAGGTGCTCACCACACATCTAGATAAGTTCCCTGAGTGGTCTGGTTTCCAAAATGGTGTAACTTGTGGGGGGTTTCCACTGTTTAAGCACATCAGAGGCTCCCCAAACACGAGATGGCGTCCACTAGTTATTTAAGCAAATTTTACATTCAAAAAGTCAAATGGTGCTCCTTCCCTTCCGAGCCCTGCCGTGGACCCCTACAGTAGTTTTCCCTCACATATGGTGTATCAGCGTGCTCAGGAGAAACTGCACAACACATTTTGTAGTTCATTTTTTCCTGTTACCCTTGCGAAAAAAAAAAAAAATTTGATCTAAAGTAACATTTTTGTGAAAAAAAAGTTAAATGTTCATTGTTTACTTCCATATTCCAAAAATTCCTGCGAATCACCTGAAGGGTTAATAAACTTATGGAATGTGGTTTTGAGCCCCTTGAGGGGTGCAGTTTTTAGAATGGTGTCACTTTGGATTATTTTCTGTCATAAAGGCCCCTCAAAGTCACTTCAAATAAAATGTGGTCCCTAAAATTTGGTTTTGAAAATTTTGTTGGATAAATGAGAAATCAATGGTCAACTTTTAACCCCTATAACTTCCTAGCGAAAAAAATTTGGTTCCAAAATTGTGCTCATGTAAAGTAGACATGTTAGAAATGTTATTAACTATTTTGTCACATATCTTTCTGATTTAAGGGCATAAAAATTCAAAGTTTGAAAATTGCAACATTTTCAAAATTTTTGCCATGCCAAATTTCCGATTTTTTTCACAAAGTAACGCAAGTCATATCGAATAAATTTTACCACAATCATGACATACAATATGTCACGAAAAAAACAGTCTCAGAATCAGTGGGATCCGCTGAAGCATTCCAGAGTAATTACCTCATAAAGTGACAGTGGTCAGATTGACCAAAAATTGGCCTGATCACGAAGGCGTTGGTGTTAAAGGGTTAATACTACTACTCCTCCCTTGTCTGACATTCTTATGACAAGATCTTTCATACATTTTAATTCTTGAAGGGCAATCCGTTCTTTATTGGTCACATTTCACTTGACAGTCCCCATATTCGGAAATGAGTGCAGCACCTTTTACATTTGCTGCACAACATCCTGAAAAATATCCATTGAATCAGATCTGGACTGAATAGGATAAAATCCTAAAAATTTGACTTTGGTTTTCTTTGGATATGGGTCACACTATGACTAAGAACATCTGAGTTCGAAACATGTTATTGTGACTCGTAAGTCCCATTGTCTTGTTTTAACTTTTTCACAATAAATGGAGTTTTAACTTTTATCACATTACCTGGATTTCGTGCTGGATTTTTCGCCCTTCTGTGGAGTGGGTACGGAAAGTATTCAGACCCCTTTAAATTTTTCACTCTTTGTTTCATTGCAGCCATTTGGTAAATTCTAAAAAGTTCAGTTTTTTCTCATTAAAGTCCACTCTGCACCCCATCTTGACTGAAAAAAAACAGAAATGTAGACATTTTTGAAAATGTATTAAAAATGAAAAACTGAAATATCACATGGTCATGAGTATTCAGACCCTTTGCTCAGACACTCATATTTAAGTCACATGCTGTCAATTTCCTTGTGATCCTCCTTGAGATGGTTCTACTCCTTCATTGGATTCCAGCTGTGATTAATTAAACTGATAGGACTTGATTCAGAAAAGCACACACCTGTCTATATAAGACCTCACAGCTCACAGTGCATGTCAGACCAAATGAGAATCATGAGCTCAAAAGGAACTGCCCAAGCAGCTCAGAGGCAGAATTGTGGCAAGGCACAGATCTGGCCAAGGTTACAAAAGAATTTCTGCTTTACTCAGAAATTTCACAAAGAGTGAAAAGAATAAAGGGGTCTGAATACTTACCTTGACTTCTCCAAAGTGTTTGATACCGTGCCACACAAAAGGTTGGTATATAAAATGAGAATGCTTTGTCTGGGGGATAATGTGTGCAAGTGGGTAAATAGCTGGCTGAGTGATAGAAAGCAGAGGGTGGTTATCAATGGAGTAAGCTCAGGGTATGTCAGGGTTACTAGCGGGGTGCCTCGAGGGTATGTCTTGGGCCCTATATTATTTAATATATTTATTAATGATCTGGTGGAAGGGTTGCATAGTAAAATAGCAATATTTGCAGATGATACTAAACTTTGTAAAGTAGTTAATACAGATGAGGATAGGGCACAGCTACAGGAGGATTTAGATAAATTGGGGAGTTGGGCCAAAAAATGGCAAATGGGGTTCAATGCCGATAAATGTAACGTCATGCACATGGGAAAGAACAACAGCAGTCACCCATACATATTAAATGGGAAACCGTTGGGGAAATCTGACATGGAGAAGGACCTGGGCGTCTTGGTTAACAGCAAATTAAATTGGAGTGCCCAGTGTCAGGCAGCAGCTGCGAAGGCAAATAGAGTCATGGCATGCATCAGAAGAGGAATAGGTGCATATGATGAGAACATTGTTCTTCCTCTGTATAAAGCGCTGGTAAGGCCGCTCTTAGAATATTGTGCACAGTTCTGGGCTCCGGTGCTCAGGAAAGACATATTGGAGCTAGAGAGGGTACAAAGGAGGGCGACTAAGGTAATAAAGGGAATGGAGGGACTAGAATACCCAGAGAGGTTGTCAAAATTAGGCCTATTTACGTTGGAAAAGAGAAGGATTAGGGGAGACCTCATAAACATGTATAAATACATCAGGGGGCAGTACAGAGATATCTCCCATGACCTGTTTATACCAAGGATGGTGACAAAGACGAGGTGGCACACTATGCATCTGGAGGAAAGGAGGTTCCTGCACCAGCATAGAAGGGGATTCTTTACGGTCAGAGCCGTGGTGATGTCCAACTCACTTAATGAGTTCAAGAGAGGCCTGGACGCCTTTCTTGAGAACAATAAAATTACATCTTATGCTTAGTTAATTAATCCAGGGATTTAATCTGACTGCCAGATTGGAGTCGGGAAGTGAATTTTTCCTCAATGATGTAAATTGGCCTATACCGCATGGGCTTTTTTTTGCCTTCCCCTGGATCAACGCTGTGGAATAGCTGCAGTGCACAAGAAATAGGCTGAACTGGATGGCCTTATAAACTGTTACTATGTTCCATACCCACTGTGTGTGTGTGTATGTGTGTATATATATGTATATATATATATATATATATATGTATATATATATATATATATATATATATATAAAAAAAGTATTTAGTCAGCCACCAATTGTGCAAGTTCTCCCACTTAAAAATATGAGAGAGACCTGTATTTGACATCATAGGTAGACCTCAACTATGAGCGACAAAATGAGAAAACAAATCCTGAAAATCACATTGTCTGATTTGGAAATAAATTTTTTTTTCAAATTTTGGTGGAAAATAAGTATTCGGTCAATTACAAACAAGCAAGATTTCTGGCTCTCACAGACCTGTAACTTCTTTAAGAGGCTCCTCTGTCCTCCACTCATACCTGTAGTACTGGCACCTGTTTGAACTTGTTATCAGTATAAAAGACACCTGTCCACAACCTCAAACAGTCACACTCCAAACTCCACTGTGGTGAAGACCAAAGACCTGTCGAAGGACTCCAGAAACAAAATTGTAGCCTCGCACCAGGCTGGGAAGACTGAATCTGCAATAGGCAAGCAGCTTGGTGTGAAGAAATCAACTGTGGGAGCAATAATTAGAAAATAGAAGACCTACAAGACCACTGATAATCTCCCTCAATCTGGGGCTCCACACGAGATCTCACCCCGTAGGTCAAAATGATCTCAAGAACGGTGAACAAAAATCCCAGAACCACACGGGGGGACCTAGTGAATGACCTGCAGAGAACTGGGACCAACGTTACACAGGCTACCTTCAGTAACACACTACACCACCAGGGACTCAGATTCTGCAGTGCCAGACATGTCCCCCTGCTTAAGCCATTACATGTCCAGACTCTTCTGAAGTTTGCTAGAGAGCATTTGGATGATCCAAAAGAGTATTGGGAGAATGGTCAGATGAAACCAAAGTAGCACTGTTTGGTAGAAGCACAATTCATCGTGTTTGGAGGGGAAAGAATGCTGAGATGCATCCAAAGAACACCATACCTACTGTGAAGCATGGGGGTGGCAACATCATGCTTTGGGGCTGTTTATCTGCCAAGGGACCAGGACGACTGATCCGTGTAGATGAAAGAATGAATGAGGCCATGTATCGTGAAATTTCGAATGCAAACCTCCTTCCATCAACAAGGTCATTGGAGATGAAACGTGGCTGGGTCTTTCAGCATGACAATGATCCCAAGCACACCGCCAGGGCAACGAAGGAGTGGCTTTGCAAGAAACATTTCATGGTCCTGGACTGGCCTAGCCAGTCTTCAGATCTAAACACTATAGAAAACCTTTGGAGGGAGTTGAAAGTCCATGTTGCCCAGCGACAGCCCCAAAACATCACTGCTCTAGAGGAGATGTGCATGGAGGAATGGGCCAACATACCAGCAACAGTGTGTGCCAACCTTGTGAAGACTTACAGAAAACGTTTGACCTCTGTCATTGCCAAGAAAGGATATATAACAAAGTATTGAGTACTTATTTTCCACCAAAATATGAAAAAAAATTCTTTCCAAATCAGACAATGTGATTTTCAGGATTTGTTGTCAAATTTTGTCTCTCATAGTTGAGGTCGACCTATGATGTCAATTACAGGCCTCTCTCATCTTTTTAAGTTTGAGAACTTGCACAATTGCTGGCTGACAAAATACTTTTTTTCCCCACTGTATAATCTGTATAATATAGTGTGTGTGTGTGTGTGTGTATATATTTGCTAATTATACGTTCTATAGGGCTTCTGAGGGACACAATTGTCGTTCCTTAGGGTGCCAACCTCCTCTTCTAGGCAGCATCAGCTTAGTTTAGGTACGGGATTGGGTAAGGTAGTGACTGTATCAATCATTCATTGTTTACATCTGTTTATATACAGTACATCCACAACAAGCCATTGAGCTTGTAATTTTGGTAGTGTTAACCCCTTCATGACTGGGCCATTTTCCATTATTGCATTTTCGTTTTCTGCTCCCTTTCTTCCTACAGCCATAACTTTTTTCTTTTTTGGTAAAAAAACAAAGCCACAATAAGAAGAATTAAAATTCCCCCACAATTGAAGAAAAAAAGAAAAAAAAATTTAATTCTTCTTATTGTGGCTTTGTTTTTTATGTTTAGAGTAGGGACTCATAAGCATGAGGACCCTTGACGCGGGTTACGAGCTTGAGTATTTTGCCCAAAATATCGGCCAATACGTCATATATTATATATGCATTTTTGCACTTTTTTATTCCACTTTTTTATTATTAATGCAGAAGAAGCATTCATAAAGTGTTGTGCCTGCTATCTGATGTATATACTTCTCATCAAGTTCTTGTTAAGTGTGGAAAAGTTTGCCTTTGGACTTTTCCCTCATTAATCTCCATACCATCTGGTCCGTGCCTGCCAAGTACAGCAGCGGCATGCGGTCTGCAGAGTCGGGAGATATGACTCCACCAGATATACAGTATATATTTATAGATACAGTACCCACCAAAAGTTTGGACACACCTTGTCATTTAAAGATTTTTCTGTATTTTCGTGACTTTGAAAATTGTACATTCACACTGAAGGCATCAAAACTATGAATTAACACATGTGGAATTATATACTTAACAAAAAAGTGTGAAACAACTGAAAATATGTCTTATATTCTAGGTTCTTCAAAGTAGCCACCTTTTGCTTTGATGACTGCTTTGCACACTCTTGACATTCTCTTGATGTACAGTTGAAACCAGAAGTTTACATACACTATATAAAGACACATATGCATGTTTCTCTCAATATCTGACATGAAATCAGAATAAACCTTTCCAGTTTTAGGTCAAATAGGATTACCATAATTTACCATAATTTTTAATATTTGCCAGATGAGAGAGAATGTTTTAAGGCATTTTTATTACTTACTGCAAAGTTAAAACATTACATACATTTCATTAGTATTTGGTACCATTGCCCTTAAACTTGTCTTGTGATTTTTGCATGTTTTTACTATTTCTGCTCTTATCTGGTGTCTTTCTTGTAACATAGGAAAGCCTAAGGCCAGAAGTAAGCACCATAAAACAATGTACATGAAGACTTTGGTATCAAATAATTTCTGTCCACGGTGTTTGTGTAAACAAAAAAGCTTTTATAAATGCCTCAAACTTCTGTGTGTGAATCAGACATGAGATCTAATATGATACAAGATTACAGTCCGGGGAAGAAGGGAAACATTCATATAGACGACCGGTGGAGATGTAGTCAGTGACGGATTCTGGCCCAATATGTTTCTAGAGCCATAGTAGAAAATGAAGATGCCGTCCTGATCATGAAGTAGTTATTTCTCATGTCATGTGTAATGAATATCTCCTGTAGTATTACTAATGCCGATTCCAGTGTCCGTAAATGAGACGACAATTAGCATTATGGAAGATGAGTCTATGAGAAACGTGTTCAGCTGCAGACTCTGAGGAAGAAACTGCTTGTTGTCTGTGGCCTAAAATACACTGCTCAAAAAAATAAAGGGAACACTTAAACAACAGAATATAACTTCAAGTAAATCAAACTTCTGTGAAATCAAACTGTCCACTTAGGAAGCAACACTGATTGACAATCAATTTCACATGCTGTTGTGCAAATGGAATAGACAATAGATGGAAATTATTGGCAATTATCAAGACACCCTCAATAAAGGAGTGGTTCTGCAGATGGGAACCACAGACCACATCTCAGCACCAATGCTTTCTGGCTGATGTTTTGGTCACTTTTGAATGTTGGTTGTGCTTTCATACTCGTGGTAGCATGAGACGGACTCTACAACCCACAGAAGTTGCTCAGGTAGTGCAGCTCATCCAGGATGGCACATCAATGCGAGCTGTGGCAAGAAGGTTTGCTGTGTCTGTCAACGTAGTGTCCAGAGGCTGGAGGCACTACCAGGAGACAGGCCAGTACACAAGGAGACGTGGAGGGGGCCGTATGAGGACAACAACCCAGCAGCAGGACCGCTACCTCCGCCTTTGTGCAAGGAGGAACAGGAGAAGCACTGCCAGAGCCCTGCAAAATGACCTCTAGCAGGCCACAAATGTGCAAGTGTCTGCACAATCCATAAGAAACCGACTCCATGAGGGTGGTATGAGAGCCCGACGTCCCAACACCGTGCAGAACGCTTGGCATTTGCCACAGAACACCAGGATTGGCAAAGTCGCCACTGGTGCCCTGTGCGCTTCACAGATGCAAGCAGGTTCACACTGAGCACATGTGAGAGATGTAACAGAGTCTGGAGATGCCGTGGAGAGCGATCTGCTGCCTGCAACATCCTTCAGCATGACCTATGGCAGTGGGTCAGTAATGGTGTGGTGTGGCATTTCTTTGGAGGCCCACACAGCTCTCCATGTAGCCAGACTGCCATTAGGTACCAAGGTGAGATCCTCAGACCCCTTGCGAGACCATATGCTGGTGCGGTTGGCCCTGGGTTCCTCCTAATGCAGGACAATGCCAGACCTCATGTGGCTGGAGTGTGTCAGCAGTTCCTGGAAGATGAAGGCATCCTGTCTCGCTCCATCCACCAAGGTCACGTTGCACCACAGACTGTCCAGAAGTTGGCGGATGCTTTAGTCCAGGTCTGAGAGGAGATCCCACAGGAGATCATCCGCAACCTCATCCGGAGCATGCCCAGGCATTGTAGGGAGATCATACAGGCACGTGGCCACACACAATACTGAACCTCATTTTGACTTGTTTTAAGGACATTACATCAAAGTTGGATTAGCCTGTAGTGTGTTTTTCCACTTTCATTTTGGTGGTGACTCCAAATCCAGGCCTCCATTGGTTAATAAATTTGATTTCCGTTGATGATTTTTGTGTGATTTTGTTGTCAGCACATTCAGCTTTGTACAGAACAAAGTATTCAATGAGAATATTTAATTCATTCAGATCTAGGATGTGTTGTTTGAGTGTTCCCTTTATTTTTTTGAGCAGTGTATATAGGTTTTATTTCTAGATGTAAAGAAGAAAACTAAATACTGTAAAATTATAAATCTCCTCATGTTTTCCCTGATTATCTCTAGTAATTGTATTATTACACAGGATTTTTATGATGTTACATCGGCTCATCGTCTTCTCGTTCAGGTCTCTACAATATCGGATCCTCTCAGTAAAGATCTTCTATACAAGTGAATTTTCCTGATTTATCCATAAAAGATGGAAATGGACAGAGACAAGATGGCGGAGAGGATATTCCACCTCACCCTAGAGATCCTCTTCCGGGTTACTGGAGAGGTGAGAGATTCTGATGACGTCACATTGCATCATTCTTATCTATGGGAATAACAGATGGACAGAACTGGAGAGGTGAGGACTCTGGAAATGTCTGTAGTGAGGTTTATGAATGTGTCTCTCCATAACCAGGATTACACAGTAGTGAAGAAGACCTCTAGTGGGCGCTGTCAGGACCCTGTGTCTGAGGGATGGGGAAGACCCCTGAGCCCAATCACGGGGCCTCCATCTCACCCCTTCATACATGAGGACATCAATGACCAGAAAATCCTAGAACTCACTTACAAGATGATTGAGCTGCTGACTGGAGAGGTGACACTGCTGGGAATGCTGGGACATTATACAGTAACGCTATGAAGGGATCGGGGGGATGACGGTATCATTGTATATGTCAGGTTCCTATAAGGTATCAGGATGTCGCCGTCTATTTCTCCATGGAGGAGTGGGAGTATTTAGAAGGACACAAAGATCTGTACAAGGACGTCATGATGAATGTTCCCCAGCCCCTCACATCACCAGGTAATAGACAGGACTGAATACACACGGCCTATAATTATCTGTATGTAAAGAATGAATTCAGTCCCTATATGTGTTTCCTCCAGTTTTATCCAGTAAGAGGACAACACCAGAGAGATGTCCCCGTCCTCTTCTTCCACAGGACTGTAAACAAGAAGATCCCAATGTTCCTCAGGATCATCAGGTAGATGGAGAGAAGGTGTCATGAGATCTCCCCTATGATGTGTAGATGGCTGTGAAGGTCTTGTGCTCAGTCTTGTTTTATCCACCAGTATTATATGTTTTATACTTGTGTAATGAGAACGGTGGAGATGGCAGGATTAGAGCTGATCATAGATGGGACTTCTCCATCTGTCTGTGACTTTTACAATATTTGTTTCAGGTTGAAGATCTGACCCACATTAATACTACAGAGACATATGTGAGGGGTGATGAGTGGTGTAAAGAGATGATTCCTACAGATGACCTCCCAGGTGAGTAGTAACCACTAAATGCAGAGAAGTTACAGATTCTTATAAGTCACCGGCTGTGGCTGCTTTATCGGTTGTGTAGTCCGGCTGTATCACAACCGTGTGATCACCATTTTACCTCTAGACTACAACATTCTCCTCCACCAAAAACTGTTCAAATGATTTTGGCCATTGAAAGCCCTTTTCTATAGAACTTATAACTTGGAGGATCCACCTCCCCCCTGGGATTAGAAGACGCTGACCATTACCTCCTCAGATCTGTAGACTACAAAACCAGATGACAATCTATGTAGAATGTACAGACAGTTTAGAAAATCACTTGAAGAAAATATTATGATGGGCCTGTAAGTGAAAGCGGAGGGTAATGATGGTGTTGGCTTCCTAGAACCCTGATATCTTATTGGATGAATCTACCTTCTCTCCCTTCTGTGTTGCTGAATGTGCTCATATGGTCCCTACAAGACCAGGTCCAGTTTTAATGACCAAACTTCACTTTTATGATCGACAACATTAAATGTGCAGTGAGGCCAAGTGTGAATTTCTGTACAATAACAACAGAGTTTCCCTTTTGTCCTGATTTTTCAATTTCTTTTAAAACCGACTAACTTCATACAGGATCGCAATTAACTATGCAAAAAACATTACACCTGTGCCATGATATACAGGTGCTTCTCAATAAATTAGAATATCATCAAAAAGTTAATTTATTTCAGTTCTTCAAAAAAGTGAAACTCACATATTATATAGAGCCATTACAAACAGAGTGATCTATTTCAAGTGTTTATTTCTGTTAATGTTGATTATAGCTTACAGCCAATGAAAACACAAAAGTCATTATCTCAGTAAATTAGAATACTTTATAACAGCTTGAAAAAATATTTTAAAATCCGAAATGATGTCCTACCGAAATGTATGTTTAGTAAATGCACTCAATACTTGGTCGGGGCTCCTTTTGCATCAATTACTGCATCAATGCGGCAATGTGGCATGGAGGCGATCAGCCTGTGGCACTGCTGAGGTGTTATGGAAGCCCAGGTTGCTTTGATAACAGCCTTCACCTCGTCTGCATTGTTGGGTCTGGTGTCTCTCATCCTCCTCTTGACAATACCCCATAGATTCTCTATTGGGTTAAGGTCAGGCGAGTTGCTGGCCAATCAAGCACATTGATACTGTTCTTTTTAAACCAGGTATTGGTACTTTTGGCAGTGTGGACAGGTGCCAAGTCCTGCTGGAGAATGAAATTTCCATCTCCAAAAAACTTGTCGGCAGAGGGAAGCATAAAGTGCTGCAAAATGTCATGGTAGACGGCTGCGCTGACTTTGGTGTTGATAAAACACAGTGGACCTACACCAGCAGATGACATGGCTCCCCAAACCATCACGGATTGTGGAAACTTCACACTAGACGTCAAGCAGCTTGGATTGTGTGCCTCTCCACTCTTCCTCAAGACTCTGGGACCTCTATTTCCAAATGAAATGCAAAATTTACTTTCATCTGAAAACAACACCTTGGACCACTAAGCAACAGACCAGGTCTTTTTCTCCTTGGCCCAGGTAAGACGCTTCTGGCGTTGTCTGTTGGTCATGACTGGCTTGACACAAGGAATGCGACACTTGTAACACATGTCCTGGATAAGTCTATGTGTGTTGACGCTCTTGAAGCAATGACTCCAGCAGCAGTCCACTTCTTGTGAATCTCCCCCCAAATTTTTGAATGGCCTTTTCTTAACAATCCTTTCAAGGCCGCAGTTAACCCGGTTGCTTGTGCACCTTTTTCTACCACACTTCTTCCTTCCACTCAACTTTCCATTAATATGCTTGGATACAGCACTCTGTGAACAGCCAGCATCTTTAGCAATGACCTTTTGTGGCTTACCCTCCTTGTGGAGTGTGTAAGTGACTGCCTTCTAGACATCTGTCAAGTCAGCAGTCTTCCTCATGATTGTAGAGCCTACTGAAACAGACTAAGGGACCTTTTTAAACGCATAGGAATCCTTTGCAGGTGTTTTTTGTTAATTATTCTAATTTACTGAAATAATGACTTTTGTGTTTTCATTGACTGTAAGCCATAATCATCAACATTAACAGAAATAAGCGCTTGAAATAGATCACTCTGTTTGTAATGACTATATAATATGAGTTTCACTTTTTTTAAGATCTGAAATAAATTAACTTTTTGATGATATTCTAATTTATTGAGAAGCACCTGTATCTCTAAGCTGTGCGAGGCTGATAGCTGTAATATACTGTAATATATACACCTGCAGGAGATGTGTTGGCATGGCTCGAGCCCTGGTATGTTGGATTCACTTCACGTCATAAATTCCATTATGTTTTCAATCCTAAGGAATTCAGATTACTGCACAATCTCTCCTGAAATGGGGGCACTAATACTTTCTCTACTCTCCTGGTCAGAACTCATAGTAGCTCCAATGGTCCACCATAAATAAGTGTAAGTCCGCTTTAATGTTGGAGTTCTCCCCTCATACATATGTTCTTGTTGAGGATGTAACATATTTTTTATGTATTTTTTTCCAGGTTCATTCTGTATGATAGTTTGATTGTGGTGGGATCGGCCGGCCTCACTTATGTGACTCTGTAACTCCCTGGTAGTCTTTCAAAAAAAGGTCTCCATTACGTCTTCCCAATGCCCGAGGTCTAAATATAAGACACCTCAGCTCTGCACTATTATAAAAAGTTCATTTAAAATGTCTAATATTTCTTCTTGAAACTCATCTGATCTGAAAATATTGGCACTTAGCGATAATTTAGATTGCCAAGAACCACATACTCTAATTACCCCCGAGAGGTTTCACCACTATTTACTCATTTTTTTTTATAAAGAAGCCTGTTCAGCTTGATTTCTTCAGTTCTTCAGTAGATGTGTTATGGTCTATAGTCACAGTTTTGCCCATCACCCCTTTAACTTCTTTAAAGGAAATCTCTCATCCCCTGGGAGATGTGAGACCTCTAATATGGGCATACAGGTTATAGAAAAGTAAATCTATACATACCTGTATGGCCCATAGTAGAGGTCTGCTTGCAGTGAAATTGAGTTTTATAAAATCTGTCTTCACATGCTTAGCGTCCCCTGGACACCAAGAAATCCCCGCCTATCTCTTTAATTAGCCCAGAAATTCCTGCCTATCTGCTTATGTAGCATGTCCCCCCCCCCTCCCCTGCACATGAGCGTTGCGACTGCAGAGCAGTGCAGAGACAAACGGACCGGGAGGAAACAAAGCTCTCCTGATGTGAGCGTCGCATTGCGCATGCGCGGGAAATGAGTTAGACCAGTGCACGTCACAGGTCCCTGTGATGTGTAGGGGAGGTGGGGAACATGCTAAATAAGCAGATAGGCGGGGACTTCTTGGCGTCCGGGGGACGCCAAGCATGTGATAACGGATTTTATGAAACTCCCATTTCACTGCAAGCAGACCTCTACTATGGGCCATACAGGCATGTATAGATCTACTTTTCTATAACCTGTATGCCCATATTAGGGGTCTCCAATCTCCCAGGGGGTGGTAGATTCTCTTTAACCCCTCTACATGGATCTGGACTTACACAGAGGCCCGTAGGCTTGGGCCACTGTGTTACCTGCTGTTCTGTTGTGTCAGATGGGAAGAATAGTCAGCTATTCGGGTCAGAACCAGGAGGGCAGAGAAAATACAAAATCAGAAGAAACTAATAGTCAGTAAAGGGGCCGAGGTCACAACAGAAACAAATAGACAAACCGGGAGCTGATCACAGAGGACTGAACCAGAGGAGGACAAGGCTGTATCTGGCAGCTTCCCGCAATATGCTTCCAGCTTTAGTAGGGTGCGGTGCTTTCCAATTGGCTGAAGCAGGGTGCAGATTACTCCAGGTGGACAGCACACACACCCATACTGCCAGACTGGATGATACTACTGGTCCCAGCAACCCTAATCTTAATGGCTGGACAGAGCCTGCGCCGCCAGAGCTTCTGGTTCTGACGTCTCCTCCTTCACCAGCGCCGCCTGCAGGATGAATAAAGCTCCTGGTGACAGAATTAGACGTTGCAGGAGCAGATCCCAGAGAAAATGGGACCCACCATTTGCAGAAACCTTGATATGACAAAATGAAAGAAAACCAGAGCAGTAGAAATCCCCATAAGGTGACTCCATCTTGGAAATTATAACCTTCAGGGAATTAATCTATAGGAGTAGGGACTATTTTGACGCCACAGGCACTTTCCCTAAATTAGCACGCAGTGGATGTTGGAGAGTGAAAATTGAAAAAATGCCATTTTATTACCCAACACACAGTGCCCAGATAAATTAAGTGGGTTCTTCTCACTATAGTAATGCCAAATACATGAACGCTAAATGTGGTTTGGGCACAGTCTTTTAGACTGTGAACTGTAATTGACTTGGTGAATAATTTTTTTTTTATTTTTTTTTTACGTAACTTGCCATTTTTACAGACCCTTTAAGTAAAAATGTTAAAAAAATGTAAGAACATTTTATTCAATAATAATACTTAATTTTATTCTTGGCAGATGACTGTACCAGGAGATCAGAAGGACAACTGACATCTTCAATTTTTAAATCACATGAGATTGAGATCCAACAAGATGCAATTGAAATGAATGCCATTACTCCAGATATACCATCATCCCTTCACAGCAAAGATCAATCATCTAATCCTTTGAAACAGGTCCTGTCTTCTGATTCATTAGCGACTACTAAGGAAAATCAAAGTTACAAAATAAGCATTAAAAAACGAACTGCTCCTAAAGCAAAGAAGCCATTTTCACGTTCAGAATATAGAAATACTCTTCTTAAACAAGAAAAAATTCGCAGATCAGATCTTGCGTGGCAGAGAACTCACACAGGGGAGAAGCCATTTTCATGTTTGGAATGCGGGAAATGTTTTAACGATAAATCAGTTTTGATTAATCACCAGAGAACTCACACAGGGGAGAAGCCTTTTTCTTGTTCAGAATGTGGGAAAGGTTTTAACTACAAATCAGAGCTTCTTATACATCAGAGAACTCACACAGGGGAGAAGCCTTTTTCTTGTTCAGAATGTGGGAAATGTTTTAACCTAAAATCAGATTTAGTTATACACCAGAGAACTCACACAGGGGAGAAGCCATTTTCATGTCCAGAATGCGGGAAATGTTTTAACCATAAATCGGCTTTGGTTAATCACCATAGAGCTCACACAGGGGAGAAGTCTTTTTCCTGTTCAGAATGTGGGAAATGTTTTAGCCGGAAATCAGGTTTA
>NW_027362807.1:600000-797500 GCF_046119375.1 Phyllobates terribilis | reverse complement strand
CTCCATATACAGGTGCATCTCACTAAATTAGAATAGCATCAAAAAGTTTATTTATTTCAGTTCTTCAATACAAAAAGCTGTCTTTCAGATCATCTGCATTGTTGGGTCTGGTGTCTCTCATCTTTCTCTTGACAATACCCCATAGATTCTCTATAATAGATTCTCTATGGGGTTAAGGTCAGGCGAGTTTGCTGCCAATCAAGCACAGTGATACTGTTGTGTGTAAACCAGGTATTGGTACTTTTGGCCGTGTGGACAGGGGCCAAGTCCTGCTGGAGAATGACATTTCCATCTCCAAAAAGCTTGTCGGCAGAGGGAAGCATGAAGTGCTGTAAATGTCCTGGTAGACGGCTGTGCTGACTTTGGTCTTGATAAAACACAGTGGACCTACACCAGCAGATGACATGACACCCCAAACCATCACTGATTGTGGAGCCTTCACACTAGACCTCAAGCAGCTTGGATTGTGGACTCTCCACTCTTCCTCCAGACTCTGGGACCTTGATTTCCAAATGAAAATTGGAACTCTAGGACCTTGTGGAGTGTGTCAATGACTGCCTTCTGGACATCTGTCAAGTCAGCAGTCTTCCTCATGATTGTGGAGCATACTGAAACAGTATTGAAGAACTGGAATAAATTAACTTTTTGAAGATATTCTAATTTAGTGAGATGCACCTGTATATACTATGATGGTCCCACTGCCCCACATACATATAGTATAATGGCCCCACTACTCCATATGTAGTATGATGGACCCACTACTCCAGATATATAGTAGGATGGCTCCACTGCCCGATCATTTAAAAAAATAAAGTTTATTCTCACATAATCCTGATTCCCTACATCACGGCCTCTGTCTCCTCTTCCATGGCGGGACAGCAGAGCAGAGCGATGCAATGATGTCACCGAGCCACCTGCGTGAGTATGCTGACATCTCGTTAACCGCAGGCCTATGGCGATCTGTGGCATATGAAAGAGATAGTGATAGGGCAGGGAGCTTGTGTCCCACTGCTTTATCATGCGACGCCTCTGCATAAGAGACATTAGGGCTACATTAGCTACTTCACAGAAGACAATGGAGCTGGAGTATATAGAATAGGAGACACTGGGGCTGGCGTATATTCATCACAGGATACATTGGGGCTAGAGCATATACATCACAGAAGAAGCTGGAGTATATAGAATAGGAGACACTGGGGCTGGAGTATATAGAATAGGAGACACTGGGGCTGGAGTATATAGAATAGGAGACACTGGGGCTGGCGTATATTCATCACAGGATACATTGGGGCTAGAGCATATACATCACAGAAGAAGCTGGAGTATATAGAATAGGAGACACTGGGGCTGGAGTACATAGAATAGGAGACACTGGGGCTGGCGCATATACAGTTCTGCTCAAAAGTTTACATACCCCGGCAGAATTTTTCTTTTCTTGGCCTTGTTTCAGAGAAAATGAATGATAACAAAAACACTTTTTCTCCACTCATGGTTATTGGTTGGGTGAAGCCATTTACTGTCACATTTCTGTGTTTTCTCTTTTTAAATCTTAATGACAACTAGTGATGAGCGAGCATGCTCGCTACTGCTCGGTGCTTGCCCGAGTATCTCACTGCTCGAGATGCTCTGCGCTCACCGAGTATTTCCGGGTTGGTCGGGCGGGAAGTCGGGTCCCCTCCCTGCATGTTTGTCGCTCTTTACAGAGCCAATGAACATGCAGGGATTGCCTGCCATGCACTGTAATGCCATAGCCATGTTGGTTGTGGGCATTACAGTGATTGGCTGGCCGCACAGCGTCATCAGGTCTGTATCTGACCTGGCGCCGCCATGCTCATCACAGTCACTCCGGATCAGACAGTGTAGGGAGAGCTGCTGCTGCGTTAGGGAGAGATTTGATCGTGCATTAGGTAGTGTAGTGAGAAAAACCGCACATTACACATATCCATCTCAACAAACAGTCCTTCTGAGGACTAATCCATCTGCAGAGATATCAGGCAGGCAGTGTATATAGGCAGGCAGGCAGTGTATATAGCAGACTGCAGTGCATATAGCACAAGAGGCTCCATTCCAATTCTGCCTTCTGCTGCTGTTAGATATTTCTATACAAAGGCCCAGGTCTCAGGGGCCAGGAATACTTTTCTTTGGATCTTAATCCTCATTATTTGCTTATAAAGCAATCCAGAGAACACCGTTTTTCTGCGCCATTTGCTTGTTGGCACTGCAGAATACAGCCAGGTCCTTTCCATATTAGAGCGCTAGAAATCCAGCTATTTAAAACTGTTTTCTCCGTCACACGGATCACATATACGTTGTCAGAAAATACTGCCATTTCTGGCCTCCATTTTTTCAGTGTGTCAGTGAAGCAATTCACAGCAGTTTGCTGTTCACACTACTTACCTTCAGGCCAGGTATTTAAAACTCTGTTTTCTCCATCACACCGATCACAAATAACTTAGCTTCAAACTCAGTCATTTGTAGTGAGCGTGGAAGATACTATCCTCCATTTAAAATGGGCAAGGCACGTGGCAAGGGACGGGGAACTGGACGTGATGGTAATGGTACATGCAGAGGCCGAGGACAAGGCCGCGGGCAAGCCGAAATTGTGCCACAACAAACACCCACATCTTCTCGCCTGACCTTCCTGTCCCAATTTCTAGGGGACCGCAGCACACCACTATTGAACCCAGATCAGTGTCAAAAGGTTGTTGGTTGGATAGCGGATAATGCTTCCAGTCACTTAGCCACCACCACCACCACCCTGTCTTCCACACGGTCAAGTCTCAGTAGCCATGAGTCTGGACCTCATATTCCTCACCCTGATCCTCCTTCCTCCCACCATGCCGAGTACCCAGAGACAACTGATCCCACACTTGGACAATCTGAAGAGCTGTTCACTTTTCCATTTATAGATTCGGGCCTCTCGCCCGGTCCACTTGAAGCGGGGCAAGAGGAGATCACGTGTAGCGATGCCCAAATATTTGAGCAGCCACGGTCACACGAAGGCGCCGGTGGGAAACTGTCACAAGAGGTGGACGATGATGAGACACAATTGGCAGAAAGTCAGGAATAGTACCAGGGTGCAGAAGTGGGAGACGAGGTGGTGGATGATATAGTAACTGACCCAACCTGGCAGGAGGACATGCAGAGCAAGGACAGCAGCACACAGGGGGAGGGAGGCAGAGCACCCCAACAGGCAGGAAGAAGCAGTGTGATGGCCGCAGACAGAAGGCAGGCTACCGTTTCCCGTAACACCAACACGAAGGAAGTTGCCACTACAACTGTTAGGTCTTCCCGAGTCTGGTTGTTTTTTAAAGACTCTGCCGATAACTCCAAAAAGGCCATTTGCATCACGAGCCAGACCAGCATCAGCAGGGGTGGCAAAACGACCAGCCTGACCACCACCAGCATGATCAGGCACATGGCAGCAAAGCACTCGACTTTGTGGGCCGAACACCAGGGTCCAGGAACACTGTCTACAGGTGGCACCATTGCTTCTTCTGCTGTTGTGCATGCAAGTCAATCCCCTGTCCATAGTGCATGCAAAGATGCCTCCTGCCCTGCACCTGTCATTGCACACTCTCAAGTAGCAGCATCAGGAAGCACGTCCATGTCCTTGTCCCAGCGCAGCGTTCAGTTATTCATACTCCAGTCCTTGGAATGCAAGCGCAAATATGCAGCCAACGTCCCACAGGCCACACTACTAAATTCTCACAATTCACGACTGCTTGGCTCGAAATGTTGCCTTTTAGGCTTGTGGAGACAGAAGCATTCCGCAACCTGATGGCGGCGGCCGTCCCTCGGTACTCTGTCCCCAGCCGCCACTATTTCTCCCAGTGTGCCGTCCCCACATTACACAAGCACGTGTCCCAAAACATTAGCCGTGCCCTCAACAACGCAGTTACCGGTAAAGTCCACCTAACCACGGACACGTGGACAAGTGCTTGTGGGCAGGGACGGTACATCTCGCTGATGGCACACTGGGTTAACATAGTGGAAGCCGGGACCCAGTCGGACCTTGGGACGGAACACGTCCTCCCGACGCCAAGGATTGCAGGCCCTAGGTCAATCAGGGTTGCCCCCACGGTCTACAGCTCCTGAACCTCATGCTCCTCAGCCTCCTCCTCAGCCTCCATCTCCGAAATGACCACATCAGTCACAAGCTGGAAGCACTGCAGCACTGCCTCGACCAAGCGGCAACAGGCTGTGCTAAAGCTAATATGCTTAGGTGAAAAAACACACAATGCTGAAGAGTTATGGACAGCTCTGAAAGAGCAGGCAGATCTGTGGCTCAAACCGCTGAACCTACAGCCAGGCATGGTCGTGTGTGACAATGGCCGGAACCTGGTGGCGGCTCTGAGGCGAGGTGAGCTCACACACGTACCATGCCTAGCCCATGTGCTTAACCTCGTTGTTCAGCGGTTACTCAAATCCTACCCGGAGCTGCCGGATCTGCTTGTTAAAGTATGCCGCCTGTGTGCCCATTTTAGAAAGTCAGCTACAGCTTCCGCCGCCCTTGCAGTGTTTCAGCAGCGTTTGCAGCTTCTGGCTCACAGACTGGTGTGTGATGTCCCCACACGTTGGAACTCTACATTGCAGATGTTGGGAAGGATTTGTGAGCAGAAGAGGGCAGTTGTTGAGTACCAGCATCAAAAAGGCTATCGGTATTCAGTTCAGACTCCACACATAAGACCTCAGTAGTGGACGTGGATGTCAGACATATGTACCATCCTCCAAAACTTTGAGGACTCCACCAAGATGGTGAGCGGCGATGACGCCATAATTAGCCTCACCATCCCGCTTCTCTGTCTTCTGAAACGCTCTCTGCTCACAATCAAAGATGATGCATTGCAGGTGGAGCACGATAAGATGGAGCAATTAACCATACAGGGTGATTACACACAGCCAAGCCTCATCTCATCCCAACGTGGATTGGGTGACAATGAGGAAGAGGAGGAGGAGGAAGGACAGGAACTAGTTTCATGCACTATAGACGGTGCTATCTGCACAGCTGTCATACCGTCTGTTCAGCGTGGATGGCCAGAGGATAGAGAGGAGGAGGAGAGCATGGTCAGTCATCCTCTTGGTGAGGACACGGAAGTCTTGCCTGTTAGTAGTCTGGCACGCATGGCTGAGTTTATGTTATGCTGCCTTTCCCATGACCCTCGCATTCTCAAAATTTTAGGTCATTACTGGTTGGTGACACTTCTAGACCCACTCTACAAGGAGAACTTTATATCTCTTATTCCTGAGGCGGACAGGTGTACAAAAATGAGGCAGTACCAGAAGGCCCTTGTTGCGGAACTATTAAAAAAATTCCCATCTGGAAACGCTGGAGACAGAGGGCACACTTCGTTCGACAACCAAGGAGTACAGGCGAGAGAGACACAACTTCAATCAAGCAGAGGCAGGGGAACACTGTCAAAGTTCTGGGAGAGTTTTCTCAGACCCTCCCATCGCACAGGCCCTGAGGCGCAGGGTACTCTCACAAGGAGTGCAAAGTTTGGGAAGATGCTGAGGGAGTACCTTGCCGTACCGTACCAATGTCCTCCATGATTCCTCTGTGCCTTATAAATATTGGGTATCCAAGCTAGATATGTGGAATGAGCTGGCTCTCTATACCTTGGAGGTCCTGGCCTACCCTGCCGCCAGCGTTTTATCAGATCGGGTTTTTAGTGCCGCTGGTGGAATTATAACTGATAAGCGCATCCTCCTGTCAACTGAAAATGCTGACAGGCTGACTCTTATAAAAATGAACAAGGGCTGGATTGGGCCAGACTTCTCAACACCACCGAATGATAGCAGCGTAACATAAACTCAAATCCAGTGTCTTTTCTTGGGAGGTGTATTCCCATGCACCTTTTCACACCCACACATGGGTATACGCTTCCTGATTTTGGCTATTTGCTCTTGTCCTCCTCCTTCTCCTCATCCTCCACCACCATATCACCAGGGTGACCGTGGTCCATGATGCAACACCCACATAATTTTTTTAAAGGGTGTTTGACTCGCCCCTGGGCCGTGGGGCACTCGGTGGTCAGACCAGTGGTAGTCCTTTAGCAGTCCTAAGTGATGTCCGACTACGCCACCCGTGGATTGCGGTTATTATGAACCGCCGCTGCAAGGCAGACCGCTGGGGCTGATGATGTATGCAGCTGAGGTAGTGTGACTCCCCACGGGAAGAGTGCA
Organism: Phyllobates terribilis; assembly: GCF_046119375.1. Taxonomy (NCBI): domain Eukaryota; kingdom Metazoa; phylum Chordata; class Amphibia; order Anura; family Dendrobatidae; genus Phyllobates; species Phyllobates terribilis. Next base: position 791,314 of record NW_027362807.1, on the reverse strand, counting down.
GCCCCAGGGCAGTGTAGTGGATGGTGGGGGTGATGGTGCAGAGAGTCCCAGTGCCGTTAGTGCTGGAGGAGCGAAAGAGTACACAGACAACGTACTGCAGTCCAATGTCTTTTACTCACAGTTCATGTACTCCGGGTCACTTCTCTCAGCAATGACCGCCCGAGCCGTGCTGCGTGCACCAGGTGAGGGGCTCGGTCAACCCCAGGCAGTTCAGGAGCATGGCACAGGACCCCTTCAATCCTTTCTCTGGCCTGCCTCACCAATGACCCACTTTTGTCCAGCTGCCGCAGACTTGTGTGGGTAAACGTGGTTCCCGTTCCCCGCTGTCCTATATGGTGCCTTCCTAGCAGGTTTGATGAGGTGTCGCACCAATAAATGATCACGACCTCCGGTCTTTGGCTGAGGGCTGTTTCTCCTCCGCCAACTTTGGATCCGGAATCCTTAATCTGCCTGACCCTTCACCCTGTATTCTCGTGGGTTCTTAGGGTCCCTTCTGCCGTCTTCTTCCTGAGCCCTTCTGTTTCTCTCTTTCTCTTCTGTTCCTTTCTGTTCTTGTTCCTTTCTGTTCCTGGCCTTCACCCTAGGCCTGCCTCGTGGAGCTGGGCCCAGACTGAGCCACAGCTCCCTGTCAGCCCTCTCTGGCTGAACTCCTTCTCTTACTCCACTCACTGAACTTCTCTTCTTCTTTTCTCTCTGTGCTGGCTGGGCCTCAGAGGCTAGGCCCGCCTACGGAGAAGAGCCCCTTGCAGAGGCCCCCACTCCGTCACTTCTTCTCTCTGACTGAACACTGTTCTAAGATGGTGCCCACCTTTTATACCTCCCTCTAGAACATGAGCCCAGGTGACCAGCAAACAATGGGCTCCTATCTACGCTCAGGAACCAACCCCTATCTGCTCCTACATCACTGGGTATTCCTACCCCCTCCCCACTCCAGCCAGGGACATGGTCTGTCGTGCCTGCATTTCTGTCTAATGGGAGCACCGTTGAGCTGTCCCTCGGAAATGGGGTGAGTGTGCTGTATGCAGCTAACTGAACCCTGGTCCATACTCCATCCTTACCCGGGAGTGGAATATCACACCTCTGGCAGAGGTGCAATACCCCTGTAGCGGCCAAGCCCTCGGGGCGCTACATTTTTATGATGCCCGTAAAAAAAAATTTTTATACAGTATGTTCATGTATACCCCCCAGGAGTAAATGTTTGTCAGCCCATACACTTAGTGCATGGCATTACAAGTATAGGAGGCCTGCTCCTTTCTAATGGTAAAATTTTTTTCCAAGGGCCATTGAAGTGCCTCCAAATTTTTGGCAGCCCTTGAAGTCACTGCATAGTCCAACACTATGGGAGACTCTCTCCTTTCTAATGGGAATTTGTCATTACTGTGGCCTGGTCTATGTGTCTTTAAATTCTTAGTGGGTTTTTTCCTAAACTTGGTCAGCCGTTGGACTCACTGCATACCCTATAACTGTATAGCAGACCCTCTCCTTTCTAATGGGAACATGTCATATCTTGTTACTGTGGCCCTGCTCTGTGTGTCTTTAAATTGATAGTGGGGATTTTCCTAAAATCTGTCAGCCGTTGGACTCACTGCATACCCTATAACAGTATAGCCGACCCTATCATTTCTAATGGGAATTTGTCGTTACTGTGGCCCTGCTCTATGTGTATTTAAATTCTTAGTGGGTTTTTTCCTAAAATTGGTCAGCTGTTGGACTCACTGCATACCCTATAACTGTATAGCAGACCCTGTCCTTTCTAATGGGAGCATGTCGTACCTTGTTACTGTGGCCCTGCTCTGTGTGTCTTTAAATTCTTATTGGGGTTTTTCATTAAAATTTGTCAGCCGTTGGATTCACTGCATACCCTATAACTGTATAGCAGACCCTCTACTTTCTAATGGGAACATGTCGTACCTTGTTACTGTGGCCCTGCTCTGTGTGTCCTTAAATTCTTAGTGGGGTTTTTCCTAAAATTTGTCAGCCGTTGGATTCACTGCATACCCTATAACTGTATAGCAGACCCTCTCCTTTCTAACGGGAACATATCGTACCTTGTTACTGTGGCCATGCTCTTTGTGTCTTTAAATTGTTAGTGTTTTTTTTCAAAAATTTTGGCCACCCTTGCAGTCACAGCATGGGCATTACCACTATAGAAGACCCGCTCCTTTATAATGGGAACATTTTTTTTACTGAGACCCTCCTCTATGTCTCTTCAAAGGGGTATTAGGTTGCGTCCAAATTTTTGACAACCCTTGCAGTCACTGGATGCGCAATAACAGTATAGGAGACCCACTTGTTAATAATGGGAACAACAAAGCATAGCCCTCTGATGGCTCTCTAACAATAGCTAGGGCCGACTGCTGGCCTTTTAAGAATAGTAAGGGCCGTCTGATGTCCCTATAAAAATAGGCTTTATGACTTTCAGAGTCCCTCCATCATAAATAAACAGGATGTGTCTGATGACACCACATTGCCAGATGAGGTTGTAAAATGTTAAAATGACATTTCCCGGTGAATGCATTTGTCATAAAAAATAACATAAAAAAAACATAACAATAGGATCTTTCTTTAGTATAAAAAACAGCATCACCAATTTAACCTCAATGTAATCACATTGTTCAGCTCATGCACCTGCTCCTCCATCTCCGAAATGACCACATCAGTCACAAGCTGACAGCACTGCAGCACTGCCTTGGCCAAACAGCAACAGGCTGTGCTGAAGATAACATGCTTAATGCTTAATTGACAAACCGCCCAGCGCTGCATAGTTGTTGAAAGCTGTAACACAGCAGCTTGATCTGTGGCTCTCACCGCTGAACATACAGCCAGGCATGGTCGTGTGTTACAATGGGCGGAACCTGGTGACGGAGAAATGACAACCGGGGTAGATAAGGTTTCCCTCTATGCCAGTCCTTTCACAGAGCTAAAGAATATGGCTGTGGTGAAATACAACTCCCACTGAGAAGCTGTTTCAGATTGAAAAACATTGTGCCCACCAGAGGATTTGTTTCTGAGGGCTAACCTTTCTCACCCGCTCAAGAGCCCCATAGCAGCTGCAAAGTTAGCGCTATCATGAACTCTCCTGAGGTAGAAGCCAAGGCACACCAGAGAATTCTCTGGTGGGACTGTCCAACCCTGCCGAGAAGCAGTCCTGGCTAAGAAAAGTGTGTGGGAAGATTCCAGGACACTCTATTTTTACTGAGGAGGAAACACATGCAAACATGGGGAGAACATACAAATTTCTTGCAGATGTTGTCCTTGCTGGGATTTGAACCCAGGATCCCAGTGCTGCAAGACTTCAGTGCTAACCACTGATCCAATGTGCTGCCGTTCACCCTCTAATATCTAACAGGCTGGAGAAACTTGAACCTACTGCCACTCTATCATCAGCTCCTTTGTGAGAAAATGTATTTGGGCAGCCACTCAGTCTACCAAATAAAATTCCAGAGAAGGAAATTGAGGATGACTTCGCTACTGGTACTGGGGGCAGTGTTAATACCATAGTGTTGTACCATAGTTTGCTGGAAATATTCCAGGCTGGTAGGAGGCAAGAAAATTCCCACAGAAAAGTACCAGCAGTAATGTTCAGGCCACATTTCAAGTGCAAGCAGCTTTAGAGGACTTCCTGGGAGAAATGACACGCTGGATAGATACGGTTTCCCTCTATGCCAGTCCTTTCACTGAGCTAAATACAGCTCTTATCAAAAAAAGTTGTGGACTGGCTCCGTACCGTCCCTGGCCACATTCATCTGTCCACGTGTTTGTGGTTAGGCAGTCCTTCTTAGTAAGTGCACTGGGTAGGGCATGTGTAATGTTGTGGGACCCGTGCTTGTGGAAGGCGAAGGCGATACCGGGAAAAATACTGGCGGCTGGGGACCGAGTATGGACACCCGGCCGCCGCCTGCATGAGGTTGTGAAAAGCTTCCACCTCCACGAGCCTAAAAGGCCACATTTCAAGTGCAAAGAGCTGCCCAGAAATCTGTCAGTTTAGTATTGCAGCCTGTGGGTGGGTGGCTGCCGGCATTCTTGTGCTTGCATTCCAAGGAATGGGGTAGGGACAACTGAACACTGCAGTGGGACAAGGACGTGGACGGTGATTGTTGCAAGTCTGCAACGACAGGTGCATGGCGGGAGGCATCTTCGCATGTGCCAAGGATCACTTATGATGGGCACACATTTAGGCAGTGACCTGGGAGTCAGAGATGTTTCCAGAGGTCTTCCCCTTGCTGTTCCCATGTCTTTTCAGCACTGTATGCATGTGTCTGATGATGTGTCACACACCACATGGCCAGATAAGGTTGTAAAATGTTAAAATGACATTTCCTGGTGAATGCATTTGTCTTGGTTGAAAGCAATGCAAAAGTGCAAAAACGTGTCAAAAATGCTACGTGTGAACATAGCCCAAGGTGTTTTAGGAGTATTTTTGTTTTTGTTTATTTATTTTGCCTTATATACAAGTCATCATCCTGGAAAGGATGTTCCTTACGCCGTAAAAGTGGCGTAATACTCTGACGACGTTGTTGACAGCAGTGATCTGGGAGTCAGAGATGCTTCCAGGGGTCTTCCCCATGCTGTTCCCATGTCATTTGAGCACAGTTCCCATCGATTTAGGCAATTTTTAGGCCCTCTGCAGACCGCCGTGGGGAGCCACCTGAAAAATGCTCAAGTTTCCCCTAGACTTATATTGGGCTCATTGCTCGGGTTGAGCACCCGAGTATTTCAATTTGCTCGACCTGAGCAACGAGTACTCGAGCATTTTAGTGCTCGCTCATCACTAATGACAACCAAAAACATCCAAATAACCCTGATCAAAAAGTTCACATACCCTGGTGATTTTGGCCTGATAACATGCACAGAATTTGACACAAATGGGTTTGAATGGCTACTAAAGGTAACATCCTCACCTATGACCTGTTTGCTTGTAATCAGTGTGTGTGCATAAAGCTGAGTGAGTTTCTGGGATCCAGCCACTGACGTTTCTGGATTTTGAGATGGGGAAAGCAAAAGAATTATCAACGGATCTACGGGAAAAGGTAGTTGAACTGTATAACACAGGAAAGGGAGGCAAAAAGAGTATAACACAGGAAAGGGATACAAAAAGATATCCCAGGAATTGATAATGCCAGTCTGCAGTGTTCAAACTGTGATTAACAAATGGAAAATCAGATGCTCTGTAAAAACCAAACCACAGTCAGGTAGACCATCAAAAATTTCAGCCACAACTGCCAAGAAAATTGTTCGGGATGCAAAGAAAAACCAACAAATAACATCAGCTGAGAACACACTTAGGGGTGTACTCACTTTTGTTGCCAGCTGTTTAGACATTAATGGCTGTGTGTTGAGTTATTTTGCAGGCACACCAAATTTACAGTTAAACAAGCTGTACACTGACTACTGTACATTGTATCAAAGTGTCGCATCTTCAGTGTTGTCCCATCAAAAATATATATATGTATTCCGGCCCATTTTTGGAGTTTTGTGTGAAATTATGTCCAATTTGCCTTTTTTTTCTCAGTTTTTTTGTGTTGTTCCAATAAACACAAAGGAAATAAACATGCGTGTAATAAAACATGTGTAATTTTCTGAAACAATTTCAAGGGTGCCAGCACTTTCCGCCATGACTGTATATGCAGGTAGAGTCCTTAACCCCTTTACAACCCAAAGTGGTTTGCACGTTAATGAGAAGGCCAATTTTTACAATTCTGACCACTGTCACTTTATGAGGTAATTACTCTGGAACGCTTCAACGGATCCCCCTGGTTCTGAGAATATTTTTTCATGACATATTGTACTTTATGATTGTGGTAAAATTTCTTCGATATCACTTGTGTTTATTTGTGAAAAAAACAGATACAGTTATATGAAAAAGTTTGGGCACCCCTATTAATCTTAAGGTTAATGTTTTATAAAAATTGGTGTTTTTGCAACAGCTATTTCAGTTTGATATATGTAATAACTGTTGGATACAGTAATGTTTCTGCCTTGAAATGAGGTTTATTGTACTAACAGAAAATGTGCAATCTGCATTCAAACAAAATTTGACAGGTGCATAAGTATGGGCACCTCACCAGAAAAGTGACATTAATATTTAGTAGATCCTCCTTTTGCAAAAATAACAGCCTCTAGTCGCTTCCTGTAGCTTTTAATGATTTCCTGGATCCTGGATGAAGGTATTTTTGACCATTCCTCTTTACAAAACAATTCCAGTTCAGTTAAGTTTGATGGTCGCCGAGCATGGACAGCCCTCTTCAAATGATCCCACAGATGTTCAATGATATTCAGGTCTGGGGACTGGGATGGCCATTCCAGAACATTGTAATTGTTCCTCTGCATGAATGCCTGAGTAGATTTGGAGCGGTGTTTTGGATCATTGTCTTGCTGAAAGATCCATCCCCTGCGTAACTTCAACTTTGTCACTGATTCTTGAACATTATTGTCAAGAATCTGCTGATACTGAGTGGAATCCATGCGTCCCTCAACTTTAACAAGATTCCCGGTGCCGGCATTGGCCACACAGCCCCAAGGCATGATGGAACTTCCACCAAATTTTACTGTGGGTAGCAAGTGTTTTTCTTGGAATGCTGTGTTTTTTTCCCGCCATGCATAATGCCTTTTTGTATGACCAAACAACTCAATCTTGGTTTCATCAGTCCACAGGACCTTCTTCCAAAAAGAAATTGGCTTCTCCAAATGTGCTTTTGCATACCTCAGCCGACTCTGTTTGTGGCGTGCTTGCAGAAACGGCTTCTTTCGCATCACTCTCCCATACAGCTTCTCCTTGTGCAAAGTGCGTTGTATAGTTGACCGATGCACAGTGACACCATCTGCAGCAAGTTGATGCTGCAGCTCTCTGGAGGTGGTCTGAGGGTTGTCCTTGACTGATCTCACCTTTCTTCTTCTCTGCCTTTCTGCTGTTTTTCTTGGCCTGCCACTTCTGGCCTTAACAGGAACTGTCCCTGTGTTCTTCCATTTCCTTACTATGTTCCTCACAGTGGAAACTGACAGGTTAAATCTCTGAGACAGCTTTTTGTATCCTTCCCCTGAACAACTATGTTGAATAATCTTTGTTTTCAGATCATTTGACAGTTGTTTTGAGGAGCCCATGATGCCACTCTTCAGAGGAGATTCAAACAGGAGAACAACTTGCAAGTGGCCACTTTAAGTAGCTTTTCTCATGATTGCATACACCTGGCTATGAAGTTCAAAGCTCAATGAGGTTGCAAAACCAAAAAAAGTGCTTTAGTAAGTCAGTAAAAAGTAGGTAGGAGTATTTAAAACAAGAAAATGATAAGGGTGCCCATAGTTATGCACCTGTCAAATTTTGTTTGAATGCAGATTGCACATTTTCTGTTAGTACAATAAACCTCATTTCAAGGCAGAAACATTACTGTGTCCAACAGTTATTACATATATCAAACTGAAATAGCTGTTGCAAAAACACCAATTTTTATAAAACATTAAGCTTAAGATTAATAGGGGTGCCCAAACTTTTTCATATAACTGTATTTGGAGAAAATTTTGAAAATTTAGCAATTTTCAAAATTTGAATTTTTATGCCCCTAAATCGGAGAGATATGTCACACAAAAAAAGTTAATAAATAACACTTCCCATATGTCTACTTTACATCAGCACAATTTTGGAACCCAAATTTATTTTTATTAGGGAGCTATAAGGGTTAAAATTGACCAGCGATTTCTCATTTTTCCAACAAAATTTACAAAACCATTTTATTAGGGACCACATCACATTTGAAGTCACTTTGAGGGGTCTTTATGACTGAAAATACCCAAAAGTGACACCATTCTTAAAACTGCACCCCTCGGGTCATCATGGCAACATCCGGGAAGCCGCGGCACACATTGCTGGACGCCGGCAGGAGAGGTGACTATCCCGATCACCTCCCCTTGCCCCCGCAATGCTGCGAACGACTTCGATCGCAGCATTGCGGGGGTTAATGTGCGGGACCTCTCCCAGCACATAGCACCGGGTGTCAGCTGTGACAATCAGTTGACACCCGGCGGCGATCACGCCCGCACAGCCTGTGTGCGGGCGCGATCGCAAAGATGTACTAATACGTATCAGGCTCTTAAGTCCCAGGGCGCAGATACGTATCAGTACGTCTTGGGCTTTAAAGAAGTTAAAATTATGTGAAAATGGGAAAAGTCACAAAACTTTGCAACTTTTCAAGAGCTTTATGCCAGTTTTCTGGCAAAAACACTGGTGAATCGGGTTCATAATCTCTAATCCTTTCAGCTCCCTTTAATTAGACTACTTTCAACAAACTAATTATAAGTATTGGGCCTGTTTTTTTTTTAATGCTTTTAAAATAATTGTAAATATTTTCAATTCCCTTTTGTTATAAGGATTTCCCAAAAATGAGCTAATCATAGGTTGTCCTGCATTCGTGACAGTGATTGACTGCGCGGTCACTTGGAAGTTTACATTGGCATCACTACAGGGCCGGTAAAGAAGGACTGTCAGGGACCCCCAGAGTGTGGTAAAATGCGCCAACTAATTCATAATTCATTTAATTCTCACACAATATACTAAGTTAGTGTAAGTCTACAAAAAGCAACAAAACTTGGTGCTAAAAAAATTGAGCATAACTTTTTGAAAAATGAACCAGGTTATGCCAAATCTTACATATTTTGTGACTTTGTGATCAATTATCAACACAAATATTTTACTCAAATTACCAGATCGATGGATAAGCATTGGGACTTTTCCCTAAATCTCTCCAAAACATCACCGCTTATAGAAGACCACCCTCATATCCAGATCAGATTTTCTGTGAGAGATGCCCAGATTCACAATATAGTATGCATACTGGCCATCTATGAGAAGTCCACCCCAATGGAAGTCCAGTTATTAAAGAGGATTTTACTGTTTATATAAGGGGCAGACAATGACAGTGAAGGGCCCTTAATCAGGACTTCTGATCTGGGCCCCCCACCCTCCATCAGGCACCACCTACATATACATTTCCATGTATATTTATATTAGGCACACATATAAAATTTGCACATGCTAATACTCTATACACATTTTAACGTATGCATATACATAGTGCACACAAACATAAAATACGGACATACACATAAGATGCACATACACAGTATAGAGTCCCGGTAGTCCTCATAGTTTTAAGCATGGACCCTGGCAAATTGTAGACGGACTTTTATTGTTCATGGGCTTTAAGGGAGAGAGGCTTCCTTTGTGGAGGACACTCATGAATGCCATTCATTTGCAGTGTACACCGTGTCGTGTCATGGAAAACACTCACCCTAGTTTGGCTTTCTACTTCTTCAGCTAATAGCAATGAATTTGCCTGTCGATTTTCTTCTCATCAGAAGATGCTTTTGTTTAGATGTTAACTTCCATCTGACTGATAAGAAAAGCTTTGCTGATCTTCTTGTAGACTTCACATTTTTTGTAAAGAAATTATTTTCTTTCTCAGAAATGTCTTGTGACATTTCTCTTCTATGTGGTGCCACTTACCCTTCTCATCAGAGGACGCTTTTGTTTAGGTGTTAACTTCCATAGTCGGCCTGGACGTCTCTGTAAGATGGTTGCAGTTCCATCTTTGTTATAGTTTTGCATCACTTTTGCTACAGTATTCTGACTGATAAGTAAAGTTTTGCTGATCTTCTTGTAGACTTCACATTTATTGCAAAGAAATTATTTTCTTTCTCAGGTTTTGTGACATTTCCCTTCTATGTGGTGCCATTGCTGATAGCATGAAATGGGAAGGAGTTTTCTTTATTAAGTAACTTCCTTTTACAGACACCTGTCTGCTGGACATCTGTTTAATGAATAATTACACTTACCTGTGGTTCAGTTCTTGTTAATTAGAATTTTGTTGTCTAAACTTAGCTTTTCTCTTAAGACTGTTACTGGGATGTTCTCATTTTTGAAACATGATCTTGAATGAGTTTGTTAAAAAAATTACTTTTTTGGGGTCTTCAAAATACCAAATCTTGTTTACATTCAATGGCTCAAATTTGCGAGAGTATTTTGTAGTATGGTATCCCATATAAAATGATGATTCTGAAAGGAAGCTACAGGTTTGCTGACAAATCTATTTGGGTGTACTGATTTATGCTAAACACTGTATATATATATATATAATGTAAACCTTATAAGTTTGGTATCACAGTAATCGTACTACTGACTCTGAATCATTTTGTCAGTTTGTTTTTACAACACAATACACACTGTAAAATGAAGGAACCGAAACCTGGCATTTTTTCTTATTTTTCAACACATTATATGATAAAATGAATGGTGTTGTTCAAAACTACAGCACTAAGCGTCAGCACACTGTGATTTGCTGATCTGTAAGATGCGTTCTTTGTGCTGTGAAAATACACAGCTGTGATATCTCACCAAATATTCATAGTGGGAACTTAAAATTATGTTTTTCTGCCATGATTAAGGATGGTTTGGATGTATGAAACATGTTGACCTTTTATTTCTATCTTTGTGGAATTAAGGCTGCATGAACCAGTCACCAACCATTATCTGTATATGTACAAATATTAAGTGCTACTGAGTGCTGTAGGAAAAACTTAGAATAGTGAGGTGATTTGATAGTCCTGCCACAAATAATCGGTTTCTACTGCACACTTAAAATCTCTGATAGTGGGAATGAACCTGATTGCCTGCAGTAGTGCACTCCTGAGAGCTGGTGCAGCAGAGAAAATGTCTTGGACATGAGAGTGGGAGGTCCTGATTATGGAGGATGTTAATCTTAGCTCTTTGGAGTGTAGATATGGTAGAGATGCAGGACTGTGCAGCAGTGTGGAGAGGTTTGTGGATGAGTGTAATGACTGGTACAGGGTGGAGGCACCAGTGTAACTGCTGGACAGAAATATGAGACTGACTGCTGCATTAAGGATAATGAGAAATACATTTAGTGAGAAGAAGAGCAATTAGTGAGTTACAAGTATTTGTGAATTCAAGACAAAAAGGAATCAGAGCAACAGTAACAGATTTTACTTTTTTTTAATTAATAATGGGATGAATAAAATCGTGAACATTATCAAAAGACTAAATCAAAGTCAGGAAGATAGCCGAGGTCAGATACCAGGTGATCAGTAAATGACAAGTCAGACGAGCAGTATGAATACCGCGGAGCCCGATGACAGAGGCGTTACTGAAACTTGTCCAGGTTGACCAGTCAGAAGGCCACAGGTAGATGGTGAAGGTCCTTCTATACAGCTCCAGCAGTGATGGTGGATCTGCTGGACTTCAGGGCGCTAGATGCTTAGGTGTCCCGTCTTTTAGATGGTTTTAGGGCAACAGTGACAGCATGCAAATGCGCGAGCAGCCCTGGATAATCCACGCCGGCAGGATGATAAGATCCAGCGGAAGATGGAACCTATGACAAGAGAAATAAATATAATGTAAGTGATGGGACTCCATATTACATGATAATGCTGTGCAGTCACTGTGGCCGGACGGCAGAGGAATATTATCATACAGAGGTCAGGGGTCATTGTCAGCAATCATACATGTGACAATCCCATCACTGACAGATGACATCTACTCCACATGAATTATTCTCACTGACATCACACAACATGGAGTTGATTCTCACACTTACCTCGTCTCTTTTTCCCATTTTTTCCATTTTCTGAGTTTTGTTGCTCCATACTCAGATTTATTGCCGATTTTCTTTCTTCATGAGATGGAAATTCTGATGAAAAATTAAAAAAAAATCAGTAACAATATATTCTTATAGGATCTGCTTTGTCATAATATGGATAACATAAGAGACCTATAGTATTGTATAAAACCATGTGGGAATATTTGAGTCTTGAAGTCAACATTCACATTGTTGGTGCTGTAGACATGTACATACCTGGCAATGGGGACGAGGGTGGCAAGATGGTAACAGCATCGTCTGTATTACATACAGGAACAGATACTTTCTGCCTGTTTGAAGAAGAAAAACATGTAAATCTCAAGTAAACTCCGTATAAAAGGGGTTGTCTCACTAGAAGAACACCGACTATAAGGCCTAGTAGGACATATGACTGTCATAGTGGGGAAGGTCTTCTGCTCAAGACTACCTTTTATAGAGAGCTGAGAGGAAAACAACTACCAAGAATGGCCGGCATTTCATACTACATCTCTCCTACAGTGAGGGCAGCACTAAAAGTGCATGACCGGCCACAATTATGGGCTGTTATCTCCAACAATTCCGAAAGCTGAAAGCACAATGACCGATAACCATGGGGCGGTGGATGCTGCATTTGATATTATGGTATTTATGTCCTATATTTGGTGTTGTGCACATATATCAGCCTGGAGCTCCCAGTAATGACCCCATAATCTACTCACATTTCTGAGATGTTTGTGTTGGATTCTGGTGTACACTCTGGAGGGGTCTTGGGATCCTCGTTGTTCACCATCCCGTTAGTGGTGGTAGAGTGCTAAATGTGGATAACAATAAGTTATTAAATATACATACTTTTTAATTTTATAGATCCTTTTTTTGTACATATTTTGGATTTATCGATCACATACTTACTTTAGAAAGCCTCTCAGAAGATGATGATGCAAATATTCGGAAGATAAAGTTCTCATCGTCCTCACTTGTGCCCTCCTTATCCTCTGAGATCAGATGGTTGTTTTCATCAGAGTGATCTACAAGACATAGGTAATGAAGGATTGTTAGAGGGTGTCAGTATAACACAGTCGCTATATCTCACTAGGTTACTAGATGATACAACGTAATATACAGAATACATGAAAAAAAACTCCTGTACAAAATTAAGGATAAAGGGATACAGTACAAACCCATGGTCAACATAGCTGAGATCCATGAAACATGGATAACATAGTAGACCAGAAAAACCATGTGGAAATATTTGAGCCTTGAAGTCAACATTCACATTGTTGGTGCTGTAGACATGTACATACCTGGCAATGGGGACGAGGGTGGCAAGATGGTAACAGCATCGTCTGTATTACATACAGGAACAGATTCTTTCTGCCTGTTTGAAGAAGAAAAACATGTAAATCGTAAGTAAACACAGTATAAAATGGGTTGTCTCACTATAAGAACACTGACTATAAGGCCTAATAGGACATATGACTGTCATAGCGGGGAAGGTTTTCTACTCAAAACTACCTTCCATGGATCAGAACACAACTACCAAGAATGGCTGGCAAGTAATACTACAGCTCTCCTACAGAGTAGGCAGTGCTAAAAATGCATGACCTGTCACAATTATGGGCTGTTATCTTCTGCATTTTCTGAAGCCAAAAGTACAATGACCGTTAACCATGAAGCGGTGAATGCTGCATTTGATATTCTGATATTTATGTCCTATATTTGGTGTTGTGTACATAGATCAGCCTGGAACTCCCAGTAATGAAGTAATGACCCTTTATAATATACTCACATTTCTGAGATGTTTGTGTTGGTTTCTGGTGTATACTCTGGAGGGGCATTGGGATCCTCATTGTTCACCATCCTGGTAGCGATGATACAGAGCTAAATACGGATAAAAATAAGATATAAAATATTTTTTTTATGTACTTTTAGAGTTTTTTTAATTTTTTTTACATATTTTGGATTTATTAATCACATACTTACTTTACAAAGCTTTTCAGAAGATGACGTAAAATTTTGGAAGTCAAGGCTCTCATTGTTCTCACTTGTGCCTTCCTCATCCTTTGAGACCAGATGTTTGTTTATATCAGAATGATCTACAAGAAATAGGTAATGAAGTATTATTAGAGGTTGTCAGTATAACACAGTCACTATTTATCACTAATATTAATGGGAACAGATGATCACATATTAGGGAAGATGAGACAAACAGTCGCTTAGTCTAGATGACGTCTCCTTCTACTTACTGATAAATAAGCTGGTGTCTGCGTCTGAAACAAGCTGAGGAACATACTCCAGCTCCTGGCTCAGAATATTGTCAAAGTCCAAGTCACTCAGGAATGGATGAACCTTGATCTCAAATGCTCCTCCTAGAAAAAGAAAAACAAAAGTGATGCGGACATAGTCAGGGATGGCTCCATATCTGAACAGTTTATCGTAATCTGAACTAATGACAAAACTGAGCCGACATGAAGGAAATAAACTGAAAGTCTTAGTGTGGAGAACTAGAAATACAGTAGATGAGCTGATAGAGAAATGCTGATCTTCATGGACATGAGCGATATGTCCTTGGTCTAATAAAGGAATATTAATACTAGTATATCTGTTACCTGTCCCAAGTCTACGCACAGGATTTCTTCTGAGCAGCTCAGTGATGAGATTCTGAGCATCCAGGGGTGGAGCGCGATCACAATTCCAAATTAGTTCTCCTGTTACATAGAAAATTACAGAAAATAAAACCTCTTTACTGGACTGTAACATAAAGCAAAGGAAATAACTAAACAAATGTAACCAATCAACGCAATGATCGGATTATTCTACTCACCAATGACAACCCTTTTATAAAGCTCACTGAGGGAATCAGCATCAAATGGTACACATCCCAGCAGGAATTTATACAGGATGATCCCCAATGACCACCAGTCAACAGGTCTTCCATAGCCTTCTTTCAGGATGATCTCTGGGGCTATGTAACATGGGGTGCCACAGAACTGGAAACCAACAGAAGATAGAGATGAGAATCGATGAAACAATTATTATGACAAGATATCATCGTTAAAACACAATGCAGAAGATAAAATATTAGTGGAAAAGTTCTCTAGAAAGGAAGATCGTAGAGAAGAGACAATAGTGTGATGAGATTTGCAAATAACAAGCTAAGTTCTTGTAGGTGATGCTGACCTCACGGTCCTGGAACTCTCTGGAGATGTCCACTGCTAATTCCTTGTAGGTGTTGGTTTTCGGTATCATTAGACCAACTTTAGAAATCCCAAAATCGGTAACTTTAATATGTCCAGTAGATGTAATCAGGAGGCTGCAAAAGAGAAGATGGTTTTAGCCTCACAGACTGAATGATAATAAATGACAACTTTCCCCACTTTATTATACTACGGGGGCACTTACTTATCCGGCTTCAGGTCTCTGTGCACCACACCGTAACTATGCAGGTATTCCACGGCAAGTACCGCCTCTGCAAAGTACAAGCGGGCCATGGGGACAGAGAAAGGACCCCTGGTGCTTAGAAGGGTCCCACAGTCTCCACCTATAGAAGAAAGGAAATATGACCGGTGAGGGGTTTATACAGAAGATAACCATGATATACCACGAGCAGATAACCATGATGTATAATGAGCAGTGAGCGGAAACATCCTGGGGAGATCACACAGATAGTGGCGTACATAGAAATCACAAGACCCCATATCAAAAGTTGTAATTGCCCCCCACCCTAAAAAGTAAAAAAGAAATATATTTATATCCCTGTTGAAGCAGCTTGGTGTTCTCACCAGCAATACAACTTTTATGGCCATTTTAGAGTATGATGCTCCCAAAAATGCCCACACCCACACTCAATGAGTATGGTATCCCCACAGTGAATCCTCCTAAGGAGGCCACCACTTAGAAGGAGGCCAGCCACAACCCCCTACTCGGTGTGATGGCACCCACAGCAACCCTCCCACTCACGATAATGGTTCCCACAGTCCCTCACACAATATAATGGTCCGCATAACTCCCCACTCAGTATGATGTTCCCACACAGAATGGGGGCCTCCATACAGAGTGAGGACCCCCACAGCACCCCACTTAATATGATGACCTCCACTCAGCATTCACAGTCCCCCCATATCTAGTCATACGGCCCCCTTTCAGTATTTTGGCCCCTACTAGCCACCTACTCAGTATTTTTGCCCCCACCAGCCCCACCTCCTTGAAGAAGCAAATACCGCTGAAATTGTGATGACAGGTGGAGGGATGCTGCCCACTGTCGAGCGTCGACAGACCCCCTCCGACTGATGAGCCCCATAGCGCCCCTGCACCAAGATCAATGAATTTACGAGCATCTTGGTAATAGATAACCTATAGTAAATGCTCTGTGGGGATGTAACCAACAATGTCCTAATGATATGAGCAGTGATAAGATGAAAGCAGACATGGGCTGAATATAATACAATAGATGTGTCTTACCTCCTACATACTCCATGACCATACACAGGTGAGATCTAGTTGGAAAGGAGCAGAGCATGGAGACCACAAAGGGACAATCAGCAAATGTTAAGATGTCCCTCTCCAGAAAGGCCCATTCCAATCTCTGTGCAGTATTTAGGTTCCGCTTAGCCATTTTCTTCATAGCAAAGGTCTGGTGTGAGTCTTTATGATGCACTAAGTAGACGGCCCTGGAGAGAAGGAGAATCCATCGGTTATAATAAATCCTTATTAATAATCCATCTATAGAAATCATTATATGTTTAATACTGGTATCCAAGGGGTAACATTTCTCCTTGCGGAGAGTGACATGTTAAGCTTGTCAAGGTGAGGAGACTTTTAAGCCTCAATGATCCTCTGGGAAATATGCAAATTGTCTCTTCAGAGAGGAAGAGAACTAGAACTCTAGTGCCCCTTATAGGAAGTAGTAATCCTAAAAGTCAATATCGACCCTTTAACGAGCCTTGTCACATGACATAAGATAATAGCCATAACCAAAATCTCAATTTTTGGACACTATGTTTGGGGTACAAGCACTCATCAGTGTAAGGTGTGAGATATGGTTTGGCTGGGTGAGAGGCATCTGACCAGGATCCAAGGGGTAACGTTTCTCCTTGCGGCAAAAGCCATGTTAAGCAAGTCAAGGTGAGGAGACTTTTAAGCTGCAATGCTCTTCTGGGAAATATGCAAATTGTCTCTTTTCAGAGAGGAAGAGAACTAGCACCCTAGTGCCACCTATAGGAAGTAGCAATCCTATTTCCCAGAAGAGCATTGCGGCTTAAAAGTCTCCTCATGTCCGCAAGGAGAAACGTCAACCCCTTGGATACCGGTCAGACACCTCTCACCCAGTCAAACCATATCTCACACTTTGCACTGAAGAGGGGCAGTACACCAGAACACAGTTCCTGCAAATTGAGATTTTGGTTTTGGCTATTATCCTAAGTCATATGACAAGGCTTGTTAAAGGGTCGATATTGACTTTTAGGATTGCTACTCCCTATAGGTGGAGTTCTAGTTTGCTTCCTCTCTGAAGAGACAATTTGCATATGTTTAATACTAGAAGTCTGGCCGCCACTATAAATTCACATCTAGAAATACATAAAATAGCACTACATAGATCACCTATGGGAGGTCTCCACAATGCCACTTCTGCCGGAGCCATTACCCAGGTCACATTATAGATACGAGAATCTACCGAAATTCTCTTTGGGCAGATTCGCTATAACTAACCAAATACAATTTAGTGCAAATAAAAATTGGTCCAAAATGAATGTGCTCCAGGGCTCTCTTCTGCTGCTGAGGCCAGTGATTGGGCCCACATGGTCATGGTGGAGGGTGTAGATGTCATTGACGTCAATATGGTGTCACCCTTCATGTGACCATGTGTAGCCAACTTCTCTGATCAGCTTCATAATGGAGCCCCCCCATCAAAACAAAGATCAGAGTGGAGAGAAGAAAAGCTCAGGTGGAGGAGGCAGCATAAGAACAGATGAGAGTCTAGCACAGGCGAATGTAATAATATTATATTATTATATATTATATTATATGTAATTATATTATTTAAATCGCTTTCCTTACAGTTTGATTTGCTACAGATCACATAATTTCCCTATGATAACACTGAATGGCAGAGTGCAGGGGCAGAAGCATTGTCATAGGGAACCCTGAGAAATGTGGATTATGGCAACAGAAATCTCACCCAAAATTTCCACTGCTGATGAGTTTGGAAGTTTCATAGTCGCTCATATGCGGCTTTCTCGCCGGAACCAATGAATCCATCACGCTCTATAAAAGAATAAGAAATAATACTGATTTATTGAAGATGCAGGAAAAAAGTTACAGATGCAAAAACTTCTCCCCCCATATTATGTCCCAGATGATTTACACTGATATGATGTTGGGAGGATACAAACCGGACGCTGGGCAGACCCGGCGCTAGCACCCAGCACACCCAGGCAAGTGCCGGGGCCCTGAGTAGGCGAGGGGCCACTTGCTGTCGGGCACCCTGGCGCGCTATGGGACCGGTGAGCAGAGGAGAGTGGTGCCAGCGCCAGCTAGTGGGCCTTGCTCCCCCCCCCCAATGCTTGCCCAGGGCCACGGCCAGCACAATACTTACCTCTCCACAGCTGGTGAGCAGTGAGGTGAGCATTTGATTTTTTTTTTTTTTATGTATGGAGGTATGGGGCATTATATGGGGGGGAGAAGTGACATCCTGCATGGGGCATTATATGGGGGGGAGGTAGGGACATCCTGCGTGGGGTATTATATGGGCGGGGGGGAGTGACATCCTGCATGGGGCATTATATAGGGGGGGAGTGACATCCTGCATGGGGCATTATATGGGGTGAGAGGTGACATCCTACATGAGGCATTATATTGGGGGGACATCCTGCATGGGGCATTATATAGGGGGCATGACATCCTGCATGGGGTATTATATGAGGGGGAGAAGTGACATCCTGCATGGGTCATTATATGGGGGGGAAGTGACATCCAGCATAGGGCTTTATATGGGGTGAGAGGTGACATTCTGCATGGGGCATTATATGGGGGGGTGACATCCTGCATGGGGCATTATATGGGGGGGTGACATCCTGCATGGGGTATTATATGGGGGGAGAAGTGACATCCTGCATGGGGCATTATATGGGGTGAGAGGTGACATCCTGCATGGGGCAATATATGGGGTGAGAGGTGACATCCTACATGGGGCAGTATGTGTTGGGGGGACATCCTGCATGGGGCATTATATGGGGGGGTGACATCCTGCATGGGGCATTATATGGGGGGTGACATCCTGTATGGGCCATTATGTGGGGTGGGACATCCTGCATGGAGCATTATGTGGGGGGGACATCCTGCATGGGGAATTATATGGGGGGTGACATCCTGCATGGGGCATTATGTGGGGGGCATATCCTGCATGGGGCATTATGTGGGGGGGACATCTTGCATGGGGCATTATGTGGGGTGGGACATCCTGCATGGTGCATTATGTGGAGGGGACATCCTGTATGGGGAATTATATGGGGGGTGACATCCTGCATGGGCCATTATGTGGGGGGGCACAGCCTGCATGGGGCATTATGTGGGGGGCACAGCCTGCATGGGGCATTATGTGGGAGGGACTTTCTGCATGGGGAATTATATGGGGTGTGACATCCTGCATGGGCCATTATGTGGGAGGGGGGCATCCTGCATGGGGTATTATGTGGGGGGGGGGCACAGCATTATGTGGGGGTCACAGCCTGCATGGAGCATTATGTGGGGGGGTGCACAGCCTGCATGGGGCATTATGTGGGGGGCACAGCCTGCATGGGGCATTATGTGGGGGGTCACAGCCTGCATGGGGCATTATATGGGGGCACAGCCTGCGTGGAGCATTTTATGGGGTCCATTATCCTATATGGAGCAATATATGGAGCTCATAATATGGTATAGAGGACTATGTGGTGCCATTATACTGTGTGGAGGACATTACTGTCCGGTCTGCACTGTGAGCTGTGAGGATTCGCCGCTTTCTGAGTTATTGTGGAATTTACAATAGATATCGCTCATGTAATGTAAGAAGTGAAATCTTCGGGCTTGTACTATATATATATATGTATATATATATATATATTTATCTGCGGTATCTGTACATCATGAATCGTGGTATGTGTTAAAGGGGCCACTGAGACTCTTTCGCCCAGGGCCCACGAAATCCTGGAGCCGCCCTGCAACGGTCATCATACATTACTATAACATTCTGGATAATGTGGGAGATCACACAGAGGAGGACTTACAGGTAATCTGTCACCAGGTGTTTGCTATGTATTCTGAAAGCACCATGATGTAGGGGCAGAGACCCTGATTCCAGTGATGTGTTACTTACTAGGCTGTGTGTGGCTGTTTCAATAAAATCAGTAGATTATCACTAGAAGACTATCTGTCTAGCCAGGTAGTCCTATTGCTCTGTACCCCTGCCTCCACCACTGATTAGCAGCTTTCTGCCTATGCACAGTGTACACAGAAAGCTGCCAATCAATGGTGTGGGCGGGGTTATACAAGACTCAGCATTCAGAGCTCTGCAGCAGAAAAAAATAGTGATTTTATCACAACTGCTCCACTGAGTAAAGTAATCAACACATGGAATCAGGGTCTCTGTCCCTGCATCATGCTTCTCTCAGACCAAATAGCATAAACCTGGTGACAGATTCCCAGTAATTCAAATGTAATTAACACCATAGGGTCATCTACACTTAGAATAGAGACGTCCCATGGTTGTATGGGGGATAATACTGGACGAGTCATTCACACCCCATGACCTGATGACACACACGCATCCCCCTCTATGATACTTACGGATTCTTGGATCTCCGGGATCTCACTAATTCCATTGTTAGGATTCGACAGCTCAGTTGTTTCTAAAATAATGATGAAGAAATGAAATGTATTAGAGGATATTATTCCTACATAGATAATACAGCAATATAACGGAGAAATGACAAGATGTCTGTAAATGGGATTAATACTCGTTATATGGGGATTCTAAATATGAGAATATACGGGGAATCCATAGATAAATGTAATGTAAATGATGGAGGAACCCCTTCATAAATAACAAAAGACTGACCATCACTTCCGAAAAGAAAATGGGTGTGAACAGGTGCATACTAAGAGTAGCCATCCAAATACATAACTAACAAAGTTGCACTCTGTAACGCTATAGCATGTAAACATGAAATAAATGAAATTTGAATTGCATTACTGCTGTAGAAAATAGGATAAAAGGAAGATACTTAGCGCATAATTTGGCCAATTTATGCATGGCCAGCAGCCACGGCAAGGCGATCTTCTTTTTCTGGGTGCATGCCAAGTAGCCACGGCAAGGTGACCTTTTTTTTTGCTGGGTGCATGCCCAGCAGTCACGGCAAGACGACCTTCTTTTGCTGGGTGCATGCCCAGCGGTCACGACAAGGCGACCTTCTTTTGCTGGGTGCATGCCCAGCAGTCACGACAAGGCGACCTTCTTTTGCTGGGTGCATGCCTAGCAGCCACGGCAAGGCGACCTTCTTTTGCTCGGTGCATGCCCAGCAGTCACGGCAAGGCGAACTTTTTTGCTGAGAACCTATCTCCACCCATCAGCCCGGGGTGGTTTTAATTACAACAGGATCCTACCTACCCATATAAATGTAGGCTTCAGCCTAGGAGAGGATTCACATTAGGAGAGGATTCCAACAAAAAGATCGCCTTGTCATTGGCTGCTGGGCATTCATGAATTGGCCAAATTATGTGCTCAGTATCTTAGTTTTTTCCCATTTTCTAGAGCAGTAATGCAATTTAAATTTAATTTATTTCATGTTACTTGCTATAGCACTGCAGAATGGACCCTCCATCACATGAATGAGGAACCCCCCACCCACTCTGCACATATGAGTGATGGTAAGAGAGCTGAAACATAGGAGAGATTTGCAAATTAGCCTGGAAGTGCACTGGGGGCGTGTCACTGCACTTGGATTTCTTCTTTCACACCCCCAGTGCACTTCCATTGTGATTTGTATATGGTGTCCACTTTACATTTCTCCTGACTGGCACATTGGATTTCTACAAACAATTATTATTAGGGGACAATGGCCTATACCGTCACACCACTACTTCTATATGTAACAATGTGCTGCCAGGTTCCCATTACACAGAGTAGAGAGTAAATCTAACATTATCCTCCGTCCTCTGTAATATCTGGACATTCCTTGTAGAAGGTCGGGTGATCGCTCACCTGTAATCAGATCGCTGTTCAGCTCCGGCTGACTCCTATTAGGGTCAGGGATTTTCGGGGTCACATTTTGCCCATGTTTGGCGTCGCCTCCTGTTGTTTCCTGATAGATATAATATATATAATTAATATGTGGAAGATTTCACTAAATCACCAAATACATAAATCATGAAGGACTAAACCAACATTTACAGATGCACCAATTGTAACGATACAAATCCCGCGCCATCTTCAGACCTTTTCTCAGAAAGTCTCCTCTGATATACGGTGGATTAAGATACGTCTATTAATATTGATCCTTACCGGGCGTTCCAATGAGCGTTCTAGTATAGACAGGACTTTTTCGGCCAGTTCTTTAAAGACAGCCAAATCTTCAGTCTGAGATCTTTCTTCAGCCTATAAAGAAGGAAAAATGGAAAGGAGAATTTTGAGATGAGAGCGGTCAGAATGGAGGCGGAAATTGTATGTGACATCGGTTCTCTGTCTGCAGATACAAGGACTACATACTGTATTTGGGGACTCATTGTGTTTTACCGTATTTTTTGGACTATAAGATGCCTTTTTTTCCAAAATTTTTGACCTCCCTTCTAACACTCTCGCACCCCTCGAATCTATCCTAAACTCTGCTGTCTGACTAATCCACCTGTCCCCCCGCTATTCCCTGGCTTCTCCCCTCGCTCCGCCAATCCCTTCACTGGCTACACATTACCCAGAGACTCCAGTTCAAGACCCTAACCTTGGCATGCAAAGCCACCCACAACCTGTCTCCTCCATATATCTGTGACCTAGTCTCCCGGTACTTACCTGCACGCAACCTCCGATCCTCACAAGATCTTCTTCTCTACTCCCCTCTTATCTCCTCTTCCCACAATCGCATACAAGATTTCTCCCGTGCATCCCCCCTACTCTGGAACTCTCCACCCCAGCATATCAGACAGATTATTAATAATAATAATTGTCTGAATGTAGCTTACCAGGGGGGTGGCTGTGGTGGAGTGAGGTCACAGGAGGTAGGGTCACTGCTGTAGGAAGCCGGCAGTAGAAGTGGGGCGCTGCTGCGGGCCCCGAGCTGGGAGGAGCGGGGTATCCAGGAGGTGCGAGGCTGCGGGCCCTGGGCTTCAAGGAAATGTTAGCGGTGATTTAGGAGGGGAGTCCCCGCTCTGCCCATTGATTTTCTGGCGGTGGGCTTCAGGCAAATGGCCGCTGGAGGCAGTGCATGTGAAGATTTAGATCTCGGCTCAATGACGATCTGAGATGTCAATTTGCGTATTGGCCATCTCCAGCAGCCTACTTCTTGAAGCCCACTGCAGAGAAATCAATAAGCAGAGCAGGGTCTCCCCTCCTGAATTACCGCTAACATTTCCTTGAAGCCCAGGGCCCGCAGCCTCGCACCTTCTGGACACCCCGCTCTTCCCAGCTTGGGGCCCGCAGCAGTGCCCCACTCCTACTGCCGACTTCCTGCAGCAGCGACTCTGCCTCCTGTGACTTTGCTCCACTGCCACCACCCCCCTCAGTAAGCAACCGAAAATTCGGACTATAAGACAGACCCCCATTTTATTATAATAAATGTTTTTCCTATTTTCCTCCCAAAAATTTTTGGTGCGTCTTATGGTCTGCAAAATATGATATATTAGAAGAAAAAACTTCTATCCCTCCATTGTTATCTATCAATATTGAGATGTTCTGTGCAGAGTGTCCGCCACTTACCTGGTGTAGTAATGTCCTGATGTTCTGAAGTAAATCCGTCAGATAGTCTGACGTTAGACGACGTTGTCGGTGTTTGGTCAGGCAATCCTTTACTAGCTCCATCACCAGCCGGTGAGTGAAGCTGAGGACGCCATCGGGTGGTAGAAGCACACTGTTAGGACGATTGATCATAAGGATCAACAATAGTGCTTTTACCTGAGGAATGTCCAAAACAATTCCAGCCATAGTGAAAAACTGCAAGTGCTATCAGTCACTATAGAGCCAAGAAAGGCACGGGTGAGCCTATGTGCATTGTATATATAGCGCCTGTGAGCAGTGATGTCACATCACCTGTGATGTCATCACGGAATCTTGTGATACAATCTTCACGGAGCAGCTCTGCGCAAATAGAATGCGGCCTGGTATTATATAAAGTGAAAACACCATACAATTAACTACCCATGTTATCATGGCCGTTCTATTTTATATCCAATTAGAACACAACCAGGATAAAGGTGTGTTCACAAGTTGGATTTTGGCAGCATTTTTTTTCTACCCCAAAAATCAAAGGTGGCAGGAAAAACGCTGCTTAAAATTCAGGTGTTTTTACTTGTGTTTTTTTTTCCATTCATTTGAATGGGTGAAAAATGCTGCAAAACCTCTGAAAGACTTGACAAGCTGCAGATTTAAAAAAATGCAAAAAAACAGCATGTGAATGAGATTTCAGAAATGTCATTCACTAAGATGGTACTGTAAAACACAGCATTTTTGCTGCAGAAGAAAAAACAGTCAATACACCCTAAAGATATCCTCAGTCATATTATGGGAAATATTGTATATTTAGTATTTATTATCTCACGTGTTTTTCTTCACCATAGAACTTTTAAGGCTGTGTGCCCACTATGCGTTTTTTAGGCGTTTCTGCAGCGTAACTTCCGCCGCGTAAACACTTAAAAAACGCTTGGTGATAGGTCTGCAATGGTCCCCAATGATAATCCGCATGTGCTGTGCACATGCCGCGGAGATTTCCGCTGCGGATTATCATTGCGGAAAAATCCGCAGCACGTCTATTAATTTTGCAGAGTCGCTGCGATTTAGCCGCCATTGACTTGCATTGGAACGCATAACATCCCCATGACTACAAATACACATGTGGATATTATGCGACTCAATGCGTGGATGGTACCCGGGTCTGGAGATGAAGAGACTCTCCTCCAGACCCGGGTACCATAGTACCTGTAGTTAAAATAGAATTAAAATAAAAAATAAACATATACTTACCTTCTGATGGCCCCTGTCTGCTCCCAGCGGTGCTGCTGGCTCTTCGGCTGCTCGCGGTGGTAAAAGGACCTTCCATGACGACATTTAGTCATGTGACAGATCACGTGACCGCTGACATCGGCGGTCGCGTGACCTGTCACATGACTAAATGACGTCATGGAAGGTCCTTTTACAGCACCGTGATCCACCGAAGACACCGGACTCACCGGAGAAGGAGATCGAGGACCATCGGAAGATGAGTATAATGTTTTTTTTTTTATTTTTCACCATTATTATTCTTTTTTTTTATTATTGATGCTGCATTTGCAGCATTGTAAGTTGGTCACACTATGTAAATCCATGCCGGTTGCATGGAATTATATAGTGTGACCAAGTTGTCAAGCACTTTTCCAAGTGATGCTAAAATCACTTGTCAAAGCGCTTGACAACCCAGGGAGATGCAGAAACGCTTAGGAAAAATCTGCAGCATTTCTGCATCGTGGTCATATATCCTAACTCATTGGCAAACTGTTATACAAGGCTATATTCACACTAGACGTTTTTTTAGCGGGCTTTTTTATGCAAATTTTCAGCTGCGTTTTACAGTACCAACAAAGTCTATGAGATTTCCGAAATCTCATGCACACAGCTTGCTTATCTGTCCTCAGTATTTTGTGCTCTCCATGGCTTTTTGCAATAGAGTATGTCACTTGTTTCAGCGTTTTTCACCCATTAAAAAAAAGGGTGGTGGAAAAAAATGCTGAAAAAAAGCCTAGTTTGAACATTTTGCTGCGTTTTTAGTGAAAAAAGCAAGTATGTGACACACATTTATTCCTGTGATTTTCCCAACTTTAAACCATCTTGTCTTGGTCACCTGAGATAGCAGCTTGGATTATTACAGTTTAATTAAATTAGTGATTCCTACAAAGTAAACATTGGTTGAGCTAGGTGTGAGATTGAACAACACGTGTGGCCCAGGGAGGTGTGAAAATGAACAATGCCTGAGTAACTCAATGGCAAACCATAATGTGAAAGTAAATAGTGTCCTACAAATTCAATGCACTGCCAGGGTCTTAGATAAACCATTCCAGACCAATTCACCTCCCCCCCTGTTACATTTGTAATGTGTACTTTTTCATGAACATATGTCTTGCAATGGTGACCTGTTTTCATGTGTCTATGGTGGAAGCAAAGCTGAACTTTGGGATCCTGAAAAACGCACCAAAAATGCACCAAGAACCACTGCAAAAAAACACACGAAAACCTGCGTTTTTGACGCTACTTCTTTCCTGCCAAGAGATTATGTTTTGCTGCAGAAAAAAAACACCTAGTGTGAATATAGCCTAAGACTTACTCTGCCAGCATTAATAGTCAATATTCTGTATATAAATAGGACTCCAATCCAGGTATTCAGTTTATCATAAACATGCCTGAGTTAATCTGCCAAATACACATAGTATGCTTTCTCATAGGTCAGATATAAATCCTGTTAAAGGTCCAAGTTGCAGCAGTTAAGTAGAACAAAACAGACCTCTTCATTCTTTGTAGGTGGAAAAACTTTCGAAATTGTCAGTGTATCAAGTACTTATTCTCCTGACTGTATATAATATAATTGCCGCACTGCTACATACAGGTGCTTCTCAGAAAATTAGAATATCATCAAAAAGTGAATTTATTTCAGTTCTTCAATCCAAAAAGTGAAACTCATATATTATACAGAGTCATTACAAACAGAGTGATCTGTCTTAAGTGTTTATTTCTGCTAATGTTGATGATTATGGCTTATCGCCAATGAAAACACAAAAGTCACTATCTCAGTAAATTAGAATTAACAAGAAACACCTGCAAAGGCTTCTTAAGCATTTAAAAAGGTCCCTTAGTCTGTTTTAGTAGGCTCCACAATCATGGGCAAGACTGCTGACTTGACAGATGTCCAGAAGGCAGTCATTGACACACTCCTCAAGGAGGGTAAGCCACAAAAGGTCATTGCTAAAGAAGCAGCTGTTCACAGAGTGCTGTATCCGAGCATATTAATGGACGTGGAAGGAAAAAGTGTGGTAGAAAAAGGTGCACAAGCAACCGGGATAACCGCAGCCTTGAAAGGATTGCTAAGAAAAGGCCATTCAAAAATTTGGGGGAGATTCACAAGGAGTGGACTGCTGCTGGAGTCACTGCTTCAAGAGCCACCACACACAGACGTATCCAGGACATGGGCTACAAGTGTCGCATTGCTTGTGTCAAGCCCCTCATGACCAATAGACAACGCCAAAAGCGTCTTACCTGGGCCAAAGAGAAAAAGACCTGGACTGATGCTCAGTGGCCCAAGGTGTTGTGTTCAGATGAAAAGTAAATTTTGCATTTCATTTGGAAATCAAGGTCCCAGAGTCTGGAGGAAGAGTGGAGAGGCCACAATCCAAGCTGCTGGAGGTCTAGTGTGAAGTCTCCACAATCAGTGATGGTTTGGGGGCCATGTCATCTGCTGGTGGAGGTCCACTGTGTTTTATCAAGACCAAAGTCAGCGCAGCCGTCTACCAGGACATTTTACAGCACTTCATGCTTCCCTCTGCCCACAAGCTTTATGGAGATGGAAATGTCATTCTCCAGCAGGACTTGGCCACTGTCCACACTGCCAAAAGTACCAATACCTGGTTTACACACAACAGTATCACTGTGCTTGATTGGCAGCAAACTCGCCTGACCTTAACCCCATAGAGAATCTATTATAGAGAATCTATGGGGTATTGTCAAGAGGAAGATGAGACCCCAGACCCCACAATACAGATGAGCTGAAGGCTGCTATCAAAGCCACCTGGGCTTCCATAACACCTCAGCAGCGCCACAGGCTGATCCCTCCATGCCACATTGCCGCATTGATGCAGTAATTGATGCACAAGGAGCCCGAACAAGTATTAAGGACATTTACTAAACATACATTTCAGTAGGCCAACTTTTCGGATTTTAAAAACATTTTTCAAGCTGTTGTTATGAAGTATTCTAATTTACTGAGATAATGACGTTTGTGTTTTCATTGGCTGTAAGCCATAAGCATCAACATTAACAGAAATAAACACTTAAAATAGATCCCTCTGTGTGTAATGACTCTATATAATAGATCCCTCTGTGTGTAATGACTCTATATAATAGATCCCTCTGTGTGTAATGACTTTATATAATAGATCCCTCTGTGTGTAATGACTATATAATAGATCCCTCTGTGTGTAATGACTCTATATAATAGATCCCTCTGTGTGTAATGACTCTATATAATAGATCCCTCTGTGTGTAATGACTCTATATAATAGATCCCTCTGTGTGTAATGACTCTATATAATAGATCCCTCTGTGTGTAATGACTCTATATAATAGATCCCTCTGTGTGTAATGACTGTATATAATAGATCCCTCTGTGTGTAATGACTCTATATAATAGATCCCTCTGTGTAATGACTCTATATAATAGATCACTCTGTGTGTAATGACTCTATATAATATAGGAGTTTCACTTTTTGCATTGAAGAACTGAAATAAACTAACTTTTGATGATATTCTAATTTTGTGAGAAGCACCTGTATATAGTATGAAGCCCCACTGCCCCATATGTGTATGTATAATTTGATGCACATGACTCGCCCCCTGGGCCGTGGGGTACACGGAACCGGGCCTTCTAGTGTACGGTGCTGATGGGGGTAGTAGTGGCAACCCGATCCCGTGGCTCAGGGTGGTCAGACCAAATGGTGGCAGTCTATTTATCAGTGTTTTGAATGTCCGACTACGCCACCCGTGGATTGCGGTCAGGGATAACCGCCGCTGCGAGGCAGACTGCCGAGGCTGGTGTTGGTGTGCAGCACAGGTGTAGGATAACTCCCCACGGGAAGAGTGTAGCCTCAGGGCAGTGTAGGTGGATGTTGGGGGTGATAGTGCAGGCCGCAATAGTAAGAGTTCAGAGTCCGCTTCAAACAGTTCAGGGTCTTTATTGTAGATATTATTAATGACCCAACAGTACCGGTTAGGAATGGGCCTGGGTGTCTGAGAGAATTCGGGCGAGCCCCACTGGTCAGGGTGAGTGTGTAGGCCTACCGTTCTCTCTATGCTCTTTCTGACTATCCCCCTTTTCGTGGTGTAATAGCCCACGTACCTGAGCTGGCCGTGTACTTCTCGCCTGTATGGCATGCGACTAGGGCCTTGGGTACCTGTTGCTTGCTCCTCGCTGTACAGGTCCCTCTGTGTGGCGGAGCCTCCAGGCTTCTTAGGCCAAGGGACCTGAAATCCCTCGCAGGTTGGTTCTCTGCTGCTGGGCTTGTAACCCTGACAGCCCCGGACCCCAATGCCCGGTAGATTGGTTCTCTTCCAGGACCGGCTCTCGTCGCCTCTGTCCCTGGCTTGCAGTTTCTCCTCTGCCTCACGGACTCCTCAGCTACAGCTGAACTGTCCCTCCTTCTCTGGGACTAGTCTCACTCCTGAGCTAGATCTTCCAGTTCTCTCTAACCCTGCCCCCAGTTCCAGCTTTTATAGGGGCAGCCAGCTCCCCCTGCTGGCCTGGGACAGGAGGTGCTGTATGCTAATAGTCCCTAACCAGGGGACCTCCCTCCTGCTCTCAGACACAGATTATTGTTTGTGGCATCCAGGCCTGGGGTGACACATTCTCCCCTAGTAAAATTTAGTACTCCGGACTAAACAGGAAACACAAATACAGGGTATAAATGACAACATAACATATATACAAGTATATTTTGTCCTTGAGGCTTCCGTGACCGGGTGTCCATTTCACCCAACAAGGTGAAGTTTTCCACGGTGTGGGGACCTGTTTCCATAAACCCCAATTTCCTGGCCTTGGGCGTGGCGACAAGGCTGAGATCTCTACTTTGGGCCACAAGGAGGCCACACCGGACAGATTTTTCTTCCGTGGCCATCTTCGAAAGAGGGCACCAAGTGCAACTATCTACAAGATAGTTCCGGTTATTCAGCGTCCATAACCTGTTAGTCCATGAACTAGAAAGACTGGAAAAACATAATTAGCAACCAGGCAACAAACATAAAACATTTACAATATACAGCATTTAGATCTTCCAGCGAGCTGGTATTTGCCCCCTAGTGCTCCGGGTTGACCTGCGTAACCCACTGTCTGGTGGTGGTCTAACCTGACTTTCCCCACTAGCATTCAGGGTACAGCTACTAGCTGGGTTTACAGGCAGTGCAGGCAGCTATCTGCGGGTCCTTTGGCTTACCGCAGGTATGGCAGGCTCACTGTCAGCAGAGGGTTGACTCTCCTGGGCTGCTGGCATGGGTTCTTCTGCCTCTAGGGCTGCTTGGTCTTCTGATTCCTCCTGCTCTCCTGTAGGTTCCTGCTGGGTTGGTTGAAGGAAGTGTAGGACGGGTACCACTATTGCATCATTTATCCGAGTCCAGGACCGGGGGAACTCTCCAAGAACTGTGCTGATCATTTCTTTCTTGTCTTCTGCGGGTTCAAGGTCATCTTGATCTTCTCCTGCACTCTGTAGTTGCTCGGGGCACCTTTTTAGGTGGTGTCTGGAGACGGTGCTAGTGGTTTCTCCTCCATCCTTGGTAATTACACATACCTTCGGGTTGTTGTGGTTGGACTGCAGTACTGTGTACGGGTCGCTCTCCCACTGGTCATCTAGCTTGTGAAGCCTTCTCTTCCTCTTCAGGACCTGCTCACCAGGTTCCAGGGGACCAGCAGGGGCGTGTTGGTTGAAGAGCCTCTCTTGCTTTTCTCTCACTTGAGCCAGACTCCTCTCCACACTCTCCTGTACCTTCTTGTACTGTAGCCGCCGTTCCGTATCCCAGTCCGCGTCTGGGGAGGTGTCCTCGGGGGTCAGGACTCCCATCTCCAGGTCTATCGGCAGCTTACCTGGTCTTGCCCGCATCAGGTAAGCCGGGGTGCAATTTGTAGCATTCACCGGGATATGGTTGTATAAGTCTATCAGGTCTGGCAGCTTCTCCGGCCACAGGCTGCGTTCTTCCAGGGGCAACGTTTTGAGGAGATCAATGACGATATTATTCATTTTCTCACACAGCCCGTTGGTTTGTGGGTGGTAAGACATTGTCCGAATCTTCTTACAGCCGTAGAGGTTGCAGAACTCCTGGAAGATTTCAGCCTCAAACGCTGGACCTTGATCTGTCAAGACCTGTTCCGGATACCCGTGTGGACGGCAGAAGTGTTGTTGGAAGGCTCTGGCCGCTGTTTGGGCTGTCAAGTCTTTAACAGGAACCACCACCAGGAACCGGGAATAGTGGTCCACTATTGTCAGGGCATAGACGTAGCCCGACCGGCTTGGAGCCAGTTTCACATGGTCCAGAGCTACCAGCTCAAGAGGCTGCCTGGTGACGATGGGCATCAAGGGCGTCTTCTGGCTGGTACCGTCCTTCCTTCTGAGGTTACATGGGCCACAGTCCCTGCACCACTTCTCTATGGCCCCTCTCATTCCGACCCAGTAGAACCGCTCTCTCAGTAGGAACTCCAGTTTCTTCCACCCGAAGTGTCCCGCTCTGTCATGGTAGGCCTCCAGGACCATTGCTGCATCTCGTCTCGGTACCACTACCTGCCAGGTCAGCTCGTGCGTCCGGTGGTTGACAAGCCTTCTGCACAGCTTACCTTCGTAGAGGAATAGCCTGCCTTTCTCCTTCCATAACTGCTTGGCTTCCTCTGGAGTGTCCGAGCCAGGGCTAGCGTCTGCCTGGGTCAAGAGGTCTTTCACCAGGCGAATTGCAGGGTCACTATCTTGCGTTTCAGCCCAGCCGTGGTGAGGTAAGGGATTGAACGTGACAGTGGTCAAGTCTTTGTCTCTTACACGTTGGGAGTACTGAGTGGCCCCGTACCGGTGGAATGCAGGGAGCTCTATTTCCTCCAACTCGTCTGGATCTTCTCCCTCATCGGGCAAGTGGGGCATTCTCGATAGGGCATCTGCATTGGCATTGGCTCGGCCTGCCCGGTACTTGATGGTGAAGTCATAGTTTGCTAGCCGGGCCATCCACCGCTGCTCTAGGGCACCAAGTCTCGCATTGTCCAGATGTGTCTACGGATTGTTGTCCGTGTACACAGTGAACTTCACAGAGGCCAGGTAATGCTTGAAACGTTCTGTTATGGCCCACACCACTGCCAAGGACTCCAGCTTAAAGGAGCTGTAATTCTCCGGGTTTCTCTCGGTGGGCCTCAGCTTCCGGCTGGCGTACGCGATCACCCTTTCTCTGCCCTGTTGGTTCTGTGACAGTACGGCTCCCAGCCCCACATTACTGGAGTCTGTGTGGAGGATAAAAGGCTGGCCATAATCAGGGTAGGCCAGGATCTCATCCCCCGTGAGGGCCATCTTCAGCTGGCGGAAGGACTCCTCTTCCGGCTTGTCCCACTTGAAGGGTGGCTTTTGGTTTCTGGTCTTAGATTGTCCTATAAGGAGGTCCTGCATAGGGGCTGCCATCTTGGTGAACCTGGGGATGAACCTTCGGTAGTAGCCTACCAACCCGAGGAACTGCCTCACTTCTTTTATGTTAGAGGGGCTTGGCCAGTTCTTTATTGCCGTGATTTTGTCAGGGTCGGGGGCTACTCCTTCTGCACTCACCACGTGTCCCAGGTACTGTACCTTCGGCTTTAACAGATGGCACTTGGAGGGTTTCACTTTCATGCCAAAGCCTGCCAGGGCCTCGAACACCTCGGCCAGGTGCTTTAGATGGTCCTCGTAAGTCTTCGAATAGACAATCACGTCATCCAGGTAAAGTAGGACCGTCTCAAAGTTTCGGTGCCCTAGACAGCATTCCATCAGCCTCTGGAAGGTCCCGGGTGCGTTGCAGAGCCCGAACGGCATATAGTTGAATTCACTTAATCCCATCAGGGTGGTGAAGGCGGTCTTCTCCTTATCAGCCTCTGCCACAGGAACCTGCCAGTACCCACTAGTAAGGTCCAAAGTAGAGAATAAATTAGCTGATTTTAGTGCGACTAAAGACTCCTCTATTCTAGGCAACGGGTATGCGTCTTTATGGGTGATACGATTGACTTCTCTATAGTCCACGCACATTCTCATAGTACAGTCTTTTTTACCAGAACCAAGGGGGCTGCCCAGGGGCTACAACTGTCTCTAATGACCCCGGCTTCCTTCATTTCTCTCAGCATGCCCTTTGCGTTCTGATAGTGTGCGGGGTGGTACAGGTCTGTATCTTTCTTTTATTGGTGGGTGGCTCCCCGTGGGGATGTGGTGTTCTACCCCTTTCACTCTGCCGAAGTCTAGCGGGTGCTTACTAAAGATTCTCTCGGACTCTTGAACCACCCGGTAGACTCCTTGTTTTTGGTGCAAGGGAGTGGAGTCAGCACCCACGAGGAGTTTCTGGCACCAGTACGCCTTGGGTTTCTGGGAACCATTACCCTCCGCCTGGGGAGATGGAGGCAAGGGTTCCATGGCCCTGACAGCATTGTGTTCAACAGTATACAATTTGGCTAGTGTAGCGTACCGGGGCAAGTGTACTTCCCTTTCCCCAATGTTTAAGATCCGGACGGGCACCCTTCCATGGCGGACATCCACCACCCCCCGGGCTGTCAAAATGGTGGGCCTGCTGTCTGAGTACACGGGTTCTACCATGGCTTGGTAGTCTCTCCCTCTTAACCCGATTGCAGTCCGACACCAGATCATTTCACTTTTGGGGGGCATGGCAATGGGGAACGGGTCGCTCATCCTCATGCTACCGATCTCACCACCAGACATTTCTACCTGTTGCCATCTCATCAGGGCTCTTATCTCCTTCTGGAGGACCCTCTGTTGGCTGGAGCTCGCATTCATCGCCACCTGCTGCAAAATTACCATTGCTTCTGAAAGACAATTTTCAATCACATTAGTACCCAAGGTTATTTTAGGGTGACTTTCTCGACGGTCAATGTCCACAATGATCACTCCCTGTGCCGGCAGTTCAACTTTACCAATCTTAATGGTCATCTCTCTGAACCCCACCTGCGGCACGGGTTGACCATTGCTGGCGATGATGCTCAAGTCATTGTCTGGATAACGAGTTATATCAGTGTCACTCCAGTACTGCTTGAAAAGTACATAGGGGATGGTAGTCACTTGGGACCCGGTGTCCAGCAGTGCACTCATGGGGATACCGTCCAGCGCTATGGGTAAAACCGGGCGTCCCCCTACGCACTTATCACGCCAATTAGATGGGCCTGATGACCTTATGCCTGGGAGTTGGCCCTTTGCCCCAGGTCGGACCCATTTAAAGTACAGTACCTGGCTACGTGTCCCGGCTGGCTGCAACGGCGGCAAATCGGCTGTCCATCCTCAGTGTAATGATCGGCGGGCCTCCCTCTGAACGACGGGATCCTCCTCCGTCGACGCCACGGGACATCCTCCGGACTGGAAGCCAGCTTGATTGGTCCTGACGGGTCCATCTGTAACGACTGTACGGTCCTGGTCAATGCAGCAACACTCTTTGTTAGTTCTTGGACCTGATGGTGCAGGTTTGCAGGCGGGGATGGATTTAGGGCCTGCGCATCAGCCCCCACAAGGTCTTCAGGATAGGGCGCCGCCCCCTGGTGGTAAGGGATGGCAGGGCGCCGGGAAGCTACAGCGCCACCCGGTGCAGGTTCTCAGAGCACCCGGATGGCCCTATCTTTGAACTGTGCAAAAGTCAAATCGGGGTTCTGTAGGGCCATGAGGTGCAGCTGGGTTCTGTGGGCGCTGGACAGCAGACCTTCTATGAACTGGTCAGTCAATAGTTTATCTGTATCCTGCACGCTGCCAGGGTCAGCTTGCTTAATTGCCCCCAAGGCTTCCTGTAAATTTAGGGCATAATCTCGGATGCAATCTTGAGCTCGCTGCTTA
Organism: Phyllobates terribilis; assembly: GCF_046119375.1. Lineage (NCBI taxonomy): Eukaryota > Metazoa > Chordata > Amphibia > Anura > Dendrobatidae > Phyllobates > Phyllobates terribilis. Next base: position 756,689 of record NW_027362807.1, on the reverse strand, counting down.
CATCCATAGAACCGCATTTTGATTTCTGCTGAGGTACGGGTATCAAAGGTGTCCCGTAGACGGGTCAGAACCCCCCTTACAGTCCTTTTCTCCTCAGCTGTCCAAGACTTTACCTCCCGCTGGGCCGCACCAGTTAACTGCCCTATCAGTATGCTTACTTTCTGTTCTTCTGTCAGGGGATAAACTTTGAACAGTCTATACAGCCTTTCTTTAAAGTCGCCCAAGGTATGCGACTCGCCGGCATACTGGGGCAGCCAGGCCGCTCCGGGGATATAGGCAGGGGTGGATTAAGAGTAGCAAGGGCCCCGGGCAGTTTAGAAGGCGCGGGCCCCCTCCACACACCTGATTTATCACGTGACATGTCACATGATCCCCTGTGATAGATCATGTGATAGTTCACGGGAAATTAATTTGGCATAATATTAATTGTGCTGCCTCATCTGAGAGCAGCACAATATTGGGGCAGATACCCTGATTCCAGCGATGTGTCACTTTTTCAGCTGCTTGTTGTCATTTTGAGAAAATCACCGTTTTATCTGCTGCAGATCTAGCAGCTCTCTGAATGCTGCGCTCTGTATAGCCCCACCCACACCACTGATTGGCAGCTTTCTGCCCATGCTCAGTGTACACAGAAATCTACTGATCAGTGATGGGGGTGGGGTCCTACAGAACTTACTAGTCATCTAGTGATAATTACCTTCTGACAAATCAATGATTTTATCAAAACAACACTAAGCAGCCCAGTAAGTGACACATTACTGGAATCAGTGCCTCTAACCCTACATTATGCTGCTCTCAGATTAGGTGGCAAAAACCTGATGACAGATTCCCTTTAAAGGAGCTGTAAAGACAAAAAAGTTTGTATTAAAAAAAATACAAGCCATTTGTTAAATTAACTGTTTTTCATTGTTAATTCACATTAGACTGTATCTTCAACACTTTTGTCAGCAGGTCTTATTACAGACTCTGAATAGGGCAGCTCTCTCCCTCTCCCTCAGCAGAAAGTCACAGCATGGTTAAAAAACGGGATCTTTTATGATTTTCTCATAATAAATAAAAAAGGACATGCAAGTCCTCCAAACTATTTTCCGTTTCTCTATAGGCGAGGTCCTAAATCTTTCTTGTTCTTTAGTTGATCACATGTCAAAAATGCAAAGCATTTACTATGAACTCGCCTAAAAAAATATACACTTGGAGAGTAATATCATCATTTGCATGTAAATATTCCTTGACTCTAAGGGCTCGCTCACACTGTCGTATAACACGGCCGAATGCTATGTTATGTTTTATCGGATAGGACTCGGCCCTATGTTATACTATGGGACAGTGCGATTATTGGCATGAGAAAATAATCTCATTCGATATTCGGACCATGTGCACCCATACAAGTTTATGGGTGCACGTAAAACATTGGACTGCACTCGGATGTCGTCCAAGTGCAGTCCGATGAACACTCACAGAGACTATGGAGAAGATGGAGAAATTAAGTTCTCCATCTTCTCCATATCTGTGCTGCGAGAGAATCGGATCACACTCAGTTGAAGCTCTGACAGAGTTTGAGCCCAGTGTCATTAGCATAATTGGCCCTATTCTCTTGCATGAGAGAATATATGGCTTAGTGAGTGGACCCTAAAACTGAATAGTAGTGACGGACAGGCACCTCACAAGCGGGATCCATGTAGCTCTCAGATGTCATGTAGGTAGGGCTTCATTCCATGGGGTAGGGCTTAATTTCAATGTATATAAAAAAATGGACTTCAAATAAAAATTAAATGAACACAAAAAGCACTAATTGAATTATTTTTTTCGTATTTATGTTTGCAGCCCCTTTAAAAACCCTTTGAGGACCAAGGCACATATATGTCCCATAGTTTTAAACTGGAAAAAAATTTGATTGAATAAAATTTAAGGTCCTCGAAGGTTTAAGTAGGTCATAAATTCATATGAATACTTGCTCATACAATTTCACATGCCAAAAGATGAAGAAGAACAGAATCAAAAATATGACATTAAGTGGAGCACTTACAGGTATTCAAGGTGAAAGAGACCAGCAAAGGCATCGTCTCGAATGACAGTAAATGAGTTAGAATTCAGCAAGCTGAAAATGAAGACAGCAGGTTAGAAGCGAACCAGACTTTATGGTGCTCAGAATTAGTCAAGCAGAATTTATTGACTGCTCTTTCAAAGCACTGAGACTCCCGCTGTGTATAGATGGCGCCGTGCGGCCTCCCGCTGTGTATAGATGGCGCCGTGCGGCCTCCCGCTGTGTATAGATGGCACCGTATAGATGGCTACGTGCGGCCTCCTGCTGTGTATAGATGGCGCCGTGTGGCCTCCCGCTGTGTATAGATGGCGCCGTGTGGCCTCCCGCTGTGTATAGATGGCGCCGTGCGGCCTCCCGCTGTGTATAGATGGCACCGTATAGATGGCTATGTGCGGCCTCCTGCTGAGTATACGTGTATAGATGGCTACGTGCGGCCTCCTGCTGAGTATAGATGCCGCACGGCGCTCCCCCCAGAGACAGCAGGAGGACGCACAGCGCCATCTATACTCAGCGGGAGAGCGCACGTAGCCATCTATACACAGCATGAGGCCGCATGGCGACATCTATACTCAGCGGGGGGCCGCACGTAGCCATCTATACACAGCGGGGGGCCGCACGGCGCCGTCTATAAACAGCGGGGGGCCGCACATAGCCATCTATACACAGCAGGAGGCTGCACGGAGACATGTATACTCAGCGGGGAGCCGCACGTAGCCATCTATACACAGCGGGAGGCTGCACGGAGCCCCCCCAGAGACATCAGGAGGCCGCACAGCGCCAACTATACTCAGCAGGAGGCCGCATGCAGTCGTACACACACACACAAACATATACAGACACGCATAAACACATTTGAAACACAAAAATACATACAAACAAACATCACACAATGACATCTGCCCACACACATACACACACAAACAGACAGACATCACACACACACCTGCCCACACACACACACACCTGCCCACACACACACACCTGCCCACACACACATTTGTGTGTGTGTATGTATAGTGTGTGTGTAATGTGTGTGTATGTATAGTGTGTGTGTATGTATAGTGTGTGTGTGTGTGTATAATGTGTGTGTATGTATAGTGTGTGTGTATGTATAGTGTGTGTGTGTGTGTGTGTATAATTTGTGTGTGTGTATTTTTTTTTAAGTTAAAAACAAGTAAAATGCTTGTGGCATCAATATCAAGACTCCAAATATAAGGGCCTATTCACACTGAATTTTGCAATGCATTCATCTCCTCTTTCCAGGCTTCTATCTAAATCCCTGAAAAATGGCATTCAGATGTGCCTTGACATAGCCATTGATTTGAACAAAGGCAAACCGAGGCTAAAGTCTGAATCTTTAGGCTCCATTTGCTCTGCTTTCAGATGTCTCATTTCAGACAGCACAATCCTGAATTTCAGGGATTCAGTTGTAAGCCTTGTGTAAAGACCTGAATGCAGCGCTGAATGTAGTGTGAATAGGTCCTTACATCCTACACCACCTCAGGGGATTGTTGTTATGGAGTATTGCCCCTGGGTGGCCGCAGTTATGACCACCACCAGAGCTTGCGGTCATCCACCCTAACTTTGGTATTCTGGGGAGCTGGTATAATGAATATCTGAGAAGAGCCCTAGAGAAGCAAGAACATTGGACAACCAAGAGGTGGTGGCCTCAAGTCAGGTGTAGTGTTCAACAGGGCAAGACTTTCTAACCTGCCCACACACACACACACACACACATATACACACACACACACCTGCCCACACAGACACACACACACACCTGCCCACACAGACACACACACACCTGCCCACACACACACACACCTGCCCACACACACACACCTGCCCACACAGACACACACACACCTGCCCACACAGACACACACACACCTGCCCCCCCCCCACACACCTGCTCACACACATACACACCTGCCCACACACGCACACACCTGCCCACACACACACACCTGCCCACACACGCACACACCTGCCCACACACACACACCTGCCCACACACACACGCACACATACACACACCTGCCCACACACACACACACATACACACCTGCCCACACACACACACAAACACCTGCCCACACACACACACTATACATACACACACACTATACATAAACACACATTATACACACACACACTATACATACACACACACAAATGTGTGTGTGGGCAGGTGTGTGTGTGTGGGCAGGTGTGTGTGTGTGGGCAGGTGTGTGTGTGATGTCTGTCTGTTTGTGTGTGTGTGTGTGTGTGGGCAGATGTCATTGTGTGATGTCTGTTTGTATGTATTTTTGTGTTTCAAATGTGTTTATGCGTGTCTGTATATGTTTGTGTGTGTGTATGACTGCATGCGGCCTCCTGCTGAGTATAGTTGGCGCCGTGCGGCCTCCTGATGTCTCTGGGGGGGCTCCGTGCGGCCTCCTGCTGTGTATAGATGGCTACGTGCGGCTCCCCGCTGTGTATAGATGGCTACGTGGGGCCCCCCGCTGTTTATAGACGGCGCCGTGTGGCCCCCCGCTGTGTATAGATGGCTACGTGCGCCCCCCGCTGTGTATAGATGGCTACGTGCGGCCCCCCGCTGAGTATAGATGTCGCCGTGCGGCCTCCTGCTGTGTATAGATGGCTACGTGCGGTCTCCCGCTGAGTATAGATCGTCCTCCTGCTGTCTCTGGGGGGAGCGCCGTGCGGCATCTATACTCAGCAGGAGGCCGCACGTAGCCATCTATACACGTATACTCAGCAGGAGGCCGCACGTAGCCATCTATACGGTGCCATCTATACACAGCGGGAGGCCGCACGGCGCCATTTATACACAGCGGTAGGCCGCACGGCGCCATCTATACACAGCGGGAGTCTCAGTGCTTTGCAAGAGCAGTCAATAAATTCTGCTTGACTAATTCTGAGCACCATAAAGTCTGGTTCGCTTCTAACCTGCTGTCTTCATTTTCAGCTTGCTGAATTCTAACTCATTTACTGTCATTCGAGACGATGCCTTTGCTGGTCTCTTTCACCTTGAATACCTGTAAGTGTTCCACTTAATGTCATATTTTTGATTCTGTTCTTCTTCATCTTTTGGCATGTGCAATTGTATGAGCAAGTATTCATATGAATTTATGACCTACTTAAACCTTTGAGGACCTTAAATTTTATTCAATCAAATTTTTTTCCAGTTTAAAACTATGGGACATATATGTGCCTTGGTCCTCAAAGGGTTTTTAAAGGGGCTGCAAACATAAATACGAAAAAAATAATTCAATTAGTGCTTTTTGTGTTCATTTAATTTTTATTTGAAGTCCATTTTTTTTTATATACCTTGAAATTAAGCCCTACCCCATGGAATGAAGCCCTACCTACATGACATCTGAGAGCTACATGGATCCCGCTTGTGAGGTGCCTGTCCGTCACTACTATTCAGTTTTAGGGTCCACTCACTAAGCCATATATTCTCTCATGCAAGAGAATAGGGCCAATTATGCTAATGACACTGGGCTCAAACTCTGTCAGAGCTTCAACTGAGTGTGATCCGATTCTCTCGCAGCACAGATATGGAGAAGATGGAGAACTTAATTTCTCCATCTTCTCCATAGTCTCTGTGAGTGTTCATCGGACTGCACTTGGATGACATCCGAGTGCAGTCCAATGTTTTACGTGCACCCATAGACTTGTATGGGTGCACATGGTCCGAATATCGAATGAGATTATTTTCTCATGCCAATAATCGCACTGTCCCATAGTATAACATAGGGCCGAGTCCTATCCGATAAAACATCACATAGCATTCGGCCGTGTTATACGACAGTGTGAGCGAGCCCTTAGAGTCAAGGAATATTTACATGCAGATGATGATATTACTCTCCAAGTGTATATTTTTTTAGGCGAGTTCATAGTAAATGCTTTGCATTTTTGACATGTGATCAACTAAAGAACAAGAAAGATTTAGGACCTCGCCTATAGAGAAACGGAAAATAGTTTGGAGGACTTGCATGTCCTTTTTTATTTATTATGAGAAAATCATAAAAGATCCCGTTTTTTAACCATGCTGTGACTTTTTGCTGAGGGAGAGGGAGAGAGCTGCCCTATTCAGAGTCTGTAATAAGACCTGCTGACAAAAGTGTTGAAGATACAGTCTAATGTGAATTAACAATGAAAAAAAGTTAATTTAACAAATGGCTTGTATTTTTTTTAATACAAACTTTCTTGTCTTTACAGCTCCTTTAAAGGGAATCTGTCATCAGGTTTTTGCCACCTAATCTGAGAGCAGCATAATGTATGGTTAGAGGCACTGATTCCAGTAATGTGTCACTTACTGGGCTGCTTAGTGTTGCTTTGATAAAATCATTGATTTGTCAGAAGGTAATTATCACTAGATGACTAGTAAGTTCTGTAGGACCCCACCCCCATCACTGATCAGTAGATTTCTGTGTACACTGAGCTTGGGCAGAATGCTGCCAATCAGTGGTGTGGGTGGGGCTATACAGAGCGCAGCATTCAGAGAGCTGCTAGATCTGCAGCAGATAAAACGGTGATTTTCTCAAAATGACAACAAGCAGCTGAAAAAGTGACACATCGCTGGAATCAGGGTATCTGCCCCAATATTGTGCTGCTCTCAGATGAGGCAGCACAATTAATATTATGCCAAATTAATTTCCCGTGAACTATCACATGATCTATCACAGGGGATCATGTGACATGTCACGTGATAAATCAGGTGTGTGGAGGGGGCCCGCGCCTTCTAAACTGCCCGGGGCCCTTGCTACTCTTAATCCACCCCTGCCTATATCCCCGGAGCGGCCTGGCTGCCCCAGTATGCCGGCGAGTCGCATACCTTGGGCGACTTTAAAGAAAGGCTGTATAGACTGTTCAAAGTTTATCCCCTGACAGAAGAACAGAAAGTAAGCATACTGATAGGGCAGTTAACTGGTGCGGCCCAGCGGGAGGTAAAGTCTTGGACTGCTGAGGAGAAAAGGACTGTAAGGGGGGTTCTGACCCGTCTACGGGACACCTTTGATACCCGTACCTCAGCAGAAATCAAAATGCGGTTCTATGGATGTAAGCAGCGAGCTCAAGATAGCATCCGAGATTCTGCCCTAAATTTACAGGAAGCCTTGGGGGCAATTAAGCAAGCTGACCCTGGCAGCGTGCAGGATACAGATAAACTATTGACTGACCAGTTCATAGAAGGTCTGCTGTCCAGCGCCCACAGAACCCAGCTTCGCCTCATGGCCCTACAGAACCCCGATTTGACTTTTGCACAGTTCAAAGATAGGGCCATCCGGGAGCTCCGAGAACCTGCACCGGGTGGCGCTGTAGCTTCCCGGCGCCCTGCCATCCCTTACCACCAGGGGGCGGCGTCCTATCCCGCAGACCTTGTGGGGGCTGATGCGCAGGCCCTAAATCCATCCCCCCTGCAAACCTGCACCATCAGGTCCAAGAACTGACAAAGAGTGTTGCTGCATTGACCAGGACCGTACAGTCATTACAGATGGACCCGTCAGGACCAATCAAGCTGGCTTCCAGTCCGGAGGATGTCCCGTGGCGTCGACGGAGGAGGATCCCGTCGTTCAGAGGGAGGCCCGCCGATCATTACACTGAGGATGGACAGCCGATTTGCCACCATTGCAGCCAGCCGGGACACGTAGCCAGGTACTGTACTTTAAATGGGTCCGACCTGGGGCAAAGGGCCAACCCCCAGGCATAAGGTCATCAGGCCCATCTAATTGGCGTGATAAGTACGTAGGGGGACGCCCTGTTTTACCCGTAGTGCTGGACGGTATCCCCATGAGTGCACTGCTGGACACCGGGTCCCAAGTGACTACCATCCCCTATGTACTTTTCAAGCAGTACTGGAGTGACACTGATATAACTCGTTATCCAGACGATGACTTGAGCATCATCGCCAGCAATGGTCAACCCGTGCCGCAGGTGGGGTTCAGAGAGATGACCATTAAGATTGGTAAACTTGAACTGCTGGCACAGGGAGTGATCATTGTGGACATTGACCGTCGAGAAAGTCACCCTAAAATAACCTTTGGTACTAATGTGATTGAAAATTGTCTTTCAGAAGCAATTGTAATTTTGCAGCAGGTGGCGATGAACGCGAGCTCCAGCCAACAGAGGGTCCTCCAGAAGGAGATAAGAGCCCTGATGAGATGGCAAAAGGTAGAACTGTCTGGTGGTGAGATCGGTAGCGTGAGGATGAGCGACCCGTTCCCCATTGCCATGCCCCCCAAAAGTGAAATGATCTGGTGTCGGACTGCAATCGGGTTAAGAGGGAGAGACTACCAAGCCATGGTAGAACCCGTGTACTCAGACAGCAGGCCCACCATTTTGACAGCCCGGGGGGTGGTCGATGTCCGCCATGGAAGGGTGCCCGTCCGGATCTTAAACATTGGGGAAAGGGAAGTAGACTTGCCCCGGTACGCTACACTAGCCAAATTGTATACTGTTGAACACAATGCTGTCAGGGCCATGGAACCCTTGCCTCCATCTCCCCAGGCGGAGGGTAATGGTTCCCAGAAACCCAAGGAGGACTGGTGCCAGAAACTCCACGTGGGTGCTGACTCCACTCCCTTGCACCAAAAACAAGGAGTCTACCGGGTGGTTCAAGAGTACGAGAGAATCTTTAGTAAGCACCCGCTAGACTTCGGCAGAGTGAAAGGGGTAGAACACCACATCCCCACGGGGAGCCACCCACCAATAAAAGAAAGATACAGACCTGTACCACCCCGCAAACTATCAGAACGCAAAGGGCATGCTGAGAGAAATGAAGGAAGCCGGGGTCATTAGAGACAGTTGTAGCCCCTGGGCAGCCCCCTTGGTTCTGGTAAAAAAGAAAGACTGTACTATGAGAATGTGCGTGGACTATAGAGAAGTCAATCGTATCACCCATAAAGACGCATACCCGTTGCCTAGAATAGAGGAGTCTTTGGTCGCACTAAAATCAGCTAATTTATTCTCTACTTTGGACCTTACTAGTGGGTACTGGCAGGTTCCTGTGGCAGAGGATGATAAGGAGAAGACCGCCTTCACCACCCCGATGGGATTAAGTGAATTCAACTATATGACGTTCGGGCTCTGCAACGCACCCGGGACCTTCCAGAGGCTGATGGAATGCTGTCTAGGGCACCGAAACTTTGAGACGGTCCTACTTTACCTGGACGACGTGATTGTCTATTCGAAGACTTACGAGGACCATCTAAAGCACCTGGCCGAGGTGTTCGAGGCCCTGGCAGGCTTTGGCATGAAAGTGAAACCCTCCAAGTGCCATCTGTTAAAGCCGAAGGTACAGTACCTGGGACACGTGGTGAGTGAAGAAGGAGTAGCCCCCGACCCTGACAAAATCATGGCAATAAAGAACTGGCCAAGCCCCTCTAACATAAAAGAAGTGAGGCAGTTCGTCGGGTTGGTAGGCTACTACCGAAGGTTCATCCCCAGGTTCACCAAGATGGCAGCCCCTATGCAGGACCTCCTTATAGGACAATCTAAGACCAGAAGCCAAAAGCCACCCTTCAAGTGGGACAAGCCGGAAGAGGAGTCCTTCCGCCAGCTGAAGATGGCCCTCACGGGGGATGAGATCCTGGCCTACCCTGATTATGGCCAGCCTTTTATCCTCCACACAGACGCCAGTAATGTGGGGCTGGGAGCCGTACTGTCACAGAACCAACAGGGCAGAGAAAGGGTGATCGCGTACGCCAGCCGGAAGCTGAGGCCCACCGAGAGAAGCCCGGAGAATTACAGCTCCTTTAAGCTGGAGTCCTTGGCAGTGGTGTGGGCCGTAACAGAACGTTTCAAGCATTACCTGGCCTCTGTGAAGTTCACTGTGTACACGGACCACAATCCGTAGACACATCTGGACAATGCGAGACTTGGTGCCCTAGAGCAGCGGTGGATGGCACGGCTAGCAAACTATGACTTCACCATCAAGTACCGGGCAGGCCGAGCCAATGCCAATGCAGATGCCCTATCGAGAATGCCCCACTTGCCCGATGAGGGAAAAGATCCAGACGAGTTGGAGGAAATAGAGCTCCCTGCATTCCACCGGTACGGGGCCACTCAGTACTCCCACCGTGTAAGAGACAAAGACTTGACCACTGTCATGTTCAATCCCTTACCTCACCACGGCTGGGCTGAAACGCAAGATAGTGACTCTGCAATTCGCCTGGTGAAAGACCTGTTGACCCAGGCAGATGCTAGCCCTGGCTCGGACGCTCCAGAGGAAGCCAAGCAGTTATGGAAGGAGAAAAGCAGGCTATTCCTCTACGAAGGTAAGCTGTGCAGAAGGCTTGTCAACCACCGGACGCACGAGCTGACCCGGCAGGTAGTGGTCCCGAGACGAGATGCAGCAATGGTCCTGGAGGCCTACCATGACAGAGCGGGACACTTCGGGTGGAAGAAACTGGAGTTCCTACTGAGAGAGCGGTTCTACTGGGTCGGAATGAGAGGGGCCATAGAGAAGTGGTGCAGGGACTGCGGCCCATGTAACCTCAGAAGGAAGGACGGTACCAGCCAGAAGACGCCCTTGATGCCCATCGTCACCAGGCAGCCTCTTGAGCTGGTAGCTCTGGACCATGTGAAACTGGCTCCAAGCCGGTCGGGCTACGTCTATGCCCTGACAATAGTGGACCACTATTCCCGGTTCCTGGTGGTGGTTCCTGTTAAAGACTTGACAGCCCAAACAGCGGCCAGAGCCTTCCAACAACACTTCTGCCATCCACACGGGTATCCGGAACATGTCTTGACAGATCAAGGTCCAGCGTTTGAGGCTGAAATCTTCCAGGAGTTCTGCAACCTCTACGGCTGTAAGAAGATTCGGACAACGTCTTACCACCCACAACCCAACGGGCTATGTGAGAAAATGAATAATATCGTCATTGATCTCCTCAAAACGTTGCCCCTGGAAGAACGCAGCCTGTGGCCGGAGAAGCTGCCAGACCTGATAGACTTATACAACCATATCCCGGTGAATGCTACAAATTGCACCCCGGCTTACCTGATGAGGGCAAGACCAGGTAAGCTGCCGATAGACCTGGAGATGGGAGTCCTCCCCACCTCCCCAGACGCGGACTGGGATACGGAACGGCGGCTACAGTACAAGAAGGTACAGGAGAGTGTGGAGAGGAGTCTGGCTCAAGCGAGAGAGGCTCTTCAACCAACACGCCCCTGCTGGTCCCCTGGAACCTGGTGAGCAGGTCCTGAAGCGGAAGAGAAGGCTTCACAAGCTAGATGACCAGTGGGAGAGCGACCCGTACACAGTACTGCAGTCCAACCACAACAACCCGAAGGTATGTGTAATTACCAAGGATGGAGGAGAAACCACTAGCACCGTCTCCAGAGACCAACTAAAAAGGTGCCCCAAGCAACTACAGAGTGCAGGAGAAGATAAAGATGACCTTGAACCCGCAGAAGACAAGAAAGAAATGATCAGCACAGTTCTTGGAGAGTTCCCCCGGTCCTGGACTCGGATAAATGATGCAATAGTGGTACCCGTCCTACACTTCCTTCAATCAACCCAGCAGGAACCTACAGGAGAGCAGGAGGAATCAGAAGACCAAGCAGCCCTAGAGGCAGAAGGACCCATGCCAGCAACCCAGGAGAGTCAACCCTCTGCTGACAGTGAGCCTGCCATACCTGCGGTAAGCCAAAGGACCCGCAGATAGCTGCCTGCACTGCCTGTAAACCCAGCTAGTAGCTGTACCCTGAATGCTAGTGGGGAAAGTCAGGTTAGACCACCACCAGACAGTGGGTTACGCAGGTCAACCCGGAGCACTAGGGGGCAAATACCAGCTCGCTGGAAGATCTAAATGCTGTATATTGTAAATGTTTTATGTTTGTTGCCTGGTTGCTAATTATGTTTTTCCAGTCTTTCTAGTTCATAGACTAACAGGTTATGGACGCTGAATAACCGGAACTGTCTTGTAGATAGTTGCACTTGGTGCCCTCTTTCGAAGATGGCCACGGAAGAAAAATCTGTCCGGTGTGGCCTCCTTGCGGCCCAAAGTAGAGAGCTCAGCCTTGTCGCCACGCCCAAGGCGAGGAACTTGGGGTTTATGGAAACAGGTCCCCACACCGTGGAAAACTTCACACCTTGTTGGGTGACATGGACACCCGGTCACGGAAGCGCCGTGACCTCAAGGACAAAATATACTTGTATATATGTTATGTTGTCATTTATACCCTGTATTTGTGTTTCCTGTTTAGTCCGGAGTACTAAATTTTACTAGGGGAGAATGTGTCACCCCAGGCCTGGATGCCACAAACAATAATCTGTGTCTGAGAGCAGGAGGGAGGTCCCCTGGTTAGGGACAATTAGCATACAGCACCTCCTGTCCCAGGCCAGCAGGGGGAGCTGGCTGCCCCTATAAAAGCTGGAACTGGGGGCAGGGTTAGAGAGAACTGGAAGACCTAGCTCAGGAGTGAGACTAGTCCCAGAGAAAGAGGGACAGTTCAGCTGTAGCTGAGGAGTCCGTGAGGCAGAGGAGAAACTGCAAGCTAGGGACAGAGGTGACGAGAGCCGGTCCTGCAAGAGAACCAATCTACCGGGCATTGGGGTCCGGGGCTGTCAGGGTTACAAGCCCAGCAGCAGAGAACCAACCTGCGAGGGATTTCAGGTCCCTTGGCCTAAGAAGCCTGGAGGCTCCGCCACACAGAGGGACCAGTACAGTGAGGAGCAAGCAACAGGTACCCAAGGCCCTAGTCGCATGCCATACAGGCGAGAAGTACACGGCCAGCTCAGGGACGTGGGCTATTACACCACGAAAAGGGGGATAGTCAGAAAGAGCATAGAGAGAACGGTAGGCCTACACACTCACCCTGACCAATGGGGCTCGCCCGAATGCTCTCAGACACCCAGGTCCATTCCTAACCGGTACTGTTGGGTCATTAATAATATCTACAATAAAGACCCTGAACTGTTTGAAGCGGACTCTGAACTCTTACTATTGCGGCCTGCACTATCACCCCCAACATCCACCTACACTGCCCTGAGGCTACACTCTTCCCGTTAGGAGTTATCCTACACCTGTGCTGCACACCAACACCAGCCTCAGCAGTCTGACTCGCAGCGGCGGTTATCCCTGACCGCAATCCACGGGTGGCGTAGTCGGACATTCAAAACACTGATAAATAGACTGCCACCATTTGGTCTGACCACCCTGAGCCACGGGATCGGGTTGCCACTACTACCCCCATCAGCACCGTACACTAGAAGGCCCGTTTCCGTGTACCCCACGGCCCAGGGGGCGAGTCATGTGCATCAAATTATACATACACATATGGGGCAGTGGGGCTTCATACTATATACAGGTGCTTCTCACAAAATTAGAATATCATCAAAAGTTAGTTTATTTCAGTTCTTCAATGCAAAAAGTGAAACTCCTATATTATATAGAGTCATTACACACAGAGGGATCTATTATATAGAGTCATTACACAGAGGGATCTATTATATACAGTCATTACACAGAGGGATCTATTATATAGAGTCATTACACACAGAGGGATCTATTATATAGAGTCATTACACACAGAGGGATCTATTATATAGAGTCATTACACACAGAGGGATCTATTATATAGAGTCATTACACACAGAGAGATCTATTATATAGAGTCATTACACACAGAGGGATCTATTATATAGAGTCATTACACACAGAGGGATCTATTATATAGAGTCATTACACACAGAGGGATCTATTATATACAGTCATTACACACAGAGGGATCTATTATATAGAGTCATTACACAGAGGGATCTATTATATAGAGTGATTACACACAGAGGGATCTATTATATAGAGTCATTACACACAGAGGGATCTATTATATAGAGTCATTACACACAGAGGGATCTATTATATAGAGTCATTACACACAGACGGATCTATTATATAGAGTCATTACACACAGAGGGATCTATTATATAGAGCCATTACACACAGAGGGATCTATTATATACAGTCATTACACACAGAGGGATCTATTATATAGAGTCATTACACACAGAGGGATCTATTATATACAGTCATTACACACAGAGGGATCTATTATATACAGTCATTACACACAGAGTGATCTATTATATAGAGTCATTACACACAGAGGAATCTATTTTAAGTGTTTATTTCTGTTAATGTTGATGATTATGGCTTACAGCCAATGAAAACACAAACGTCATTATCTCAGTAAATTAGAATACTTCATAACAACAGCTTGAAAAATGTTTTTAAAATCCGAAAAGTTGGCCTACTGAAATGTATGTTTAGTAAATGCCCTCAATACTTGTTCGGGCTCCTCGTGCATCAATTACTGCATCAATGCGGCAATGTGGCATGGAGGCGATCAGCCTGTGGCACTGCTGAGGTGTTATGGAAGCCCAGGTGGCTTTGATAGCAGCCTTCAGCTCATCTGTATTGTGGGGTCTGGGGTCTCATCTTCCTCTTGACAATATCCCATAGATTCTCTATAATAGATTCTCTATGGGGTAAAGGTCAGGCGAGTTTGCTGCCAATCAAGCACAGTGATACTGTTGTGTGTAAACCAGGTATTGGTACTTTTGGCCGTGTAGACAGGGGCCAAGTCCTGCTGGAGAATGACATTTCCATCTCCATAAAGCTTGTGGGCAGAGGGAAGCATGAAGTGCTGTAAAATGTCCTGGTAGACGGCTGCGCTGACTTTGGACTTGATAAAACACAGTGGACCTCCACCAGCAGATGACATGGCCCCCCAAACCATCACTGATTGTGGAGACTTCACCCTAGACCTCCAGCAGCTTGGATTGTGGCCTCTCCACTCTTCCTCTAGACTCTGGGACCTTGATTTCCAAATGAAATGCAAAATTTACTTTTCATCTGAAAACAACACCTTGGGCCACTGAGCATCAGTCCAGGTCTTTTTCTCTTTGGCCCAGGTAAGACGCTTCTGGCATTGTCTATTGGTCATGAGGGGCTTGACACAAGCAATGCGCCACTTGTGGCCCATGTCCTGGATATGTCTGTGTGTGGTGGCTCTTGAAGCAATGACTCCAGCAGCAGTCCACTCCTTGTGAATCTCCCCCAAATTTTTGAATGGCCTGTTCTTAGCAATCCTTTCAAGGCTGCGGTTATCCCAGTTGCTTGTGCACCTTTTTCTACTACACTTTTTCCTTCCACGTCCATTAATATGCTCGGATACAGCACTCTGTGAACAGCTGCTTCTTTAGCAATGACCTTTTGTGGCTTACCCTCCTTGAGGAGTGTGTCAATAACTGCCTTCTGGACATCTGTCAAGTCAGCAGTCTTGCCCATGATTGTGGAGCCTACTGAAACTGACTAAGGGACCTTTTTAAATGCTTAGGAAGCCTTTGCAGGTGTTTCTTGTTAATTCTAATTTACTGAGATAATGACTTTTGTGTTTTCATTGGCTGTAAGCCATAATCATCAACATTAGCAGAAATAAACACTTAAAACAGATCACTCTGTTTGTAATGACTCTGTATAATATATGAGTTTCACTTTTTGGATTTAAGAACTGAAATAAATTCACTTTTTGATGATATTCTAATTTTCTGAGAAGCACCTGTATGTAGCAGTGCGGCAATTATACTATATACAGTCAGGAGTAAAAGTACTTGATACACTGACAATTTCGAAAGTTTTTCCACCTACAAAGAATGAAGAGGTCTGTTTTGTTCTACTTAACTGCTGCAACTTGGACCTTTAACAGGATTTATATTTCACCTATGAGAAAGCATACTATGTGTATTTGGCAGATTAACTCAGGCATGTTTATGATAAACTGAATACCTGGATTGGAGTCCTATTTGTATACAGAATATTGACTATTAATGCTGGCAGAGTAAGTCTTAGGCTATATTCACACTATGTGTTTTTTTCTGCAGCAAAACATAATCTCTTGGCAGGAAAGAAGTAGCGTCAAAAATGCTGGTTTTGGTGTGTTTTTTTGCAGTGGTTCTTGGTGCATTTTTGGTGCGTTTTTCAGGATCCCAAAGTTCAGCTTTGCTTCCACCATAGACACATGAAAACAGGTCACCATTGCAAGACATATGTTCATGAAAAAGTACACATTACAAATGTAACAGGGGGGGGTGAGGGGGGTGAATTGGTCTGGAATGGTTTATCTAAGACCCTGGCAGTGCATTGAATTTGTAGGACACTATTTACTTTCACATTATGGTTTGCCATTGAGTTGCTCAGGCATTGTTCATTTTCACACCTCCCTGGGCCACATGTGTTGTTCAATCTCACACCTAGCTCAACCAATGTTTACTTTGTAGGCATCACTAATTTAATTAAATTGTAATAATCCAAGCTGCTATCTCAGGTGACCAAGACAAGATGGTTTAAACTTGGGAAAATCACAAGAATAAATGTGTGTCACATACTTGCTTTTTTCACTAAAAACGCAGCAAAATGTTCACACTAGGCTTTTTTTCAGCATTTTTTTCCACCACCCTTTTTTTTAATGGGTGAAAAACGCTGAAACAAGTGACATACTCTATTGCAAAAAGCCATGGAAAGCACAAAATACTGAGGACAAATAAGCAAGCTTTGTGCATGTGATTTCGGAAATCTCATAGACTTTGTTGGTACTGTAAAACGCAGCTGAAAATTTGCATAAAAAAGCCCGCTAAAAAACGTCTAGTGTGAATATAGCCTTGTATAAAAGTTCGCCAATGAGTTAGGATATATGACCACGATGCAGAAATGCTGCGGATTTTTCCTAAGCGTTTCTGCATCTCCCTGGGTTGTCAAGCGCTTTGCCAAGTGATTTTAGCATCACTTGGAAAAGTGCTTGACAACTTGGTCACACTATATAATTCCATGCAATCGGCATGGATTTATATAGTGTGACCAAGTTACAATGCTGCAAATGCAGCATCAATAATGAAAAAAAAGAATAATAATGGTGAAAAATAAAAAAAACCCATTATACTCATCTTCCGATGGTCCTCGATCTCCTTCTCCGGTGCGTCCGGTGTCTTCGGCGGATCACGGTGCTGTAAAAGGACCTTCCATGACGTCATTTAGTCATGTGACAGGTCACGCGACCGCCGATGTCAGCGGTCGCGTGACCTGTCACATGACTAAATGGCGTCATGGAAGGTCCTTTTACCACCGCGAGCAGCCGAAGAGCCAGCAGCACCGCCGGGAGCAGACAGGGGCCATCAGAAGGTAAGTATATGTTTATTTTTTATTTCAATTCTATTTTAACTACAGGTACTATGGTACCCGGGTCTGGAGGAGAGTCTCTTCATCTCCTGACCCGGGTACCATCCACGCATTGAGTCGCATAATATCCACATGTGTGTTTGTAGTCATGCGGATGTTATGCGTTCCAATGCAAGTCAATGGCGGCTAAATCGCAGCGACTCTGCAAAATTAAAGGATGTGCTGCGGATTTTTCCGCAATGATAATCCGCAGCGGAAATCTCCGCGGCATGTGCACAGCACATGCGGATTATCATTGGGGACCATTGCAGACCTATCACCAAGCGTTTTTTAAGTGTTTCCGCGGCTGAAGTTACGCTGCAGAAACGCCTAAAAAACGCATAGTGGGCACACAGCCTTAAAAGTTCTATGGTGAAGAAAAACACGTGAGATAATAAATGCGAAATATACAATATTTCCCATAATATGACTGAGGATATCTTTAGGGTGTATTCACTGTTTTTTCTTCTGCAGCAAAAATGCTGTGTTTTACAGTACCATCTTAGTGAATGACATTTCTGAAATCTCATTCACATGCTGTTTTTTTGCATTTTTTTTAATCTGCAGCTTGTCAAGTCTTTCAGAGGTTTTGCAGCATTTTTCACCCATTCAAATGAATGGAAAAAAAACACAAGTAAAAACACCTGAATTTTAAGCAGCGTTTTTCCTGCCTCCTTTGATTTTTGAGGTAGAAAAAAAATACTGCCAAAATCCAACTTGTGAACACACCTTTATCCTGGTTGTGTTCTAATTGGATATAAAATAGAACGGCCATGATAACATGGGTAGTTAATTGTATGGTGTTTTCACTTTATATATTACCAGGCCGCATTCTATTTGCGCAGAGCTGCTCCGTGAAGATTCTATCACAAGATTCCGTGATGACATCACAGGTGATGGTGACATCACTGCTCACAGTCGCTATATATACAATGCACATAGGCTCACCCGTGCCTTTCTTGGCTCTATAGTGACTGATAGCACTTGCAGTTTTTCACTATGGCTGGAATTGTTTTGGACATTCCTCAGGTAAAAGCACTATTGTTGATCCTTATGATCAATCGTCCTAACAGTGTGCTTCTACCACCCGATGGCGTGCTCAGCTTCACTCACCGGCTGGTGATGGAGCTAGTAAAGGATTGCCTGACCAAACACCGACAACGTCGTCTAACGTCAGACTATCTGACGGATTTACTTCAGAACATCAGGACATTAGTACACCAGGTAAGTGGCGGACACTCTGCACAGAACATCTCAATATTAACAGATAATAATGGAGGGATAGAAGCTTTTTCTTCTAATATATCGTATTTTGCAGACCATAAGACGCACCAAAAATTTTTGGGAGGTAAATAGGAAAAACATTTATTATAATAAAATGGGGGTCTGTCTTATAGTCCTGTCTTATAGTCCGAATTTTCGGTTGCTTACTGAGGGGGGTGGTGGCAGTGGAGCGAGGTCACAGGAGGCAGAGTCGCTGCTGCAGGAAGTCGGCAGTAGGAGTGGGGCACTGCTGCGGGCCCCAAGCTGGGAGGAGCGGGGTGTCCAGAAGGTGCAAGGCTGCTGGCCCTGGGCTTCAAGGAAATGTTAGCGGTAATTCAGGAGGGGAGGTCCTGCTCTGCTTATTGATTTCTCTGCAGTGGGCTTCAAGAAGTAGGCTGCTGGAGATGGCCAATACGCAGATTGAGATTTCAGCTCCTCATTGAGCCGAGATCTAAATCTGCACATGCACTGCCTCCAGCGGCCATTTGCCTGAAGCCCACCGCCAGAAATTCAATGGACAGAGCGGGGACTCCCCTCCTAAATCACCGCTAACATTTCCTTGAAGCCCAGGGCCCGCAGCCTCGCACCTCCTGGATACCCCGCTCCTCCCAGCTCGGGGCCCGCAGCAGCGCCCCACTTCTACTGCCGGCTTCCTACAGCAGTGACCCTACCTCCTGTGACCTCACTCCACCACAGCCATCCCCCTGGTAAGCTACATTCAGACAATTATTATTATTAATAATCTGTCTGATATGCTGGGGTGGAGAGTTCCAGAGTAGGGGGGATGCACGGGAGAAATCTTGTATGCGATTGTGGGAAGAGGAGATAAGAGGGGAGTAGAGAAGAAGATCTTGTGAGGATCGGAGGTTGCGTGCAGGTAAGTACTGGGAGACTAGGTCACAGATATATGGAGGAGACAGGTTGTGGGTGGCTTTGCATGCCAAGGTTAGGGTCTTGAACTGGAGTCTCTGGGTAATGTGGAGCCAGTGAAGGGATTGGCGGAGCGAGGGGAAAAGCCAGGGAATAGCGGGGGGACAGGTGGATTAGTCAGACAGCAGAGTTTAGGATAGATTGGAGGGGTGCGAGAGTGTTAGAAGGGAGGTCAAAAATTTTGGAAAAAAAGGCATCTTATAGTCCAAAAAATACGGTAAAACACGAGTCCCCAAATACAGTATGTAGTCATTGTATCTGCAGACAGAGAACCGATGTCACATACAATTTCCGCCTCCATTCTGACCGCTCTCATCTCAAAATTCTCCTTTCCATTTTTCCTTCTTTATAGGCTGAAGAAAGATCTCAGACTGAAGATTTGGCTGTCTTTAAAGAACTGGCCGAAAAAGTCCTGTCTATACTAGAACGCTCATTGGAACGCCCGGTAAGGATCAATATTAATAGACGTATCTTAATCCACCGTATCTGAGGAGACTTTCTGAGAAAAGGTCTGAAGATGGCGCGGGATTTGTATCGTTACAATTGGTGCATCTGTAAATGTTGGTTTAGTCCTTCATGATTTATGTATTTGGTGATTTAGTGAAATCTTCCACATATTAATTATATATATTATATCTATCAGGAAACAACAGGAGGCGACGCCAAATATGGGCAAAATGTGACCCCGAAAATCCCTGACCCTAATAGGAGTCAGCCGGAGCTGAACAGCGATCTGATTACAGGTGAGCGATCACCCGACCTTCTACAAGGAATGTCCAGATATTACAGAGGACGGAGGATAATGTTAGATTTACTCTCTACTCTGTGTAATGGGAACCTGGCAGCACATTTTTACATATAGAAGTAGTGGTGTGACGGTATAGGCCATTGTCCCCTAATAATAATTGTTTGTAGAAATCCAATGTGCCAGTCAGGAGAAATGTAAAGTAGACACCATATACAAATCAGAATGGAAGTGCACTGGGGGCGTGAAAGAAGAAATCCAACTGCAGTGACACGCCCCCAGTGCACTTCCAGGCTAATTTGCAAATCTCTCCTATGTTTCAGCTCTCTTACCATCACTCGTATGTGCAGCGTGGGTGGGGGGTTCCTTATTCATGTGATGGAGGGTCCATTCTGCAGTGCTATAGCAAGTAACATGAAATAAATTAAATTTAAATTGCATTACTGCTCTAGAAAATGGGAAAAAACTAAGATACTGAGCACATAATTTGGCCAATTCAAGAATGCCCAGCAGCCAATGACAAGGCGATCTTTTTGTTGGAATCCTCTCCTAATGTGAATCCTCTCCTAGGCTGAAGCCTACATTTATATGGGTAGGTAGGATCCTGTTGTAATTAAAACCACCCCGGGCTGACGGGTGGAGATAGGTTCCCAGCAAAAAAGGTCGACTTGCCATGACTGCTGGGCATGCACCGAGCAAAAGAAGGTCGCCTTGCCGTGGCTGCTAGGCATGCACCCAGCAAAAGAAGGTCGCCTTGTCGTGACTGCTGGGCATGCACCCAGCAAAAGAAGGTCGCCTTGTCGTGACTGCTGGGCATGCACCCAGCAAAAGAAGGTCGTCTTGCCGTGACTGCTGGGCATGCACCCAGCAAAAAAAAAGGTCACCTTGCCGTGGCTACTTGGCATGCACCCAGAAAAAGAAGGTCGCCTTGCCGTAGCTGCTGGCCATGCATGAATTGGCCAAATTATGCGTTAAGTATCTTCCTTTTATCCTATTTTCTACAGCAGTAATGCAATTCAAATTTCATTTATTTCATGTTTACATGCTATAGCGTTACAGAGTGCAACTTTGTTAGTTATGTATTTGGATGGCTACTCTTAGTATGCACCTGTTCACACCCATTTTCTTTTCGGAAGTGATGGTCAGTCTTTTGTTATTTATGAAGGGGTTCCTCCATCATTTACATTACATTTATCTATGGATTCCCCGTATATTCTCATATTTAGAATCCCCATATAACGAGTATTAATCCCATTTACAGACATCTTGTCATTTCTCCGTTATATTGCTGTATTATCTATGTAGGAATAATATCCTCTAATACATTTCGTTTCTTCATCATTATTTTAGAAACAACTGAGCTGTCGAATCCTAACAATGGAATTAGTGAGATCCCGGAGATCCAAGAATCCGTAAGTATCATAGAGGGGGATGCGTGTGTGTCATCAGATCATGGGGTGTGAATGACTCGTCCAGTATTATCCCCCATACAACCATGGGACGTCTCTATTCTAAGTGTAGATGACCCTATGGTGTTAATTACATTTGAATTACTGGGAATCTGTCACCAGGTTTATGCTATTTGGTCTGAGAGAAGCATGATGCAGGGACAGAGACCCTGATTCCATGTGTTGATTACTTTACTCGGTGGAGCAGTTGTGATAAAATCACTATTTTTTTCTGCTGCAGAGCTCTGAATGCTGAGTCTTGTATAACCCCGCCCACACCATTGATTGGCAGCTTTCTGTGTACACTGTGCATAGGCAGAAAGCTGCTAATCAGTGGTGGAGGCAAGGGTACAGAGCAATAGGACTACCTGGCTAGACAGATAGTCTTCTAGTGATAATCTACTGATTTTATTGAAACAGCCACGCACAGCCTAGTAAGTAACACATCACTGGAATCAGGGTCTCTGCCCCTACATCATGGTGCTTTCAGAATACATAGCAAACACCTGGTGACAGATTACCTGTAAGTCCTCCTCTGTGTGATCTCCCACATTATCCAGAATGTTATAGTAATGTATGATGACCGTTGCAGGGCGGCTCCAGGATTTTGTGGGCCCTGGGCGAAAGAGTCTCAGTGGCCCCTTTAACACATACCACGATTCATGATGCACAGATACCGCAGATAAATACATATATATATATAGTACAAGCCCGAAGATTTCACTTCTTACATTACATGAGCGATATCTATTGTAAATTCCACAATAACTCAGAAAGCGGCGAATCCTCACAGCTCACAGTGCAGACCGGACAGTAATGTCCTCCACACAGTATAATGGCACCACATAGTCCTCTATACCGTATTATGAGCTCCATATATTGCTCCATATAGAATAATGGACCCCATAAAATGCTCCACGCAGGCTGTGCCCCCATATAATGCCCCATGCAGGCTGTGACCCCACACATAATGCCCCATGCAGGCTGTGCCCCCCACATAATGCCCCATGCAGGCTTTGACCCCCCACATAATGCTCCATGCAGGCTGTGACCTCCACATAATGCCCCATGCAGGCTTTGACCCCCCACATAATGCCACATGCAGGCTGTGCCCCCCCACATAATGCCCCATGCAGGATATCCCCCTCCCACATAATGGCCCATGCAGGATGTCACCCCCCATATAATTCCCCATGCAGAATTTCCGTCCCACATAATGCCCCATGCAGGCTGTGCCCCCCACATAATGCCCCATGCAGGCTGTGCCCCCCCACATATTGGCCCATTCAGGATGTCACCCCCCATATAATTCCCCATGCAGGAAGTCCCCTCCACATAATGCCCCATGCAGGATGTCCCACCCCACATAATGCCCCATGCAGGATGTCCCCCACACATAATGCCCCATGCAGGATATCCCCCCCATATAATGCCCCATGCAGGATGTCACCCCCCATATAATTCCCCATGCAGGATGTCCCCCCCACATAATGCTCCATGCAGGATGTCCCACCCCACATAATGGCCCATACAGGAAGTCACCCCCCATATAATGCCCCATGCAGGATGTCACCCCCCCATATAATGCCCCATGCAGGATGTCCTCCCAACACATACTGCCCCATGTAGGATGTCACCTCTCACGCCATATATTGCCCCATGCAGGATGTCACATCTCACCCCATATAATGCCCCATGCAGGATGTCACTTCTCCCCCCATATAATACCCCATGTAGGATGTCACTCCCCCCATATAATGCCCCATGCAGGATGTCACCCCCCATATAATGCCCCATGCAGAATGTCACCTCTCACCCCATATAAAGCCCTATGCTGGATGTCACTTCCCCCCCATATAATGACCCATGCAGGATGTCACTTCTCCCCCTCATATAATACCCCATGCTTGATGTCACCCAATATATAATGGCCCATGCAGGATGTCACCCCCCATATAATTCCCCATGCAGGATGTCCCCTCCACATAATGCCCCATGCAGGATGTCCCACCCCATATAATGCCCCATGCAGGATGTCCCCCACACATAATGCCCCATGCAGGATATCACACCCACATAATGCCCATGCAGGATGTCACCCCCCATATAATTCCCCATGCAGGATGTCCCCCCCACATAATGCTCCATGCAGGATGTCCCACCCCACATAATGGCCCATGCAGGATGTCACCCCCCATATAATGCCCCATGCAGGATGTCACCCCCCATATAATGCCCCATGCAGGATGTCCCCCCAACACATACTGCCCCATGTAGGATGTCACCTCTCACCCCATATATTGCCCCATGCAGGATGTCACCTCTCACCCCATATAATTCCCCATGCAGGATGTCACTTCTCCCCCCATATAATACCCCATGCAGGATGTCACTCCCCCCATATAATGCCCCATGCAGGATGTCATCCCCCATGAAATGCCCCATGCAGAATGTCACCTCTCACCCCATATAAAGCCCTATGCTGGATGTCACTCCCCCCCCATATAATGACCCATGCAGGATGTCACTTCTCCCCTCATATAATACCCCATGCAGGATGTCACCCCCCTATATAATGCCCCATGCAGGATGTCCCCCCCATATAATGCCTCATGTAGGATGTCACCTCTCACCCCATATAATGCCCCATGCAGGATGTCACTCCCCCCCATATAATGCCCCATGCAGGATGTCACTTCTCCCCCCCATATAATACCCCACGCAGGATGTCCCTACCTCCCCCCCATATAATGCCCCATGCAGGATGTCACTTCTCCCCCCATATAATGCCCCATACCTCCATACGTAAAAAAAAAAAATCAAATGCTCACCTCACTGCTCACCAGCTGTGGAGAGGTAAGTATTGTGCCGGCCGTGGTCCAGGGCAAGCATTGGGGGGGGGGGAGCAAGGCCCGCTAGCTGGCGCTGGCACCACTCTCCTCTGCTCACCGGTCCCATAGCACGCCAGGGTGCCCGACAGCAAGTGGGCCCCTCGCCTACTCAGTGCCCCGGCACTTGCCTGGGTGTGCTGGGTGCTAGCGCCAGGTCTGCCCAGCGTCCGGTTTGTATCCTCCCAACATCATATCAGTGTAAATCATCTGGGACATAATATGGGGGGAGAAGTTTTTGCATCTGTAACTTTTTTCCTGCATCTTCGATAAATCAGTATTATTTCTTATTCTTTTATAGAGCGTGATGGATTCTTTGGTTCCGGCGAGAAAGCCGCATATGAGCGACTATGAAACTTCCAAACTCATCAGCAGTGGAAATTTTGGGTGAGATTTCTGTTGCCATAATCCACATTTCTCAGGGTTCCCTATGACAATGCTTCTGCCCCTGCACTCTGCCATTCAGTGTTATCATAGTGAAATTATATGATCTGTAGCAAATCAAACTGTAAGGAAAGCGATTTAAATAATATAATTACATATAATATAATATATAATAATATAATATTATTACATTCGCCTGTGCTAGACCCTCATCTGTTCTTATGCTGCCTCCTCCACCTGAGCTTTTCTGCTCTCCACTCTGATCTTTGTTTTGATGGGGGGGCTCCATTATGAAGCTGATCAGAGAAGTTGGCTACACATGGTCACATGAAGGGTGACACCATATTGACGTCAATGACATCTACACCCTCCACCATGACCATGTGGGCCCAATCACTGGCCTCAGCAGCAGAAGAGAGCCCTGGAGCACATTCATTTTGGACCAATTTTATTTGCACTAAATTGTATTTGGTCAGTTATAGCGAATCTGCCCAAAGAGAATTTCGATAGATTCTCGTATCTATAATGTGACCTGGGTGATGGCTCCGGCAGAAGTGGCATTGTGGAGACCTCCAATAGGTGATCTATGTAGTGCTATTTTATGTATTTCTAGATGTGGATTTATAGTGGTGGCCAGACTTCTAGTATTAAACATATGCAAATTGTCTCTTCAGAGAGGAAGCAAACTAGAACTCCACCTATAGGAAGTAGCAATCCTAAAAGTCAATATCGACCCTTTAACAAGCCTTGTCACATGACTTAGGATAATAGCCAAAACCAAAATCTCAATTTGCAGGAACTGTGTTCTGGGCTACTGCCCCTCTTCAGTGCAAAGTGTGAATAGTTTGGCTGGGTGAGAGATGTCTGACCGGTATCCAAGGGGTTGACGTTTCTCCTTGCGGACATGAGGAGACTTTTAAGCCGCAATGCTCCTCTGGGAAATAGGATTGCTACTTCCTATAGGTGGCACTAGGGTGCTAGTTCTCTTCCTCTCTGAAAAGAGACAATTTGCATATTTCCCAGAAGAGCATTGCAGCTTAAAAGTCTCCTCACCTTGACATGCTTAACATGGCTTTTTTCGCAAGGAGAAACGTTACCGCTTGGATCCCGGTCAGATGCCTCTCACCCAGCCAAACCATATCTCACACTTTGCACTGATGAGTGCTTGTACCCCAAAACATAGTGTCCGAAAATTGAGATTTTGGTTATGGCTATTATTCCATGTCATGTGATAAGGCTCGTTAAAGGGTCGATATTGACTTTTAGGATTACTACTTCCTATAAGGGGCACTAGGCACTAGAGTTCTAGTTCTCTTCCTCTCTGAAGAGACAATTTGCATATTTCCCAGAGGATCATTGAGGCTTAAAAGTCTCCTCACCTTGACAAGCTTAACATGTCACTCTCCGCAAGGAGAAATGTTACCCCTTGGATACCAGTATTAAACATATAATGATTTCTATAGATGGATTATTAATAAGGATTTATTATAACCGATGGATTCTCCTTCTCTCCAGGGCCGTCTACTTAGTGCATCATAAAGACTCACACCAGACCTTTGCTATGAAGAAAATGGCTAAGCGGAACCTAAATACTGCACAGAGATTGGAATGGGCCTTTCTGGAGAGGGACATCTTAACATTTGCTGATTGTCCCTTTGTGGTCTCCATGCTCTGCTCCTTTCCAACTAGATCTCACCTGTGTATGGTCATGGAGTATGTAGGAGGTAAGACACATCTATTGTATTATATTCAGCCCATGTCTGCTTTCATCTTATCACTGCTCATATCATTAGGACATTGTTGGTTACATCCCCACAGATCATTTACTATAGGTTATCTATTACCAAGATGCTCATAAATTCATTGATCTTGGTGCAGGGGCGCTATGGGGCTCATCAGTCGGAGGGGGTCTGTCGACGCTCGGCAGTGGGCAGCATCCCTCCACCTGTCATCACAATTTCAGCGGTATTTGCTTCTTCAAGGAGGTGGGGCTGGTGGGGGCAAAAATACCTAGTAGGTGGCTAGTAGGGGCCAAAATAATGAAAGGGGGACGTATGACTAGATATGGGGGGACTGTGAATGCTGAGTGGAGGTCATCATATTAAGTGGGGTGCTGTGGGGGTCCTCACTCTATATGGAGGCCCCCATTCTGTGTGGGGACATCATACTGAGTGGGGAGTTATGCGGACCATTATATTGTGTGAGGGACTGTGGGAACCATTATCCTGAGTGGGAGGGTTGCTGTGGGTGCCATCACACCGAGTAGGGGGTTGTGGCTGGCCTCCTTCTAAGTGGTGGCCTCCTTAGGAGGATTCACTGTGGGGATACCATACTCATTGAGTGTGGGTGTGGGCATTTTTGGGAGCATCATACTCTAAAATGGCCATAAAAGTTGTATTGCTGGTGAGAACACCAAGCTGCTTCAACAGGGATATAAATATATTTCTTTTTTAATTTTTAGGGTGGGGGGCAATTACAACTTTTGATATGGGGTCTTGTGATTTCTATGTACGCCACTATCTGTGTGATCTCCCCAGGATGTTTCCGCTCACTGCTCATTATACATCATGGTTATCTGCTCGTGGTATATCATGGTTATCTTCTGTATAAACCCCTCACCGGTCATATTTCCTTTCTTCTATAGGTGGAGACTGTGGGACCCTTCTAAGCACCAGGGGTCCTTTCTCTGTCCCCATGGCCCGCTTGTACTTTGCAGAGGCGGTACTTGCCGTGGAATACCTGCATAGTTACGGTGTGGTGCACAGAGACCTGAAGCCGGAAAAGTAAGTGCCCCCGTAGTATAATAAAGTGGGGAAAGTTGTCATTTATTATCATTCAGTCTGTGAGGCTAAAACCATCTTCTCTTTTGCAGCCTCCTGATTACATCTACTGGACATATTAAAGTTACCGATTTTGGGATTTCAAAACTTGGTCTAATGATACCGAAAACCAACACCTACAAGGAATTAGCAGTGGACATCTCCAGAGAGTTCCAGGACCGTGAGGTCAGCATCACCTACAAGAACTTAGCTTGTTATTTGCAAATCTCATCACACTATTGTCTCTTCTCTACGTTCTTCCTTTCTAGAGAACTTTTCCACTAATATTTTATCTTCTGCATTGTGTTTTAACGATGATATCTTGTCATAATAATTGTTTCATCGATTCTCATCTCTATGTTCTGTTGGTTTCCAGTTCTGTGGCACCCCATGTTACATAGCCCCAGAGATCATCCTGAAAGAAGGCTATGGAAGACCTGTTGACTGGTGGTCATTGGGGATCATCCTGTATAAATTCCTGCTGGGATGTGTACCATTTGATGCTGATTCCCTCACTGAGCTTTATAAAAGGGTTGTCATTGGTGAGTAGAATAATCCGATCATTGCGTTGATTGGTTACATTTGTTTAGTTATTTCCTTTGCTTTATGTTACAGTCCAGTAAAGAGGTTTTATTTTCTGTAATTTTCTATGTAACAGGAGAACTAATTTGGAATTGTGATCGCGCTCCACCCCTGGATGCTCAGAATCTCATCACTGAGCTGCTCAGAAGAAATCCTGTGCGTAGACTTGGGACAGGTAACAGATATACTAGTATTAATATTCCCTTATTAGACCAAGGACATATCGCTCATGTCCATGAAGGTCAGCATTTCTCTATCAGCTCATCTACTGTATTTCTAGTTCTCCACACTAAGACTTTCAGTTTATTTCCTTCATGTCGGCTCAGTTTTGTCATTAGTTCAGATTACGATAAACTGTTCAGATATGGAGCCATCCCTGACTATGTCCGCATCACTTTTCTTTTTCTTTTTCTAGGAGGAGCATTTGAGATCAAGGTTCATCCATTCCTGAGTGACTTGGACTTTGACAACATTCTGAGCCAGGAGCTGGAGTATGTTCCTCAGCTTGTTTCAGACGCAGACACCAGCTTATTTATCAGTAAGTAGAAAGAGACGTCATCTAGACTAAGCGACTGTTTGTCTCATCTTCCCTAATATGTTATCATCTGTTCCCATTAATATTAGTGATAAATAGTGACTGTGTTATACTGACAACCTCTAATAATACTTCATTACCTATTTCTTGTAGATCATTCTGATATAAACAAACATCTGGTCTCAAAGGATGAGGAAGGCACAAGTGAGAACAATGAGAGCCTTGACTTCCAAAATTTTACGTCATCTTCTGAAAAGCTTTGTAAAGTAAGTATGTGATTAATAAATCCAAAATATGTAAAAAAAAATTAAAAAAACTCTAAAAGTACATAAAAAAATATTTTATATCTTATTTTTATCCGTATTTAGCTCTGTACCATCGCTACCAGGATGGTGAACAATGAGGATCCCAATGCCCCTCCAGAGTATACACAAGAAACCAACACAAACATCTCAGAAATGTGAGTAGATTAGAAAGGGTCATTACTGGGAGTTCCAGGCTGATCTATGTACACAACACCAAATATAGGACATAAATAACAGAATATCAAATGCAGCATTCACCGCTTCATGGTTAACGGTCATTGTACTTTTGGCTTCAGAAAATGCAGAAGATAACAGCCCATAATTGTGGCATGTCATGCATTTTTAGCACTGCCTACTCTGTAGGAGAGCTGTAGTATTACTTGCCAGCCATTATTGGTAGTTGTGTTCTGATCCATGGAAGGTAGTTTGGAGCAGAAAACCTTCCCCACTATGACAGTCATATGTCCTATTAGGCCTTATAGTCAGTGTTCTTATAGTGAAACAACCCATTTTATACTGTGTTTACTTACGATTTACATGTTTTTCTTCTTCAAACAGGCAGAAAGAATCTGTTCCTGTATGTAATACAGACGATGCTGTTACCATCTTGCCACCCTCGTCCCCATTGCCAGGTATGTACATGTCTACAGCACCAACAATGTGAATGTTGACTTCAAGGCTCAAATATTTCCACATGGTTTTTCTGGTCTACTATGTTATCCATGTTTCATGGATCTCAGCTATGTTGACCATGGGTTCGTACTGTATCCCTATTTCCCTAATTTTGTACAGGAGTTTTTTTTCATGTATTCTGTATATTACGTTGCATCATCTTTTAACCTAGTGAGATATAGCAACTGTGTTATTCTGACACCCTCTAACAATCCTTCCTTACCTATGTCTTGTAGATCACTCTGATGAAAACAACCATCTGATCTCAGAGGATAAGGAGGGCACAAGTGAGGACGATGAGAACTTTATCTTCCGAATATTTGCATCATCATCTTCTGAGAGGCTTTCTAAAGTAAGTATGTGATCGATAAATCCAAAATATGTACAAAAAAGGATCTACAAAATTAAAAAGGATATATATTTAATAACTTATTGTTATCCACATTTAGCAGTCTACCACCACTAACGGGATGGTGAACAACGAGGATCCCAAGGCCCCTCCAGAGTGTACACCAGAATCCAACACAAACATCTCAGAAATGTGAGTAGATTATGGGGTCATTACTGGGAGCTCCAGGCTGATATATGTGCACAACATCAAATATAGGACATAAATACCATAATATCAAATGCAGCATCCACCGCCCCATGGTTATGGGTCATTGTGCTTTCAGCTTTCGGAATTGTTGGAGATAACAGCCTATAATTGTGGCCGGTCATGCACTTTTAGTGCTGCCCTCACTGTAGGAGAGATGTAGTATGAAATGCCGGCCATTCTTGGTAGTTGTTTTCCTCTCAGCTCTCTATAAAAGGTAGTCTTGAGCAGAAGACCTTCCCCACTATGACAGTCATATGTCCTACTAGGCCTTATAGTCGGTGTTCTTCTAGTGAGACAACCCCTTTTATATGGAGTTTACTTGAGATTTACATGTTTTTCTTCTTCAAACAGGCAGAAAGTATCTGTTCCTGTATGTAATACAGACGATGCTGTTACCATCTTGCCACCCTCGTCCCCATTGCCAGGTATGTACATGTCTACAGCACCAGCAATGTGAATGTTGACTTCAAGGCTCAAATATTCCCACATGGTTTTATACAATACTATAGGTCTCTTATGTTATCCATATTATGACAAAGCAGATCCTATAAGAATATATTGTTACTGATTTTTTTTTTTAATTTTTCATCAGAATTTCCATCTCATGAAGAAAGAAAATCGGCAATAAATCTGAATATGGAGCAACAAAACTCAGAAAATGGAAAAAATGGGAAAAAGAGACGAGGTAAGTGTGAGAATCAACTCCATGTTGTGTGATGTCAGTGAGAATAATTCATGTGGAGTAGATGTCATCTGTCAGTGATGGGATTGTCACATGTATGATTGCTGACAATGACCCCTGACCTCTGTATGATAATATTCCTCTGCCGTCCGGCCACAGTGACTGCACAGCATTATCATGTAATATGGAGTCCCATCACTTACATTATATTTATTTCTCTTGTCATAGGTTCCATCTTCCGCCGGATCTTATCATCCTGCCGGCGTGGATTGTCCAGGGCTGCTCGCGCATTTGCATGCTGTCACTGTTGCCCTAAAACCATCTAAAAGACGGGACACCTAAGCATCTAGCGCCCTGAAGTCCAGCAGATCCACCATCACTGCTGGAGCTGTATAGAAGGACCTTCACCATCTACCTGTGGCCTTCTGACTGGTCAACCTGGACAAGTTTCAGTAACGCCTCTGTCATCGGGCTCCGCGGTATTCATACTGCTCGTCTGACTTGTCATTTACTGATCACCTGGTATCTGACCTCGGCTATCTTCCTGACTTTGATTTAGTCTTTTGATAATGTTCACGATTTTATTCATCCCATTATTAATTAAAAAAAAGTAAAATCAGTTACTGTTGCTCTGATTCCTTTTTGTCTTGAATTCACAAATACTTGTAACTGACTAATTCCTCTTCTTCTCACTAAATGTATTTCTCATTATCCTTAATGCAGCAGTCTCATATTTCTGTCCAGCAGTTACACTGGTGCCTCCACCCTGTACCAGTCATTACACTCATCCACAAACCTCTCCACACTGCTGCACAGTCCTGCATCTCTACCATATCTACACTCCAATGAGCTAAGATTAACATCCTCCATAATCAGGACCTCCCACTTTTATGTCCAAGACATTTCCTCTGCTGCACCAGCTCTCAGGAGTGCACTACTGCAGGCAATCAGGTTCATTCCCACTATCAGAGATTTTAAGTGTGCAGTAGAAACAGATTATTTGTGGCAGGACTATCAAATCACCTCACTATTCTAAGTTTTTGCTACAGCACTCAGTAGCACTTAATATTTGTACATATACAGATAATGGTTGGTGACTGGTTCATGCAGCCTTAATTCCACAAAGATAGAAATAAAAGGTCAACATGTTTCATACATCCAAACCATCCTTAATCATGGCAGAAAAACATAATTTTAAGTTCCCACTATGAATATTTGGTGAGATATCACAGCTGTGTATTTTCACAGCACAAAGAACGCATATTACAGATCAGCAAATCACAGTGTGCTGACGCTTAGTGTTGTAGTTTTGAACAACACCATTCATTTTATCATATAATGTGTTGAAAAATGAGAAAAAATGCCAGGTTTGGGTTCCTTCATTTTACAGTGTGTATTGTGTTGTAAAAACAAACTGACAAAATGATTCAGAGTCAGTAGTACGATTACTGTGATACCAAACTTATAAGGTTTATATATATATATATATATATACAGTGTTTAGCATAAATCAGTACACCCAAATAGATTTGTCAGCAAACCTGTAGTTTCCTTTCAGAATCATCATTTTATATGGGATGCCATACTACAAAATACTCTCGCAAATTTGAGCCATTGAATGCAAACAAGATTTGGTATTTTGCAGACCCCAAAAAAGTAATTTTCTTAACAAACTCATTCAAGATCATGTTTCAAAAATGAGAACATCCCAGTAACAGTCTTAAGAGAAAAGCTAAGTTTAGACAACAAAATTCTAATTAACAAGAACTGAACCACAGGTAAGTGTAATTATTCATTAAACAGATGTCCAGCAGACAGGTGTCTGTAAAAGGAAGTTACTTAATAAAGAAAACTCCTTCCCATTTCATGCTATCAGCAATGGCACCACATAGAAGGGAAATGTCACAAAACCTGAGAAAGAAAATAATTTCTTTGCAATAAATGTGAAGTCTACAAGAAGATCAGCAAAACTTTACTTATCAGTCAGAATACTGTAGCAAAAGTGATGCAAAACTATAACAAAGATGGAACTGCAACCATCTTACAGAGACGTCCAGGCCGACTATGGAAGTTAACACCTAAACAAAAGCGTCCTCTGATGAGAAGGGTAAGTGGCACCACATAGAAGAGAAATGTCACAAGACATTTCTGAGAAAGAAAATAATTTCTTTACAAAAAATGTGAAGTCTACAAGAAGATCAGCAAAGCTTTTCTTATCAGTCAGATGGAAGTTAACATCTAAACAAAAGCATCTTCTGATGAGAAGAAAATCGACAGGCAAATTCATTGCTATTAGCTGAAGAAGTAGAAAGCCAAACTAGGGCGAGTGTTTTCCATGACACGACACGGTGTACACTGCAAATGAATGGCATTCATGAGTGTCCTCCACAAAGGAAGCCTCTCTCCCTTAAAGCCCATGAACAATAAAAGTCCGTCTACAATTTGCCAGGGTCCATGCTTAAAACTATGAGGACTACCGGGACTCTATACTGTGTATGTGCATCTTATGTGTATGTCCGTATTTTATGTTTGTGTGCACTATGTATATGCATACGTTAAAATGTGTATAGAGTATTAGCATGTGCAAATTTTATATGTGTGCCTAATATAAATATACATGGAAATGTATATGTAGGTGGTGCCTGATGGAGGGTGGGGGGCCCAGATCAGAAGTCCTGATTAAGGGCCCTTCACTGTCATTGTCTGCCCCTTATATAAACAGTAAAATCTCCTTTAATAACTGGACTTCCATTGGGGTGGACTTCTCATAGATGGCCAGTATGCATACTATATTGTGAATCTGGGCATCTCTCACAGAAAATCTGATCTGGATATGAGGGTGGTCTTCTATAAGCGGTGATGTTTTGGAGAGATTTAGGGAAAAGTCCCAATGCTTATCCATCGATCTGGTAATTTGAGTAAAATATTTGTGTTGATAACTGATCACAAAGTCACAAAATATGTAAGATTTGGCATAACCTGGCTCATTTTTCAAAAAGTTATGCTCAATTTTTTTAGCACCAAGTTTTGTTGCTTTTTTGTAGACTTACACTAACTTAGTATATTGTGTGAGAATTAAATGAATTATGAATTAGTTGGCGCATTTTACCACACTCTGGGGGTCCCTGACAGTCCTTCTTTACCGGCCCTGTAGTGATGCCAATGTAAACTTCCAAGTGACCGCGCAGTCAATCACTGTCACGAATGCAGGACAACCTATGATTAGCTAATTTTTGGGAAATCCTTATAACAAAAGGGGATTGAAAATATTTACAATTATTTTAAAAGCATTAAAAAAAAACAGACCCAATACTTATAATTAGTTTGTTGAAAGTAGTCTAATTAAAGGGAGCTGAAAGGATTAGAGATTATGAACCCGATTCACCAGTGTTTTTGCCAGAAAACTGGCATAAAGCTCTTGAAAAGTTGCAAAGTTTTGTGACTTTTCCCATTTTCACATAATTTTAACTTCTTTAAAGCCCAAGACATACTGATACGTATCTGCGCCCTGGGACTTAAGAGCCTGATACGTATTAGTACATCTTTGCGATCGCGCACACAGGCTGTGCGGGCGTGATCGCCGCCGGGTGTCAACTGATTGTCACAGCTGACACCCGGTGCTATGTGCTGGGAGAGGTCCCGCACATTAACCCCCGCAATGCTGCGATCGAAGTCGTTCGCAGCATTGCGGGGGCAAGGGGAGGTGATCGGGATAGTCACCTCTCCTGCCGGCGTCCAGCAATGTGTGCCGCGGCTTCCCGGATGTTGCCATGATGACCCGATTCACTGAGGGGTGTAGTTTTAAGAATGGTGTCACTTTTGGGTATTTTCAGTCATAAAGACCCCTCAAAGTGACTTCAAATGTGATGCGGTCCCTAATAAAATGGTTTTGTAAATTTTGTTGGAAAAATGAGAAATCGCTGGTCAATTTTAACCCTTATAGCTCCCTAATAAAAATAAATTTGGGTTCCAAAATTGTGCTGATGTAAAGTAGACATATGGGAAATGTTATTTATTAACTTTTTTTGTGTGACATATCTCTCCGATTTAGGGGCATAAAAATTCAAATTTTGAAAATTGCAAAATTTTCAAAATTTTCGCCAAATATCTGTTTTTTTCACAAATAAACACAAGTAATATCGAAGAAATTTTACCACAATCATAAAGTACAATATGTCATGAAAAAATATTCTCAGAACCAGGGGGATCCGTTGAAGCGTTCCAGAGTAATTACCTCATAAAGTGACAGTGGTCAGAATTGTAAAAATTGGCCTTCTCATTAACGTGCAAACCACTTTGGGTTGTAAAGGGGTTAAGGACTCTACCTGCATATACAGTCATGGCGGAAAGTGCTGGCACCCTTGAAATTGTTTCAGAAAATTACACATGTTTTATTACACGCATGTTTATTTCCTTTGTGGTTATTGGAACAACACAAAAAACTGAGAAAAAAAAGGCAAATTGGACATAATTTCACACAAAACTCCAAAAATGGGCCGGAATACATATATATATTTTTGATGGGACAACACTGAAGATGCGACACTTTGATACAATGTACAGTAGTCAGTGTACAGCTTGTTTAACTGTAAATTTGGTGTGCCAGCAAAATAACTCAACACACAGCCATTAATGTCTAAACCGCTGGCAACAAAAGTGAGTACACCCCTAAGTGTGTTCTCAGCTGATGTTATTTGTTGGGTTTTCTTTGCATCCCGAACAATTTTCTTGGCAGTTGTGGCTGAAATTTTTGTTGGTCTACCTGACTGTGGTTTGGTTTTTACAGAGCATCTGATTTTCCATTTGTTAATCACAGTTTGAACACTGCAGACTGGTATTATCAATTCCTGGGATATCTTTTTGTATCCCTTTCCTGTGTTATACTCTTTTTGCCTCCCTTTCCTGTGTTATACAGTTCAACTACCTTTTCCCGTAGATCCGTTGATAATTCTTTTGCTTTCCCCATCTCAAAATCCAGAAACGTCAGTGGCTGGATCCCAGAAACTCACTCAGCTTTATGCACACACACTGATTACAAGCAAACAGGTCATAGGTGAGGATGTTACCTTTAGTAGCCATTCAAACCCATTTGTGTCAAATTCTGTGCATGTTATCAGGCCAAAATCACCAGGGTATGTGAACTTTTTGATCAGGATTATTTGGATGTTTTTGGTTGTCATTAGTGATGAGCGAGCACTAAAATGCTCGAGTACTCGTTGCTCGGGTCGAGCAAATTGAAATACTCGGGTGCTCAACCCGAGCAATGAGCCCAATATAAGTCTAGGGGAAACTTGAGCATTTTTCAGGTGGCTCCCCACGGCGGTCTGCAGAGGGCCTAAAAATTGCCCAAATCGATGGGAACTGTGCTCAAATGACATGGGAACAGCATGGGGAAGACCCCTGGAAGCATCTCTGACTCCCAGATCACTGCTGTCAACAACGTCGTCAGAGTATTACGCCACTTTTACGGCGTAAGGAACATCCTTTCCAGGGTGATGACTTGTATATAAGGCAAAATAAATAAACAAAAACAAAAATACTCCTACACACCTTGGGCTATGTTCACACGTAGCATTTTTGACACGTTTTTGCACTTTTGCATTGCTTTCAACCAAGACAAATGCATTCAACAGGAAATGTCATTTTAACATTTTACAACCTTATCTGGCCATGTGGTGTGTGACACATCATCAGACACATGCATACAGTGCTGAAAAGACATGGGAACAGCAAGGGGAAGACCTCTGGAAACATCTCTGACTCCCAGGTCACTGCCTAAATGTGTGCCCATCATAAGTGATCCTTGGCACATGCGAAGATGCCTCCCGCCATGTACCTGTCGTTGCAGACTTGCAACAATCACCGTCCACGTCCTTGTCCCACTGCAGTGTTCAGTTGTCCCTACCCCATTCCTTGGAATGCAAACACAAGATTGCTGGCAGCCACCCACCCACAGGCTGCAATACTATACTGCCAAATTTTTGACAGCTGCTTGCACTTGAAATGTGGCCTTTTAGGCTCGTGGAGGCGGAAGCTTTTCATAACCTCATGCCGGCGGCGGCCGGGTGTCCATACTCGGTCCCCAGCCGCCACTATATTTCCCGGCATCGCCTCCGCCTTCCACAAGCACGGGTCCCATAACATTACCCGTGCCCTCCCCAGTGCACTTACTGGGAAGGACCGCCTAACCACAAACACGTGGACAGGTGAATGTGGCCAGGGACGGTACGGAGCCAGTCCACAACTTTTTTTGCTAAGAGTTGTATTTAGCTCGGTGAAAGGACTGGCATAGAGGGAAACCGTATCTACCCTGCGTGTCATTTCTCCCAGAAAATCCTGTAATTGAGCTTGTTGCAGAAGCAATGGCAGCCCATCCAACATCAACTCGCACTTGTCAATGGTGCTTTGACACACACACATCTTTCTTTGCGCATTTAATTTCTTGAATACAGAGTTGGAAAATGGCCTGATCCGTAATGCGTTTTGAGAAATAGCATGCATAAGCATGGCCGATCCGCATTAAAAAAAGCAGCCATAGAGTGTCCAGGAACCTTCCCCCACACTTTTCTTAGCCAGGGCTGCTTTTCGGGAAGGGTTGGACAGGCCCACCAGAGAACTGGAGACTCCTCCGGCGGGCCCTGGCTTCTCCTTCAGGAGAGTTCATAGTGCCGAGGTGAGGCCATGATGATGATAGAGGCCATCATCTGCTTAGTTTTCTGTTACTTGGAATGCAATTGCAAGTATGCAGCCAGCCACCCAACCACCCACAGGCCGCAACACTAAACTGACAGATTTCTGGGCAGCTCTTTGCACTTGAAATATGGCCTTTTAAGCTTGTGGAGGTGGAAGCTTTTCACAACCTCATGCAGGCGGCGGCCGGGTGTCCATACTCGGTCCCCAGCCGCCAGTATTTTTCCCGGTATCGCCTTCGCCTTCCACAAGCACGGGTCCCACAACATTACACATGCCCTACCCAGTGCACTTACTAAGAAAGACTGCCTAACCACAAACACGTGGACAGGTGAATGTGGCCAGGGACGGTACGTAGCCAGTCCACAACTTTTTTTGATAAGAGTTGTATTTAGCTCAGTGAAAGAACTGGCATAGAGGGAAACCGTATCTACCCTGCGTGTCATTTCTCCCAGGAAGTCCTCTAAAGCTGCTTGCACTTGAAATGTGGCCTGAACATTTCTGCTGGTACTTTTCTGTGGGAATTTTCTTGCCTCCTACCAGCCTGGAATATTTCCAGCAAACTATGGTACAACACTATGGTATTAACACTGCCCCCAGTACCAGTAGCGAAGCCATCCTCAATTTCCTTCTCTGGAATTTTATTTGGTAGACTGAGTGGCTGCCCAAATACATTTTCTCACAAAGGAGCTGATGATAGAGTGGCAGGAGGTTCAAGTTTCTCCAGCCTGTTAGATATTAGAGGGTGAACGGCAGCACATTGGATCAGTGGTTAGCACTGAAGTCTTGCAGCACTGGGATCCTGGGTTCAAATCCCAGCAAGGACAACATCTGCAAGAAATTTGTATGTTCTCCCCATGTTTGCATGTGTTTCCTCCTCAGTAAAAATAGAGTGTCCTGGAATCTTCCCACACACTTTTCTTAGCCAGGACTGCTTCTCGGCAGGGTTGGACAGTCCCACCAGAGAATTCTCTGGTGTGCCTTGGCTTCTACCTCAGGAGAGTTCATGATAGCGCTAACTTTGCAGCTGCTATGGGGCTCTTGAGCGGGTGAGAAAGGTTAGCTCTCAGAAACAAATCCTCTGGTGGGCACAATGTTTTTCAATCTGAAACAGCTTCTCAGTGGGAGTTGTATTTCACCACAGCCATATTCTTTAGCTCTGTGAAAGGACTGGCATAGAGGGAAACCTTATCTACCCCGGTTGTCATTTCTCCGTCACCAGGTTCCGCCCATTGTAGCACACGACCATGCCTGGCTGTATATTCAGCGGTGAGAGCCACAGATCAAGCTGCTGTGTTACAGCTTTCAACAACTATGCAGCGCTGGGCGGTTTGTCAATTAAGCATTAAGCATGTTATCTTCAGCACAGCCTGTTGCTGTTTGGCCAAGGCAGTGCTGCAGTGCTGTCAGCTTGTGACTGATGTGGTCATTTCGGAGATGGAAGAGGAGGTGCATGAGCTGAACAATGTGATTACATTGAGGTTAAATTGGTGATGCTGTTTTTTATACTAAAGAAAGATCCTATTGTTATGTTTTTTTATGTTATTTTTTATGACAAATGCATTGACCGGGAAATGTCATTTTAACATTTTACAACCTCATCTGGCAATGTGGTGTCATCAGACACATCCTGCTTTATTTATGATGGAGGGACTCTGAAAGTCATAAAGCCTATTTTTATAGGGACATCAGACGGCCCTTACTATTCTTAAAAGGCCAGCAGTCGGCCCTAGCTATTGTTAGAGAGCCATCAGAGGGCTATGCTTTGTTGTTCCCATTATTAACAAGTGGGTCTCCTATACTGTTATTGCGCATCCAGTGACTGCAAGGGTTGTCAAAAATTTGGACGCAACCTAATACCCCTTTGAAGAGACATAGAGGAGGGTCTCAGTAAAAAAAATGTTCCCATTATAAAGGAGCGGGTCTTCTATAGTGGTAATGCCCATGCTGTGACTGCAAGGGTGGCCAAAATTTTTGGAAAAAAACACTAACAATTTAAAGACACAAAGAGCATGGCCACAGTAACAAGGTACGACATGTTCCCGTTAGAAAGGAGAGGGTCTGCTATACAGTTATAGGGTATGCAGTGAATCCAACGGCTGACAAATTTTAGGAAAAACCCCACTAAGTATTTAAGGACACACAGAGCAGGGCCACAGTAACAAGGTACGACATGTTCCCATTAGAAAGTAGAGGGTCTGCTATACAGTTATAGGGTATGCAGTGAATCCAACGGCTGACAAATTTTAATGAAAAACCCCAAATAGAATTTAAAGACACACAGAGCAGGGCCACAGTAACAAGGTAAGACATGCTCCCATTAGAAAGGACAGGGTCTGCTATACAGTTATAGGGTATGCAGTGAGTCCAACGGCTGACCAATTTTAGGAAAAAACCCACTAAGAATTTAAAGACACATAGAGCAGGGCCACAGTAACGACAAATTCCCATTAGAAATGATAGGGTCGGCTATACTGTTATAGGGTATGCAGTGAGTCCAACGGCTGACAGATTTTAGGAAAATCCCCACTAAGAATTTAAAGACACACAGAGCAGGGCCACAGTAACAAGATATGACATGTTCCCATTAGAAAGGAGAGGGTCTGCTATACAGTTATAGGGTATGCAGTGAGTCCAACGGCTGACCAAGTTTAGGAAAAAACCCACTAAGAATTTAAAGACACATAGACCAGGCCACAGTAATGACAAATTCCCATTAGAAAGGAGAGAGTCTCCCATAGTGTTGGACTATGCAGTGACTTCAAGGGCTGCCAAAAATTTGGAGGCACTTCAATGGCCCTTGGAAAAAATTTTTACCATTAGAAAGGAGCGGGCCTCCTATACTTGTAATGCCATGCACTAAGTGTATGGGCTGACAAACATTTACTCCTGGGGGGTATACATGAACATACTGTCTAAAAATTTTTTTTTACGGGCATCATAAAAATGTAGCGCCCCGAGGGCTCGGCCGCTACAGGGGTATTGCACCTCTGCCAGAGGTGTGATATTCCACTCCCGGGTAAGGATGGAGTATGGACCAGGGTTC
Source organism: Phyllobates terribilis (assembly GCF_046119375.1). NCBI lineage: Eukaryota > Metazoa > Chordata > Amphibia > Anura > Dendrobatidae > Phyllobates > Phyllobates terribilis. The sequence continues at coordinate 715,834 of NW_027362807.1, read as the reverse complement.
AGTTAGCTGTATATAGCACACTCACCCCATTTCCGAGGGACAGCTCAACGTGCTCCCATTAGACAGAAATGCAGGCACGACAGACCGTGTCCCTGGCTGGAGTGGGGAGGGGGTAGGAATACCCAGTGATGTAGGAGCAGATAGGGGTTGGTTCCTGAGCGTAGATAGGAGCCCATTGTTTGCTGGTCACCTGGGTTCATGTTCTAGAGGGAGGTATAAAAGGTGGGCACCATCTTAGAACAGTGTTCAGTCAGAGAGAAGAAGTGACAGAGTGGAGGCCTCTGCAAGTGGCTCTGCTCCGTAGGCGGGCCTAGCCTCTGAGGCCCAGCCAGCACAGAGAGAAGAGAAGAAGAGAAGTTCAGTGAGTGGAGTAAGAGAAGGAGTTCAGCCAGAGAGGGCTGACAGGGAGCTGTGGCTCAGTCTGGGCCCAGCTCCATGAGGCAGACCTAGGGTGAAGGCCAGGAACAGAAAGGAACAAGAACAGAAAGGAACAAGAACAGAAAGGAACAGAAGAGAAAGAGAAAGAGAGAAACAGAAGGGCTCAGGAACTAGACGGCAGAAGGGACCCTAAGAACCCACGAGAATACAGGGTGAAGGGTCAGGCAGATTAAGGATACCGGATCCCAAGTTGGCGGAGGAGAAACAGCCCTCAGCCAAAAACCGGAGGTCGTGATCATTTATTGGTGCGACACCTCATCAAACCTGCTAGGAAGGCACCATATAGGACAGCGGGGAATGGGAACCACGTTTACCCGCACAAGTCCGCGGCAGCTGGACAAAAGTGGGTCACCGGTGAGGCAGGCCAGAGAAAGGATTGAAGGGGTCCTGTGCCATGCTCCTGAACTGCCTGGGGTTGACCGAGCCCCTCACCTGGTGCACGCAGCACGGCTCGGGCGGTCATTGCTGACAGAAGTGACCCGGAGTACATGAACTGTGAGTAAAAGACATTGGACTGCAGTACGTTGTCTGTGTACTCTTTCGCTCCTCCAGCACTAACGGCACTGGGACTCTCTGCACCATCACCCCCACCATCCGCTACACTGCCCTGGGGCTGCACTCTTCCCGTGGGGAGTCACACTACCTCAGCTGCATACATCATCAGCCCCAGCGGTCTGCCTTGCAGCGGCGGTTCATAATAACCGCAATCCACGGGTGGCGTAGTAAGACATCACTTAGGACTGCTAAAGGACTACCACTGGTCTGACCACCCTGAGCCACGGAACCGGGTCGCCACTACTACCCCCACCGTCTCCCTATTGCCCGGCTCCGAGTGCCCCACGGCCCAGGGGCGAGTCAAACACCCTTTAAAAAAATTATGTGGGTGTTGCATCATGGACCACGGTCACCCTGGTGATATGGTGGTGGAGGATGAGGAGAAGGAGGAGGACAAGAGCAAATAGCCAAAATCAGGAAGCGTATATGTGGCACCCCAGGGGTCTGGTTTCCACAGTAACAGCAATGTTATGTCTGAGAGCAGGTGGGAGGTCTCTTGGTCAGGGATCCTGTGCATGCCACACCTCCTGCCCAGTCCTGGGAGGGGAAGAACTTCCCCTATATAAACCTAGGGCTGAGGCAGGGTTAGTGAGTAGAGAAGAAGTAGAGACAGAGAAGAGAAGCAGATCTAGGAAAAGAACATCAGGAGCTCTGTGGGAGCAGTGCTATAAGGAGTCAGGGGCTGGCAGCTGCAGAGCTCGCCCTGACTGAGAAGCTATCACCGGACCCGGAGTCCGAGGCTGTGGGGACTAATCTTTACCCAGCAGCAGAAACCGCCCGGCAGGGGATTTCAGGTCCTCTGGCCAAGAAACCCGAAGGCACGGTCACAAGCGTGGGACCAGCACCGCCGTCGTGGAGCGGACGCCACTAGAAGGCCCCGAGTCACCGGCCATACGGGTGAGCACCACACGGTACACTCAGGGACGTGGGCTACTTATACCCGCCTCTAGCAAGGTAGCCAGAAGAGTACAGTCAGTTTGGGAGGCCTACAACTCCGCCTGGCCAGGGGAGATCCCATCTGCTCAAGGACTGACCAGGCCCCGATCGCTAGCCAGTACTCCGGGAGGGTCTATCTTTATCACCAGTAAAGACCCTGAATTACACCGCATCGTCTCTGAGTGATTCCTGCTACCCCCATCATCCACGTCGGCTGCCCTGAGGCCATACCCCTCCCGTTGGGGGTGATACTATCACGCTGCACAATCCTACCACCGGCCTCAGCGGTCTGCCCTGCAGCGGCAGCTCCTTCGCTGCATTCAACGGGTGGCGTAGTCGTCCAACATCTACCGCTAATACATCGCCGCTCAGTTTGACTCCCTGGGCACGGACCGGGTCACCGCCACGAGACTACAACCCTCAACAGATCCGGCTCCGGGTAAGCTCCCGTGCGCGCGATGCCGCGCGACGAAGGCCCGGGGGCGCGTCATATACCCATGTGTGGGTGTGAAAAGGTGCATGGGAATACACCTCCCAAGAAAAGACACTGGATTTGAGTTTATGTTACGCTGCTATCATTCGGTGGTGTTGAGAAGTCTGGCCCAATCCAGCCCTTGTTCATTTTTATAAGAGTCAGCCTGTCAGCATTTTCAGTTGACAGGAGGATGCGCTTATCAGTTATAATTCCACCAGCGGCACTAAAAACCCGATCTGATAAAACGCTGGCGGCAGGGCAGGCCAAGACCTCCAAGGCATAGAGAGCCAGTTCATTCCACATATCTAGCTTGGATACCCAATATTTATAAGGCACAGAGGAATCACGGAGGACGTTGGTACGGTACGGCAAGGTACTCCCTCAGCATCTTCCCAAACTTTGCACTCCTTGTGAGAGTACCCTGCGCATCAGGGCCTGTGCGATGGGAGGGTCTGAGAAAACTCTCCCAGAACTTTGACAGTGTTCCCCTGCCTCTGCTGGATTGAAGTTGTGTCTCTCTCGCCTGTACTCCATGGTTGTCAAACGAAGTGTGCCCTCTGCCTCCAGCATTTTCAGATGGGAATTTTTTTAATAGTTCCGCAACAAGGGCCTTCTGGTACTGCCTCATTTTTGTACACCTGTCCGCCTCAGGAATAAGAGATATAAAGTTCTCCTTGTAGAGTGGGTCTAGAAGTGTCACCAACCAGTAATGACCTAAAATTTTGAGAATGCGAGGGTCATGGGAAAGGCAGCATAACATAAACTCAGCAATGCGTGCCAGACTACTAACAGGCAAGACTTCCGTGTCCTCACCAAGAGGATGACTGACCATGCTCTCCTCCTCCTCCTCTCTGTCCTCTGGCCATCCACGCTGAACAGACGTTATGACAGCTGTGCAGATAGCACCGTCTATAGTGCATGAAACTAGTTCCTGTCCTTCCTCCTCCTCCTCTTCCTCATTGTCACCCAATCCACGTTGGGATGAGATGAGGCTTGGCTGTGTGTAATCACCCTGTATGGTTAATTGCTCCATCTTATCATGCTCCACCTGCAATGCATCATCTTTGATTGTGAGCAGAGAGCATTTCAGAAGACAGAGAAGCGGGATGCTGAGGCTAATTATGACGTCATTGCCGCTCACCATCTTGGTGGAGTCCTCAAAGTTTTGGAGGATGGTACATATGTCTGACAGCCACGTCCACTACTGAGGTCTTATGTGTGGAGTCTGAACTGAATACCGATAGCCTTTTTGATGCTGGTACTCAACAACTGCCCTCTTCTGCTCACAAATCCTTCCCAACATCTGCAATGTAGAGTTCCAACGTGTGGGGACATCACACACCAGTCTGTGAGCCAGAAGCTGCAAACGCTGCTGAAACAATGCAAGGGCGGCGGAAGCTGTAGCTGACTTTCTAAAATGGGCACACAGGCGGCATACTTTAACAAGCAGATCCGGCAGCTCTGGGTAGGATTTGAGTAACCGCTGAACAATGAGGTTAAGCACATGGGCCAGGCATGGTAAAGTGTGAGCTCGCCTCGCCTCAGAGCCGCCACCAGGTTCCGGCCATTGTCACACACGACCATGCCTGGCTGTAGGTTCAGCGGTTTGAGCCACAGATCTGCCTGCTCTTTCAGAGCTGTCCATAACTCTTCAGCATTGTGTGTTTTTTCACCTAAGCATATTAGCTTCAGCACAGCCTGTTGCCGCTTGGCCGAGGCAGTGCTGCAGTGCTTCCAGCTTGTGACTGATGTGGTCATTTCGGAGATGGAGGCTGAGGAGGAGGAGGAGGCTGAGGAGTATGAGGTTCAGGAGCTGTAGACCGTGGGGGCAACCCTGATTGACCTAGGGCCTGCAATCCTTGGCGTCGGGAGGACGTGTTCCGTCCCAAGATCAGACTGGGTCCCAGCTTCCACTATGTTAACCCAGTGTGCCATCAGCGAGATGTACCGTCCCTGCCCACAAGCCCTTGTCCACGTGTCCGTGGTTAGGTGGACTTTACCGGTAACTGCGTTGTTGAGGGCACGGCTAATGTTTTGGGACACGTGCTTGTGTAACGTGGGGACGGCACACTGGGAGAAATAGTGGCGGCTGGGGACAGAGTACCGAGGGACGGCCGCCGCCATCAGGTTGCAGAATGCTTCTGTCTCCACAAGCCTAAAAGGCAACATTTCGAGCCAAGCAGTCGTGAATTGTGAGAATTTAGTAGTGTGGCCTGTGGGACGTTGGCTGCATATTTGCGCTTGCATTCCAAGGACTGGAGTATGAATAACTGAACGCTGCGCTGGGACAAGGACATGGACGTGCTTCCTGATGCTGCTACTTGAGAGTGTGCAATGACAGGTGCAGGGCAGGAGGCATCTTTGCATGCACTATGGACAGGGGATTGACTTGCATGCACAACAGCAGAAGAAGCAATGGTGCCACCTGTAGACACTGTTCCTTGACCCTGGTGTTCGGCCCACAAAGTCGAGTGCTTTGCTGCCATGTGCCTGATCATGCTGGTGGTGGTCAGGCTGGTCGTTTTGCCACCCCTGCTGATGCTGGTCTGGCTCGTGATGCAAATGGCCTTTTTGGAGTTATCGGCAGAGTCTTTAAAAAACAACCGGACTCGGGAAGACCTAACAGTTGTAGTGGCAACTTCCTTCGTGTTGGTGTTACGGGAAACGGTAGCCTGCCTTCTGTCTGCGGCCACCACACTGCTTCTTCCTGCCTGTTGGGGTGCTCTGCCTCCCTCCCCCTGTGTGCTGCTGTCCTTGCTCTGCATGTCCTCCTGCCAGGTTGGGTCAGTTACTATATCATCCACCACCTCGTCTCCCACTTCTGCACCCTGGTACTATTCCTGACTTTCTGCCAGTTGTGTCTCATCATCGTCCACCTCTTGTGACAGTTTCCCACCGTCGCCTTCTTGTGACCATGGCTGCTCAAATATTTGGGCATCGCTACACATGATCTCCTCTTGCCCCGCTTCAAGTGGACCGGGCGAGAGGCCCGAATCTATAAATGGAAAAGTGAACAGCTCTTCAGATTGTCCAAGTGTGGGATCAGTTGTCTCTGGGTACTCGGCATGGTGGGAGGAAGGAGGATCAGGGTGAGGAATATGAGGTCCAGACTCATGGCTACTGAGACTTGACCGTGTGGAAGACAGGGTGGTGGTGGTGGTGGCTAAGTGACTGGAAGCATTATCCGCTATCCAACCAACAACCTTTTGACACTGATCTGGGTTCAATAGTGGTGTGCTGCGGTCCCCTAGAAATTGGGACAGGAAGGTCAGGCGAGAAGATGTGGGTGTTTGTTGTGGCACAATTTCGGCTTGCCCACGGCCTTGTCCTCGGCCTCTGCATGCACCATTACCATCACGTCCAGTTCCCCGTCCCTTGCCACGTGCCTTGCCCATTTTAAATGGAGGATAGTATCTTCCACGCTCACTACAAATGACTGAGTTTGAAGCGAAGTTATATGTGATCGGTGTGATGGATAAATACCTGGCCTGTAGGTAAGTAGTGTGAACAGCAAACTGCTGTGAATTGCTTCACTGACACACTGAAAAAATGGAGGCCAGAAATGGCAGTATTTTCTGACTACGTATATGTGATCCGTGTGACGGAGAAAACACAGTTTTAAATAGCTGGATTTCTAGCGCTCTAATATGGAAAGGACCTGGCTGTATTCTGCAGTGCCAACAAGCAAATGGCGCAGAAAAACGGTGTTCTCTGGATTGCTTTATAAGCAAATAATGAGGATTAAGATCCAAAGAAAAGTATTCCTGGCCCCTGAGACCTGGGCCTTTGTATAGAAATATCTAACAGCAGCAGAAGGCAGAATTGTAATGGAGCCTCTTGTGCTATATGCACTGCAGTCTGCTATATACACTGCCTGCCTGCCTATATACACTGCCTGCCTGATATCTCTGCAGATGGATTATTCCTCAGAAGGACTGTTTGTTGAGATGGATATGTGTAATGTGCGGTTTTTCTCACTACACTACCTAATGCACGATCAAATCTCTCCCTAACGCAGCAGCAGCTCTCCCTACACTGTCTGATCCGGATTGACTGTGATGAACATGGCGGCGCCAGGTCAGATATAGACCTGATGACGCTGTGCGGCCAGCCAATCACTGTAATGCCCACAACCAACATGGCTATGGCATTACAGTGCATGGCAGGCAATCCCTGCATGTTCATTGGCTCTGTAAAGAGCGCCAAACATGCAGGGAGGGGACCCGACTTCCCACCCGACCAACTCGGAAATACTCGGTGAGCGCAGAGCATCTCGAGCAGTGAGATACTCGGGCAAGCACGGAGCAGTAGCGAGCATGCTCGCTCATCACTAGTTGTCATTAAGATTTAAAAAGAGAAAACACAGAAATGTGACAGTAAATGGCTTCACCCAACCAATAACCATGAGTGGAGAAAAAGTGTTTTTGTTATCATTCATTTTCTCTGAAACAAGGCCAAGAAAGCAAAAATTCTGCCGGGGTATGTAAACTTTTGAGCAGAACTGTATATGCGCCAGCCCCAGTGTGTCCTATTCTATATACTCCAGCCCCAGTGTCTCCTATTCTATATACTCCAGCTTCTTCTGTGATGTATATGCTCTAGCCCCAATGTATCCCGTGATGAATATACGCCAGCCCCAGTGTCTCCTATTCTATATACTCCAGCCCCAGTGTCTCCTATTCTATATACTCCAGCTTCTTCTGTGATGTATATGCTCTAGCCCTAATGTATCCTGTGATGAATATACGCCAGCCCCAGTGTCTCCTATTCTATATACTCCAGCTCCAGTGTCTCCTATTCTATATACTCCAGCTTCTTCTGTGATGTATATGCTCTAGCCCCAATGTATCCTGTGATGAAGATACGCCAGCCCCAGTGTCTCCTATTCTATATACTCCAGCCCCAGTGTCTTCTGTGTCGTAGCTAATGTAGCCCTAATGTCTCTTAAGCAGAGGCGTCGCATGATAAAGCAGTGAGACACAAGCTCCCTGCCCTATCACTGTCTCTTTCATATGCCACAGATCACCATAGGCCTGCGGTTAACGAGATGTCAGCATACTCACGCAGGTGGCTCGGTGACATCATTGCATCGCTCTCCTCTGCAGTCCCGCCATGGAAGAGGAGACAGAGGCCGTGATGTAGGGAATCAGGATTAAGTGAGAATAAACTTTATTTTTTTAAATGATCGGGCAGTGGAGCCATCCTACTATATATCTGGAGTAGTGGGTCCATCATACTACATATGGAGTAGTGGGGCCATTATACTATATGTATGTGGGGCAGTGGGACCATCATAGTATATACAGGTGCATCTCACTAAATTAGAATATCTTCAAAAAGTTAATTTATTCCAGTTCTTCAATACTGTTTCAGTATGCTCCACAATCATGAGGAAGACTGCTGACTTGATAGATGTCCAGAAGGCAGTCATTGACACACTTCACAAGGTCCTAGAGTTCCAATTTTCATTTGGAAATCAAGGTCCCAGAGTCTGGAGGAAGAGTGGAGAGTCCACAATCCAAGCTGCTTGAGGTCTAGTGTGAAGGCTCCACAATCAGTGATGGTTTGGGGGGCCATGTCATCTGCTGGTGTAGGTCCACTGTGTTTTATCAAGACCAAAGTCAGCACAGCCGTCTACCAGGACATTTTACAGCACTTCATGCTTCCCTCTGCCGACAAGCTTTTTGGAGATGGAAATGTCATTCTCCAGCAGGACTTGGCCCCTGTCCACACGGCCAAAAGTACCAATACCTGGTTTACACACAACAGTATCACTTTGCTTGATTGGCAGGAAACTCGCCTGACCTTAACCCCATAGAGAATCTATTATAGAGAATCTATGGGGTATTGTCAAGAGGAAGATGAGAGACACCAGACCCAACAATGCAGATGAGCTGAAAGACAGCTTTTTGTATTGAAGAACTGAAATAAATAAACTTTTTGATGCTATTCTAATTTAGTGAGATGCACCTGTATATGGAGCAGTGGGACCATCATGCTATATATATGGAGGAGTGGGGGCATCATACTAAATATAGAGCAGTGTGTGTGTGTCACCCCAGGCCTGGATGCCACAAACAATAATCTGTTTCTGAAAGCAGGAGGGAGGTCCCCTGGTTAGGGACAATTAGCATACAGCACCTCCTGTCCCAGGCCAGCAGGGGGAGCTGGCTGCCCCTATAAAAGCTGGAACTGGGGGCAGGGTTAGAGAGAACTGGAAGACCTAGCTCAGGAGTGAGACTAGTCCCAGAGAAGGAGGGACAGTTCAGCTGTAGCTGAGGACAGGGCCGGCTCCAGGTTTTTCTGGGCCCCGGGCGAAAGAGTCTCAGTGGGCCCCTTTAACACATACCACGATTCATGATGCAGAGATACAGCGGAGAAATATATATATATATATATATATATATATATATATTACAATGCAAAGATTTCACTTCTTACATTACATGAGTGATATCTATTGTAAATTCCACAATAGCTCAGAAACCGGTGAATCGCTCCACACAGAATACTGGCCCCCATATAAGGCTCCATACGGAATACTGGCCCTCATATAACGCTTCATACAGGATACTGGCCCCCATATAACGCTCCACACAGAATACTGGCCCCCATATAACGCTCCATACAGGATACTGGTCCCCTTATAAAGCTCCATACAGGATACTGGCCCCCATATAACGCTCCATACAGGATACTGGTCCCCTTATAAAACTCCATACAGGATACTGGCCCCCATATAACGCTCCATACAGGATACCGGTCCCCTTATAACGCTCCATACAGGATACCGGTCCCCTTATAACTCTCCATACAGGATACTGGCCCCCATATAATGCTGCATGCAGGCTGTTACCCCCCACATAATGCCCCATACAGGCTGTCCCCCCCTTATAATGCTCCATGCAGGCTGTTACCCCCCACATAATGCCCCATACAGGCCCCCCCCTTTTAATGCTCCATGCAGGCTGTTACCCCCCACATAATGCCCCATACAGGCCCCCCCTTTTAATGCTCCATGCAGGCTGTTACCCCCCACATAATGCCCCATACAGGCTGCCCCCGCTTATAATGCTCCATGCAGGCTGTTCCCCCCCACATAATGCACTATGCAGGCTGCCCCCCCTTTATAATGCCCCATGCAGGATGTCGTCGTCCCCTTTATAATGCCCCATGCAGGATGCCCCCCCCTTCTCTTTATAATGCCCCATGCAGGCTGTCCCCCCCCTCTATATAATGCCCCATGCAGGATGTCCCCCCCCCTCTATATAATGCCCCATGCAGGCTGTCCCCCCCCTCTATATAATGCCCCATGCAGGCTGCCCCCCCCTCTGCCCCATGCAGGATGTCCCCCCCCCCTCTTTATAATGCCCCATGCCTCCATACATTAAAAAAAAAAATCAAATACTCACCTCCCTTCTCCTCACCTGCTGCCGCTGCCCGCTGCACGCTGCTCAGCTCCGAACTCCAGCGTTGTCGGCGTCTTCCCGTTCAGCGCTCCCTGTGACGGCTCAGGGGAGGGCGCGGTGAAAAGACGTCACCGCGCCCTCTGACCTGAGACGTCACAGGGAGCGCAGAGCAGGAAGACAGCGGATCTGCGGAGGCACGGGGAGAGGTAAGTATCAGGCTGCTGGGGCCCTGAGCAAGCGGCGGAGAAGGGCGGGCGCTGACACCGCTCTCCTCCGCCCATAGCCCAGCGGGGTGCGCGACCGCCAGTGGGCCCCTCTGCCTGCTCAGGGCCCCGGAATTTGCCCGGGTGCGCCGGGTGCTGACGCCGGCCCTGGCTGAGGAGTCCGTGAGGCAGAGGAGAAACTGCAAGCCAGGGACAGAGGCGACGAGAGCCGGTCCTGGCAGAGAACCAATCTACCGGACATTGGGGTCCGAGGCTGTCAGGGTTACAAGCCCAGCAGCAGAGAACCAACCTGCGAGGGATTTCAGGTCCCTTGGCCTAAGAAGCCTGGAGGCTCCGCCACACAGAGGGACCAGTACATCAAGGAGCAAGCAACAGGTACCCAAGGCCTGAGTCGCAAGCCATACAGGAGAGAAGTACACGGCCAGCTCAGGGACGTGGGCTATTACACCACGAAAAGGGGGATAGTCAGAAAGAGCATAGCGAGAACGGTAGGCCTACACACTCACCCTGACCAGTGGGGCTTGCTCGAATGCTCTCAGACACCCAGGCCCATTCCTAACCGGTACTGTTGGGTCATTAATAATATCTACAATAAAGACCCTGAACTGTTTGAAGCGGACTCTGAACTCTTACTATTGCGGCCTGCACTATCACCCCCAACATCCACCTACACTGCCCTGAGGATACACTCTTCCCATGGGGAGTTATCCTACCCCTGTGCTGCGCACCAACACCAGCCTCAGCGGTCTGCCTTGCAGCGGCGGTTATCTCCAACCGCAATCCACGGGTTGCGTAGTCGGACATTCAAAACACTGATAAATAGACTGCCACCATTTGGTCTGACCACCCTGAGCCATTGGATCGGGTTGCCACTACTACCCCCATCAGCACCGTACACTAGAAGGCCCGGTTCTGGGTACCCCACGGCCCAGGGGGCGAGTCAGCTTTGGCGTAGTCGGCAGAATTGTGACCAACCCGCCACAAACGGGTATTGTGTGCCTGGAAAAGACTCTATACATATCTGAGTGAAGTTTCCCGCCATTCGGGGCCATTTCCCCCCAATCGGAGCCGTTTCCCGACATCGGGCGCCATCTTCGGGACGCCGCGCCGGAAGAAGAGGGGCGTGGACGTCCAAAAACGCGCGAGACCTGAAGCCCCGCCCTACGCTGAGACGCTGCGCAAGGTCCTGGAAGGAGATCTAGCGGATGCCGACGTCATCACCGAGCAACGCAAGGTCCTCGCCCAGAGCATCGCGAGCGGAGCCGCGACCTACAGAAGAGGATCGCCAGAAGGTAGGCCACGGTTAACTAGGGGGGAGGAAGATGTCGGACGCGGAGGGACCCTCTACCACCAGCGTAGCCGCTGCAGCTGTGATGCCGTTTTCCATGCCCTATATCCATAGGCGGATTATAATGAGGGCAATCTGGGCGACCGCCCAGGGCCCGAGCCTGCAGGGGGCCCGCGGCTCCAGGTGGGGTGTCTAATGCCGGATTACCCTCATTATATGTGCCGGCCGCCGCGGCACATAGCGGTAGCAGTGGCGGGAGGGGGAGGCCCGGACCGCTCCCCCAACAGCGGCCGCCGCTACTTCTTCATCGGCCGGGCCAGCACTGCAGCAGTTAACTTCCCTGTGCTGGCCCGGCCGCGTCACTGCTAGGAGACATGGCCCTGTGCGCGGCTGTGTCTCCTAGCTGTGACGTCACGCAGTGCGCCCCGGCCTGCAGTGCTGCACCGGAAAAGAGAGCAGGCAGGAGGAATTGAGCCGGGGGATGATGAGTGTGTGTGTGTGTGTGGGCAAATGTGTGTGTGGGCAGGTGTGTGTGTGTTTGTGGGCAGGTATCTGTGGGGGCAGGTGTCTGTGTGGGCAGGTGTGTGTGTGTGTGTATATGTGTGTGTGTATATGTGTGTGTGTGTGGACAGGTGTGTGTGTGTTTGTGGGCAGGTGTCTGTGGGGGCAGGTGTCTGTGTGGGCAGGTGTGTGTGTGTGTGTGTGAGCAGGTGTCTGTGTGGGCAGGTGTCTGTGTGGGCAGGTGTGTGTGTGTGTGTGTGGGCAGGTGTGTGTGTGGGCAGGTGTGTGTGTGTGGGCAGGTGTGTGTGTGTGTGTGGGCAGGTGTGTGTGTGTGTGGGCAGGTGAGTGTGTGTGTGGGCAGGTGTGTGTGTGTGGGCAGGGGTGTATGTGTGTGTGTGTGGGCAGGTGTGTGTGTGGGCAGGTGTGTGTGTGTGGGCAGGTGTGTTTGTGTGTGGGCAGATATTCATTATACCAGCTCCCCAGAATACCAAAGTTAGGGTGGGTGACCGCGAGCCCTGGTGGTGGTCATAACTGCGGCCACCCAGGGGCAATACTCCATAACAACAATCCCCTGAGGTGGTGTAGGATGTAAGGACCTATTCACACTACATTCAGCTCTGCATTCAGGTCTTTACACAATGCTTACAACTGAATCCCTGAAATTCAGGATTGTGCTGTCTGAAATGAGACATCTGAAAGCAGAGCAAATGGAGCCTAAGGATTTAGATAGAAGCCTGGAAAGAGGAGATGAATGCATTGCAAAATTCAGTGTGAATAGGCCCTTATATCTGGAGTCTTGATATTGATGCCACAAGCATTTTACTTGTTTTTAACTTAAAAAAAAAATACACATACACAAATTATACACACACACACTATACATACACACACACTATACATACACACACATTATACACACACACACACACACTATACATACACACACACACTATACATACACACACACTATACATACACACACATTATACACACACACACACTATACATACACACACACAAATGTGTGTGTGGGCAGGTGTGTGTGTGTGGGCAGGTGTGTGTGTGTGTGGGCAGGTGTGTGTGTGATGTCTGTCTGTTTGTGTGTGTGTGTGTGTGTGGGCAGATGTCATTGTGTGATGTCTGTTTGTATGTATTTTTGTGTTTCAAATGTGTTTATGCGTGTCTGTATATGTTTGTGTGTGTGTATGACTACATGCGGCCTCATGCTGAGTATAGTTGGCGCCGTGCGGCCTCCTGATGTCTCTGGGTGGGCTCCGTGCGGCCTCCTGCTGTGTATAGATGGCTACGTGCGGCTCCCCGCTGTGTATAGATGGCTACGTGCGCCCCCCGCTGTGTATAGATGGCTAAGTGCGGCCCCCCGCTGAGTATAGATGTCGCCGTGCGGCCTCCTGCTGTGTATAGATGGCTACGTGCGGTCTCCCGCTGAGTATAGATGTCGCTGTGCGGCCTCCTGCTGTCTCTGGGGGGAGCGCCGTGTGGCATCTATACTCAGCAGGAGGCCGCACGTAGCCATCTATACACGTATACTCAGCAGGAGGCCGCACGTAGCCATCTATACAGTGCCATCTATACACAGCGGGAGGCCGCACGGCGCCATCTATACACAGAGGGAGGCCGCACGGCGCCATCTATCACCGCGGGAGTCTCAGTGCTTTGCAAGAGCAGTCAATAAATTCTGCTTGAATAATTCTGAGCACCATAAAGTCTGGTTCGCTTCTAACCTGCTGTCTTCATTTTCAGCTTGCTGAATTCTAACTCATTTACTGTCATTCGAGACGATGCCTTTGCTGGTCTCTTTCACCTTGAATACCTGTAAGTGTTCCACTTAATGTCATATTTTTGATTCTGTTCTTCTTCATCTTTTGGCATGTGCAATTGTATGAGCAAGTATTCATATGAATTTATGACCTACTTAAACCTTTGAGGACCTTAAATTTTATTCAATCAAATTTTTTTCCAGTTTAAAACTATGGGACATATATGTGCCTTGGTCCTCAAAGGGTTTTTAAAGGGGCTGCAAACATAAATATGAAAAAATAATTCAATTAGTGCTTTTTGTGTTCATTTAATTCTTATTTGAAGTCCATTTTTTTTTTATACCTTGAAATTAAGCCCTACCCCGTGGAATGAAGCCCTACCTACATGACATCTGAGAGCTACATGGATCCCGCTTGTGAGGTGCCTGTCCGTCACTACTATTCAGTTTTAGGGTCCACTCACTAAGCCATATATTCTCTCATGCAAGAGAATAGGGCCAATTATGCTAATGACACTGGGCTCAAACTCTGTCAGAGCTTCAACTGAGTGTGATCCGATTCTCTCGCAGCACAGATATGGAGAAGATGGTGAACTTAATTTCTCCATCTTCTCCATAGTCTCTGTGAGTGTTCATCGGACTGCACTTGGATGACATCCGAGTGTAGTCCAATGTTTTACGTGCACCCATAGACTTGTATGGGTGCACATGGTCCGAATATCGAATGAGATTATTTTCTCATGCCAATAATCGCACTGTCCCATAGTATAACATAGGGCCGAGCCCTATCCGATAAAACATCACATAGCATTCGGCCGTGTTATACGACAGTGTGATCGAGCCCTTAGAGTCAAGGAATATTTACATGCAGATGATGATATTACTCTCCCAGTGTATATTTTTTTAGGCGAGTTCATAGTAAATGCTTTGTATTTTTGACATGTGATCAACTAAAGAACAAGAAAGATTTAGGACCTCCCCTATACAGAAACGGAAAATAGTTTGGAGGACTTGCATGTCCTTTTTTATTTATTATGAGAAAATCATAAAAGATCCCGTTTTTTAACCATGCTGTGACTTTCTGCTGAGGGAGAGGGAGAGAGCTGCCCTATTCAGAGTCTGTAATAAGACCTGCTGACAAAAGTGTTGAAGATACAGTCTAATGTGAATTAACAATGAAAAAAAGTTAATTTAACAAATGGCTTGTATTTTTTTTTAATACAAACTTTTTTGTCTTTACAGCTCCTTTAAAGGGAATCTGTCATCAGGTTTTTGCCACCTAATCTGAGAGCAGCATAATGTAGGGTTAGAGGCACTGATTCCAGTAATGAGTCACTTACTGGGCTGCATAGTGTTGTTTTGATAAAATCATTGATTTGTCAGAAGGTAATTATCACTAGATGACTAGTAAGTTCTGTAGGACCCCACCCCCATCACTGATCAGTAGATTTCTGTGTACACTGAGCATGGGCAGAAAGCTGCCAATCAGTGGTGTGGGTGGGGCTATACAGAGCGCAGCATTCAGAGAGCTGCTAGATCTGCAGCAGATAAAATGGTGATTTTCTCAAAATGACAACAAGCAGCTGAAAAAGTGACACATCGCTGGAATCAGGGTATCTGCCCCAATATTGTGCTGCTCTCAGATGAGGCAGCACAATTAATATTATGCCAAATTAATTTCCCATGAACTATCACATGATCTATCACAGGGGATCATGTGACATGTCACGTGATAAATCAGGTGTGTGGAGGGGGCCCGCGCCTTCTAAACTGCCCGGGGCCCTTGCTACTCTTAATCCACCCCTGCCTATATCCCCGGAGCGGCCTGGCTGCCCCAGTATGCCGGCGAGTCGCATACCTTGGGCGACTTTAAAGAAAGGCTGTATAGACTGTTCAAAGTTTATCCCCTGACAGAAGAACAGAAAGTAAGCATACTGATAGGGCAGTTAACTGGGGCGGCCCAGCGGGAGGTAAAGTCTTGGACAGCTGAGGAGAAAAGGACTGTAAGGGGGGTTCTGACCCGTCTACGAGACACCTTTGATACCCGTACCTCAGCAGAAATCAAAATGCGGTTCTATGGATGTAAGCAGCGAGCTCAAGATAGCATCCGAGATTATGCTCTAAATTTACAGGAAGCCTTGGGGGCAATTAAGCAAGCTGACCCTGGCAGCGTGCAGGATACAGATAAACTATTGACTGACCAGTTCATAGAAGGTCTGCTGTCCAGCGCCCACAGAACCCAGCTGCGCCTCATGGCCCTACAGAACCCCGATTTGACTTTTGCACAGTTCAAAGATAGGGCCATCCGGGTGCTCCGAGAACCTGCAGCGGGAGGCGCTATAGCTTCCCGGCGCCCTGCCATCCCTTACCACCAGGGGGCGGCGCCCTATCCCGCAGACCTTGTGGGGGCTGATGCGCAGGCCCTAAATCCATCCCCGCCTGCAAACCTGCACCATCAGGTCCAAGAACTAACAAAGAGTGTTGCTGCATTGACCAGGACCGTACAGTCGTTACAGATGGACCCGTCAGGACCAATCAAGCTGGCTTCCAGTCCGGAGGATGTCCCGTGGCGTCGACGGAGGAGGATCCCGTCGTTCAGAGGGAGGCCCGCCGATCATTACACTGAGGATGGACAGCCGATTTGCCGCCGTTGCAGCCAGCCGGGACACGTAGCCAGGTACTGTACTTTAAATGGGTCCGACCTGGGGCAAAGGGCCAACCCCCAGGCATAAGGTCATCAGGCCCATATAATTGGCGTGATAAGTACGTAGGGGGACGCCCGGTTTTACCCGTAGTGCAGGACGGTATCCCCATGAGTGCACTGCTGGACACCGGGTCCCAAGTGACTACCATCCCCTATGTACTTTTCAAGCAGTACTGGAGTGACACTGATATAACTCGTTATCCAGACGATGACTTGAGCATCATCGCCAGCAATGGTCAACCCGTGTCGCAGGTGGGGTTCAGAGAGATGACCATTAAGATTGGTAAAGTTGAACTGCCGGCACAGGGAGTGATCATTGTGGACATTGACCGTTGAGAAAGTCACCCTAAAATAACCTTGGGTACTAATGTGATTGAAAATTGTCTTTCAGAAGTAATTGTAATTTTGCAGCAGGTGGCGATGAATGCGAGCTCCAGCCAACAGAGGGTCCTCCAGAAGGAGTTAAGAGCCCTGATGAGATGGCAACAGGTAGAACTGTCTGGTGGTGAGATCGGTAGCGTGAGGATGAGCGACCCATTCCCCATTGCCATGCCCCCCAAAAGTGAAATGATCTGGTGTCGGACTGCAATCGGGTTAAGAGGGAGAGACTACCAAGCCATAGTAGAACCCGTGTACTCAGACAGCAGGCCCACCATTTTGACAGCCCGGGGGGTGGTCGATGTCCGCCATGGAAGGGTGCCCGTCCGGATCTTAAACATTGGGGAAAGGGAAGTACACTTGCCCCGGTACGCTACACTAGCCAAATTGTATACTGTTGAACACAATGCTGTCAGGGCCATGAAACCCTTGCCTCCATCTCCCCAGGCGGAGGGTAATGGTTCCCAGAAACCCAAGGAGGACTGGTGCCAGAAACTCCACGTGGGTGCTGACTCCACTCCCTTGCACCAAAAACAAGGAGTCTTCCGGGTGGTTCAAGAGTACGAGAGAATCTTTAGTAAGCACCCGCTAGACTTCGGCAGAGTGAAAGGGGTAGAACACCACATCCCTACGGGGAGCCACCCACCAATAAAAGAAAGATACAGACCTGTACCACCCCGCACACTATCAGAACGCAAAGGGCATGCTGAGAGAAATGAAGGAAGCCGGGGTCATTAGAGACAGTTGTAGCCCCTGGGCAGCCCCCTTGGTTCTGGTAAAAAAGAAAGACTGTACTATGAGAATGTGCGTGGACTATAGAGAAGTCAACCGTATCACCCATAAAGACGCATACCCGTTGCCTAGAATAGAGGAGTCTTTGGCCACACTAAAATCAGCTAATTTCTTCTCTACTTTGGACCTTACTAGTGGGTACTGGCAGGTTCCTGTGGCAGAGGCTGATAAGGAGAAGACCGCCTTCACCACCCCGATGGGATTAAGTGAATTCAACTATATGCCGTTCGGGCTCTGCAACGCACCCGGGACCTTCCAGAGGCTGATGGAATACTGTCTAGGGCACCGAAACTTTGAGACGGTCCTACTTTACCTGGACGACGTGATTGTCTATTCGAAGACTTACGAGGACCATCTAAAGCACCTGGCCGAGGTGTTCGAGGCCCTGGCAGGCTTTGGCATGAAAGTGAAACCCTCCAAGTGCCATCTGTTAAAGCCGAAGGTACAGTACCTGGGACACGTGGTGAGTGCAGAAGGAGTAGCCCCCGACCCTGACAAAACACGGCAATAAAGAACTGGCCAAGCCCCTCTAACATAAAAGAAGTGAGGCAGTTCCTCGGGTTGGTAGGCTACTACCGAAGGTTCATCCCCAGGTTCACCAAGATGGCAGCCCCTATGCAGGACCTCCTTATAGGACAATCTAAGACCAGAAGCCAAAAGCCACCCTTCAAGTGGGACAAGCCGGAAGAGGAGTCCTTCCGCCAGCTGTAGATGGCCCTCACGGGGGATGAGATCCTGGCCTACCCTGATTATGGCCAGCATTTTATCCTCCACACAGACGCCAGTAATGTGGGGCTGGGAGCTGTACTGTCACAGAACCAACAGGGCAGAGAAAGGGTGATCGCGTACGCCAGCCGGAAGCTGAGGCCCACCGAGAGAAACCCGGAGAATTACAGCTCCTTTAAGCTGGAGTCCTTGGCAGTGGTGTGGGCCATAACAGAACATTTCAAGCATTACCTGGCCTCTGTGAAGTTCACTGTGTACACGGACAACAATCCGTAGACACATCTGGACAATGCGAGACTTGGTGCCCTAGAGCAGCGGTGGATGGCCCGGCTAGCAAACTATGACTTCACCATCAAGTACCGGGCAGGCCGAGCCAATGCCAATGCAGATGCCCTATCGAGAATGCCCCACTTGCCCGATGAGGGAGAAGATCCAGACGAGTTGGAGGAAATAGAGCTCCCTGCATTCCACCGGTACGGGGCCACTCAGTACTCCCACCGTGTAAGAGACAAAGACGTGACCACTGTCATGTTCAATCCCTTACCTCACCACGGCTGGGCTGAAACGCAAGATAGTGACCCTGCAATTCGCCTGGTGAAAGACCTCTTGACCCAGGCAGACGCTAGCTCTGGCTCGGACGCTCCAGAGGAAGCCAAGCAGTTATGGAAGGAGAAAAGCAGGCTATTCCTCTACGGAGGTAAGCTGTGCAGAAGGCTTGTCAACCACCGGAGGCACGAACTGACCTGGCAGGTAGTGGTCCTGAGATGAGATGCAGCAATGGTCCTGGAGGCCTACCATGACATAGCGGGACACTTCGGGTGGAAGAAACTGGAGATCCTACTGAGAGAGCGGTTCTACTGGGTCGGAATGAGAGGGGCCATAGAGAAGTGGTGCAGGGACTGCGGCCCATGTAACCTCAGAAGGAAGGACGGTACCAGCCAGAAGACGCCCTTGATGCCCATCGTCACCAGGCAGCCTCTTGAGCTGGTAGCTCTGGACCATGTGAAACTGGCTCCAAGCCGGTCGGGCTACGTCTATGCCCTGACAATAGTGGACCACTATTCCCGGTTCCTGGTGGTGGTTCCTGTTAAAGACTTGACAGCCCAAACAGCGGCCAGAGCCTTCCAACAACACTTCTTCCGTCCACACGGGTATCCGGAACAGGTCTTGACAGATCAAGGTCCAGCGTTTGAGGCTGAAATCTTCCAGGAGTTCTGCAACCTCTACGGCTGTAAGAAGATTCGGACAACGTCTTTCCACCCACAAACCAACGGGCTGTGTGAGAAAATGAATAATATCGTCATTGATCTCCTCAAAACGTTGCCCCTGGAAGAACGCAGCCTGTGGCCGGAGAAGCTACCAGACCTGATAGACTTATACAACCATATCCCGGTGAATGCTACAAATTGCACCCCGGCTTACCTGATGCGGGCAAGACCAGGTAAGCTGCCGATAGACCTGGAGATGGGAGTCCTGACCCCCGAGGACACCTCCCCAGACGCGGACTGGGATACGGAACGGCGGCTACAGTACAAGAAGGTACAGGAGATTGTGGAGAGGAGTCTGGCTCAAGCGAGAGAAAAGCAAGAGAGGCTCTTCAACCAACACGCCCCGGCTGGTCCCCTGGAACCTGGTGAGCAGGTCCTGAAGCGGAAGAGAAGGCTTCACAAGCTAGATGACCAGTGGGATAGCGACCCGTACACAGTACTGCAGTCCAACCACAACAACCCGAAGGTATGTGTAATTACCAAGGATGGAGGAGAAACCACTGGCACCATCTCCAGAGACCACCTAAAAAGGTGCCCCGAGCAACTACAGAGTGCAGGAGAAGATCAAGATGACCTTGAACCCGCAGAAGACAAAAAAGAAATGATCAGCACAGTTCTTGGAGAGTTCTCCCGGTCCTGGACTCGGATAAATGATGCAATAGTGGTACCCGTCCTACACTTCCTTCAACCAACCCAGCAGGAACCTACAGAAGAGCAGGAGGAATGAGAAGACCAAGCAGCCCTAGAGGCAGAAGAACCCATGCCAGCAGCCCAGGAGAGTCAACCCTCTGCTGACAGTGAGCCTGCCATACCTGCGGTAAGCCAAAGGACCCGCAGATAGCTGCCTGCACTGCCTGTAAACCCAGCTAGTAGCTGTACCCTGAATGCTAGTGGGGAAAGTCAGGTTAGACCACCACCAGACAGTGGGTTACGCAGGTCAACCCGGAGCACTAGGGGGCAAATACCAGCTCGCTGGAAGATCTAAATGCTGTATATTGTAAATGTTTTATGTTTGTTGCCTGGTTGCTAATTATGTTTTTCCAGTTTTTCTAGTTCATGGACTAACAGGTTATGGACGCTGAATAACCGGAACTGTCTTGTAGATAGTTGCACTTGGTGCCCTCTTTCGAAGATGGCCACGGAAGAAAAATCTGTCCGGTGTGGCCTCCTTGTGGCCCAAAGTAGAGAGCTCAGCCTTGTCGCCACACCCAAAGCCAGGAACTTGGGGTTTATGGAAACAGGTCCCCACACCGTGGAAAACTTCACCTTGTTGGGTGACATGGACACCCGGTCCCGGAAGCGCCGTGACCTCAAGGACAAAATATACTTGTATATATGTTATGTTGTCATTTATACCCTGTATTTGTGTTTCCTGTTTAGTCCGAAGTACTAAATTTTACTAGGGGAGAATGTGTCACCCCAGGCCTGGATGCCACAAACAATAATCTGTGTCTGAGAGCAGGAGGGAGGTCCCCTGGTTAGGGACAATTAGCATACAGCACCTCCTGTCCCAGGCCAGCAGGGGGAGCTGCCCCTATAAAAGCTGGAATTGGGGGCAGGGTTAGAGAGAACAGGAAGACCTAGCTCAGGAGTGAGACTAGTCCCAGAGAAGGAGGGATAGTTCAGCTGCAGCTGAGGAGTCCGTGAGGCAGAGGAGAAACTGCAAGCCAGGGACAGAGGCGACGAGAGCCGCTCCTGGCAGAGAACCAATCTACCGGGCATTGGGGTCCGGGGCTGTCAGGGTTACAAGCCCAGCAGCAGAGAACCAACCTGCGAGGGATTTCAGGTCCCTTGGCCTAAGAAGCCTGGAGGCTCCACCACACAGAGGGACCAGTACATCGAGGAGCAAGCAACAGGTACCCAAGGCCCTAGTCGCATGCCATACAGGCGAGAAGTACACGGCCAGCTCAGGGAAGTAGGCTATTACACCACGAAAAGGGGGATAGTCAGAAAGAGCATAGAGAGAACGGTAGGCCTACACACTCACCCTGACCAGTGGGGCTCGCCCGAATGCTCTCAGACACCCAGGCCCATTCCTAACCGGTACTGTTGGGTCATTAATAATATCTACAATAAAGACCCTGAACTGTTTGAAGCGGACTCTGAACTCTTACTATTGCGGCCTGCACTATCACCCCCAACATCCACCTACACTGCCCTGAGGCTACACTCTTCCCGTGGGGAGTTATCCTACCCCTGTGCTGCACACCAACACCAGCCTCAGCAGTCTGCCTGGCAGCGGCGGTTATCCCTGACCGCAATCCACGGGTGGCGTAGTCGGACATTCAAAACAGTGATAAATAGACTGCCACCATTTGGTCTGACCACCCTGAGCCACGGGTTCGGGTTGCCACTACTACCCCCATCAGCACCGTACACTAGAAGGGCCGGTTCCGTGTACCCCACGGCCCAGGGGGCGAGTCATGTGCATCAAATTATACATACACATATGGGGCAGTGGGGCTTCATACTATATACAGGTGCTTCTCACAAAATTAGAATATCATCAAAAGTTAGTTTATTTCAGTTCTTCAATGCAAAAAGTGAAACTCCTATATTATATAGAGTCATTACACACAGAGTGATCTATTATATAGAGTCATTACACAGAGGGATCTATTATATAGAGTCATTACACACAGAGGGATCTATTATATAGAGTCATTACACAGGGATCTATTATATAGAGTCATTACACACAGAGGGATCTATTATATAGAGTCATTACACACAGAGGGATCTATTATATAGAGTCATTACACACAGAGGGATCTATTATATAGAGTCATTACACACAGAGGGATCTATTATATAGAGTCATTACACACAGAGGGATCTATTATATAGAGTCATTACACACAGAGTGATCTATTATATAGAGTCATTACACAGAGGGATCTATTATATAGAGTCATTACACACAGAGGGATCTATTATATAGAGTCATTACACACAGAGGGATCTATTATATAGAGTCATTACACACAGAGGGATCTATTATATAGAGTCATTACACAGAGGGATCTATTATATAGAGTCATTACACACAGAGGGATCTATTATATAGAGTCATTACACACAGAGGGATCTATTATATAGAGTCATTACACAGAGGGATCTATTATATAGAGTCATTACACACAGAGGGATCTATTATATAGAGTCATTACACACAGAGTGATCTATTATATAGAGTCATTACACAGAGGGATCTATTATATAGAGTCATTACACACAGAGGGATCTATTTTAAGTGTTTATTTCTGTTAATGTTGATGATTATGGCTTACAGCCAATGAAAACACAAAAGTCATTATCTCAGTAAATTAGAATACTTCATAACAACAGCTTGAAAAATGTTTTTAAAATCCGAAAAGTTGGCCTACTGAAATGTATGTTTAGTAAATGCCCTCAATACTTGGTCGGACTCCTTGTGCATCAATTACTGCATCAATGCGGCAATGTGGCATGGAGGGATCAGCCTGTGGCACTGCTGAGGTGTTATGGAAGCCCAGGTGGCTTTGATAGCAGCCTTCAGCTCGTCTGTATTGTGGGGTCTGGGGTCTCATCTTCCTCTTGACAATACCCCATAGATTCTCTATAATAGATTCTCTATGGGGTTAAGATCAGGCGAGTTTGCTGCCAATCAAGCACAGTGATACTGTTGTGTGTAAACCAGGTATTGGTACTTTTGGCCGTGTGGACAGGGGCCAAGTCCTGCTGGAGAATGACATTTCCATCTCCATAAAGCTTGTGGGCAGAGGGAAGCATGAAGTGCTGTAAAATGTCCTGGTAGACGGCTGCGCTGACTTTGGTCTTGATAAAACACAGTGGACCTCCACCAGCAGATGACATGGCCCCCCAAACCATCACTGATTGTAGAGACTTCACACTAGACCTCCAGCAGCTTGGATTGTGGCCTCTCCACTCTTCCTCCAGACTCTGGGACCTTGATTTCCAAATGAAATGCAAAATTTACTTTTCATCTGAACACAACACCTTGGGCCACTGAGCATCATTCCAGGTCTTTTTCTCTTTGGCCCAGGTAAGACGCTTCTGGCGTTGTCTATTGGTCATGAGGGGCTTGACACAAGCAATGCGACACTTGTAGCCCATGTCCTGGATACGTCTGTGTGTGGTGGCTCTTGAAGCAGTGACTTCAGCAGCAGTCCACTCCTTGTGAATCTCCCCCAAATTTTTGAATGGCCTTTTCTTAGCAATCCTTTCAAGGCTGCGGTTATCCCGGTTGCTTGTGCACCTTTTTCTACCACACTTTTTCCTTCCACGTCTATTAATATGCTCGGATACAGCACTCTGTGAACAGCTGCTTCTTTAGCAATGACCTTTTGTGGCTTACCCTCCTTGAGGAGTGTGTCAATGACTGCCTTCTGGACATCTGTCAAGTCAGCAGTCTTGCCCATGATTGTGGAGCCTACTGAAACAGACTAAGGGACCTTTTTGAATGCTTAGGAAGCCTTTGCAGGTGTTTCTTATTAATTCTAATTTACTGAGATAATGACTTTTGTGTTTTCATTGGCTGTAAGCCATAATCATCAACATTAGCAGAAATAAACACTTAAAACAGATCACTCTGTTTGTAATGACTCTGTATAATATATGAGTTTCACTTTTTGGATTGAAGAACTGAAATAAATTCACTTTTTGATGATATTCTAATTTTCTGAGAAGCACCTGTATGTAGCAGTGCGGCAATTATACTATATACAGTCAGGAGTATAAGTACTTGATACACTGACAATTTCGAAAGTTTTTCCACCTACAAAGAATGAAGAGGTCTGTTTTGTTCTACTTAACTGCTGCAACTTGGACCTTTAACAGGATTTATATTTCACCTATGAGAAAGCATACTATGTGTATTTGGCAGATTAACTCAGGCATGTTTATGATAAACTGAATACCTGGATTGGAGTCCTATTTGTATACAGAATATTGACTATTAATGCTGGCAGAGTAAGTCTTAGGCTATAGTCGCAATAGGTGTTTTTTTTTCTGCAGCAAAACATAATCTCTTGGCAGGAAAGAAGTAGCATCAAAAACGCAGGTTTTGGTGTGTTTTTTGCAGTGGTTCTTGGTGCATTTTTGGTGCGTTTTTCAGGATCCCAAAGTTCAGCTTTGCTTCCACCATAGACACATGAAAACAGGTCACCATTGCAAGACATATGTTCATGAAAAAGTACACATTACAAATGTAACAGGGGGGGGTGAATTGGTCTGGAATGGTTTATCTAAGACCCTGGCAGTGCATTGAATTTGTAGGACACTATTTACTTTCACATTATGGTTTGCCATTGAGTTGCTCAGGCATTGTTCATTTTCACACCTCCCTGGACCACACGTGTTGTTCAATCTCACACCTAGCTCAACCAATGTTTACTTTGTAGGCATCACTAATTTAATTAAACTGTAATAATCCAAGCTGCTATCTCAGGTGACCAAGACAAGATGGTTTAAACTTGTGAAAATCACAGGAATAAATGTGTGTCACATACTTGCTTTTTTCACTAAAAACGCAGCAAAATGTTCACACTAGGCTTTTTTTCAGCATTTTTTTACACCACCCTTTTTTTTAATGGGTGAAAAACGCTGAAACAAGTGACATACTCTATTGCAAAAAGCCATGGAAAGCACAAAATACTGAGGACAAATAAGCAAGCTGTGTGCATGAGATTTCGGAAATCTCATAGACTTTGTTGGTACTGTAAAACGCAGCTGAAAATTTGCATAAAAAAGCCCGCTAAAAAAACGTCTAGTGTGAATATAGCCTTGTATAACAGTTTGCCAATGAGTTAGGATATATGACCACGATGCAGAAATGCTGCGGATTTTTCCTAAGCGTTTCTGCATCTCCCTGGGTTGTCAAGCGCTTTGCCAAGTGATTTTAGCATCACTTGGAAAAGTGCTTGACAACTTGGTCACACTATATAATTCCATGCAACCGGCATGGATTTATATAGTGTGACCAAGCTACAATGCTGCAAATGCAGCATCAATAATAAAAAAAAAGAATAATAATGGTGAAAAATAAAAAAAAAACATTATACTCATCTTCCGATGGTCCTCGATCTCCTTCTCCGGTGCGTCCGGTGTCTTCGGCGGATCACGGTGCTGTAAAAGGACCTTCCATGACGTCATTTAGTCATGTGACAGGTCACGCGACCGCCGATGTCAGCGGTCGCGTGACCTGTCACATGACTAAATGGCGTCATGGAAGGTCCTTTTACCACCGCGAGCAGCCGAAGAGCCAGCAGCACCGCCGGGAGCAGACAGGGGCCATCAGAAGGTAAGTATATGTTTATTTTTTATTTTAATTCTATTTTAACTACAGGTACTATGGTACCCGGGTCTGGAGGAGAGTCTCTTCATCTCCAGACCCGGGTACCATCCACGCATTGAGTCGCATAATATCCACATGTGTATGTGTAGTCATGCGGATGTTATGCGTTCCAATGCAAGTCAATGGCGGCTAAATCGCAGCGACTCTGCAAAATTAAAGGACGTGCTGCGGATTTTTCCGCAATGATAATCCGCAGCGGAAATCTCTGCAGCATGTGCACAGCACATGCGAATTATCATTGGGGACCATTGCAGACCTATCACCAAGCATTTTTTAAGTGTTTCCGCGGCGGAAGTTACGCTGCAGAAACGCCTAAAAAACGCATAGTGGGCACGCAGCCTTAAAAGTTCTATGGTGAAGAAAAACACGTGAGATAATAAATACTAAATATACAATATTTCCCATAATATGACTGAGGATATCTTTAGGGTGTATTCACTGTTTTTTCTTCTGCAGCAAAAATGCTGTGTTTTACAGTACCATCTTAGTGAATGACATTTCTGAAATCTCATTCACATGCTGTTTTTTTTGCATTTTTTTTAAATCTGCAGCTTGTCAAGTCTTTCAGAGGTTTTGCAGCATTTTTCACCCATTCAAATGAATGGAAAAAAAAACACAAGTAAAAACACCTGAATTTTAAGCAGCGTTTTTCCTGCCTCCTTTGATTTTTGGGGTAGAAAAAAAATGCTTCCAAAATCCAACTTGTGAACACACCTTTATCCTGGTTGTGTTCTAATTGGATATAAAATAGAACGGCCATGATAACATGGGTAGTTAATTGTATGGTGTTTTCACTTTATATAATACCAGGCCGCATTCTATTTGCGCAGAGCTGCTCCGTGAAGATTCTATCACAAGATTCCGTGATGACATCATAGGTGATGGTGACATCACTGCTCACAGTCGCTATATATACAATGCACATAGGCTCACCCGTGCCTTTCTTGGCTCTATAGTGACTGATAGCACTTGCAGTTTTTCACTATGGCTGGAATTGTTTTGGACATTCCTCAGGTAAAAGCACTATTGTTGATCCTTATGATCAATCGTCCTAACAGTGTGCTTCTACCACCCAATGGCGTCCTCAGCTTCACTCACCGGCTGGTGATGGAGCTAGTAAAGGATTGCCTGACCAAACACCGACAACGTCGTCTAACGTCAGACTATCTGACGGATTTACTTCAGAACATCAGGACATTACTACACCAGGTAAGTGGCGGACACTCTGCACAGAGCATCTCAATATTGATAGATAATAATGGAGAGATAGAAGCTTTTTCTTCTAATATATCATATTTTGCAGACCATAAGACGCACCAAAAATTTTTGGGAGGAAAATAGGAAAAACATTTATTATAATAAAATGGGGGTCTGTCTTATAGTCCGAATTTTCGGTTGCTTACTGAGGGGGGTGGTGGCAGTGGAGCAAAGTCACAGGAGGCAGAGGCTGCTGCAGGAAGTCGGCAGTAGGAGTGGGGCGCTGCTGCGGGCCCCAAGCTGGGAGGAGCGGGGTGTCCAGAAGGTGCGAGGCTGCGGGCCCTGGGCTTCAAGGAAATGTTAGCGGTAATTCAGGAGGGGAGGCCCTGCTCTGCTTATTGATTTCTCTGCAGTGGGCTTCAAGAAGTAGGCTGCTGGAGATGGCCAATACGCAAATTGAGATCTCAGCTCGTCATTGAGCCGAGATCTAAATCTTCACATGCACTGCCTCCAGCGGCCATTTGCCTGAAGCCCACTGCCAGAAAATCAATGGGCAGAGCGGGGACTCCCCTCCTAAATCACCGCTAACATTTCCTTGAAGCCCAGGGCCCGCAGCCTCGCACCTCCTGGATACCCCGCTCCTCCCAGCTCGGGGCCCGCAGCAGTGCCCCACTTCTACTGCCGGCTTCCTACAGCAGTGACCCTACCTCCTGTGACCTCACTCCACCACAGCCACCCCCCTGGTAAGCTACATTCAGACAATTATTATTATTAATAATCTGTCTGATATGCTGGGGTGGAGAGTTCCAGAGTAGGGGGGATGCACGGGAGAAATCTTGTATGCGATTGTGGGAAGAGGAGATAAGAGGGGAGTAGAGAAGAAGATCTTGTTAGGATCGGAGGTTGCGTGCAGGTAAGTACCGGGAGACTAGGTCACAGATATATGGAGGAGACAGGTTGTGGGTGGCTTTGCATGCCAAGGTTAGGGTCTTGAACTGGAGTCTCTGGGTAATGTGGAGCCAGTGAAGGGATTGGCGGAGAGAGGGGAGAAGCCAGGGAATAGCAGGGGGACAGGTGGATTAGTCAGACAGCAGAGTTTAGGATAGATTGGAGGGGTGCGAGAGTGTTAGAAGGGAGGTCAAAAATTTTGGAAAAAAAGGCATCTTATAGTCCAAAAAATACGGTAAAACACAACGAGTCCCCAAATACAGTATGTAGTCATTGTATCTGCAGACAGAGAACCGATGTCACATACAATTTCCGCCTCCATTCTGACCGCTCTCATCTCAAAATTCTCCTTTCCATTTTTCCTTCTTTATAGGCTGAAGAAAGATCTCAGACTGAAGATTTGGCTGTCTTTAAAGAACTGGCCGAAAAAGTCCTGTCTATACTAGAACGCTCATTGGAACGCCCGGTAAGGATCAATATTAATAGACGTATCTTAATCCACCGTATCTGAGGAGACTTTCTGAGAAAAGGTCTGAAGATGGCGCGGGATTTGTATCGTTACAATTGGTGCATCTGTAAATGTTGGTTTAGTCCTTCATGATTTATGTATTTGGTGATTTAGTGAAATTTTCCACATATTAATTATATATATTATATCTATCAGGAAACAACAGGAGGCGACGCCAAATATGGGCAAAATGTGACCCCGAAAATCCCTGACCCTAATAGGAGTCAGCCGGAGCTGAACAGCGATCTGATTACAGGTGAGCGATCACCCGACCTTCTACAAGGAATGTCCAGATAATACAGAGGACGGAGGATAATGTTAGATTTACTCTCTACTCTGTGTAATGGGAACCTGGCAGCACATTGTTACATATAGAAGTAGTGGTGTGACGGTATAGGCCATTGTCCCCTAATAATAATTGTTTGTAGAAATCCAATGTGCCAGTCAGGAGAAATGTAAAGTAGACACCATATACAAATCAGAATGGAAGTGCGCTGGGGGCGTGAAAGAAGAAATCCAAGTGCAGTGACACGCCCCCAGTGCACTTCCAGGCTAATTTGCAAATCTCTCCTATGTTTCAGCTCTCTTACCATCACTCGTATGTGCAGCGTGGGTGGGGGGTTCCTCATTCATGTGATGGAGGGTCCATTCTGCAGTGCTATAGCAAGTAACATGAAATAAATTAAATTTAAATTGCATTATTGCTCTAGAAAATGGGAAAAAACTAAGATACTGAGCACATAATTTGGCCAATTCATGAATGCCCAGCAGCCAATGACAAGGCGATCTTTTTGTTGGAATCCTCTCCTAATGTGAATCCTCTCCTAGGCTGAAGCCTACATTTATATGGGTAGGTAGGATCCTGTTGTAATTAAAACCACCCCGGGCTGATGGGTGGAGATAGGTTCTCAGCAAAAAAGGTCGCCTTGCCGTGACTGCTGGGCATGCACCGAGCAAAAGAAGGTCGCCTTGCCGTGGCTGCTAGGCATGCACCCAGCAAAAGAAGGTCGCCTTGTCGTGACTGCTGGGCATGCACCCAGCAAAAGAAGGTCGCCTTGTCGTGACTGCTGGGCATGCACCCAGCAAAAGAAGGTCATCTTGCCGTGACTGCTGGGCATGCACCCAGCAAAAAAAAAGGTCACCTTGCCGTGGCTACTTGGCATGCACCCAGAAAAAGAAGGTCGCCTTGCCGTGGCTGCTGGCCATGCATGAATTGGCCAAATTATGCGATAAGTATCTTCCTTTTATCCTATTTTCTACAGCAGTAATGCAATTCAAATTTCATTTATTTCATGTTTACATGCTATAGCGTTACAGAGTGCAACTTTGTTAGTTATGTATTTGGATGACTACTCTTAGTATGCACCTGTTCACACCCATTTTCTTTTCGGAAGTGATGGTCAGTCTTTTGTTATTTATGAAGGGGTTCCTCCATCATTTACATTACATTTATCTATGGATTCCCCGTATATTCTCATATTTAGAATCCCCATATAACGAGTATTAATCCCATTTACAGACATCTTGTCATTTCTCCGTTATATTGCTGTATTATCTATGTAGGAATAATATCCTCTAATACATTTCATTTCTTCATCATTATTTTAGAAACAACTGAGCTGTCGAATCCTAACAATGGAATTAGTGAGATCCCGGAGATCCAAGAATCCGTAAGTATCATAGAGGGGGATGCGTGTGTGTCATCAGATCATGGGGTGTGAATGACTCGTCCAGTATTATCCCCCATACAACCATGGAACGTCTCTATTCTAAGTGTAGATGACCCTATGGTGTTAATTACATTTGAATTACAGGGAATCTGCCACCAGGTTTATGCTATTTGGTCTGAGAGAAGCATGATGCAGGGACAGAGACCCTGATTCCATGTGTTGATTACTTTACTCGGTGGAGCAGTTGTGATAAAATCACTATTTTTTTCTGCTGCAGAGCTCTGAATGCTGAGTCTTGTATAACCCCGCCCACACCATTGATTGGCAACTTTCTGTGTACACTGTGCATAGGCAGAAAGCTACTAATCAGTGGTGGAGGCAGGGGTACAGAGCAATAGGACTACCTGGCTAGACAGATAGTCTTCTAGTGATAATCTACTGTTTTTATTGAAACAGCCACACACAGCCTAGTAAGTAACACATCACTGGAATCAGGGTCTCTGCCCCTACATCATGGTGCTTTCAGAATACATAGCAAACACCTGGTGACAGATTACCTGTAAGTCCTCCTCTGTGTGATCTCCCACATTATCCAGAATGTTATAGTAATGTATGATGACCGTTGCAGGGCGGCTCCAGGATTTCGTGGGCCCTGGGCGAAAGAGTCTCAGTGGCCCCTTTAACACATACCACGATTCATGATGCACAGATACCGCAGATAAATATATATATACAGTCATATGAAAAAGTTTGGGCACCCCTATTAATCTTAACCTTAATGTTTTATAAAAATTGGTGTTTTTGTAACAGCTATTTCAGTTTGATATATGTAATAACTGTTGGACACAGTAATGTTTCTGCCTTGAATTGATGTTTATTGTACTAACAGAAAATGTGTAATATGTATTCAAACAAAATTTGACTGGTGCATAAGTATGGGCACCCTTATCATTTTCTTGTTTTAAATACTCCTACCTACTTTTTACTGACTTACTAAAGCCCTTTTTTTGGTTTTGTAACCTCATTGAGCTTTGAACTTCATAGCCAGGTGTATGCAATCATGAGAAAAGCTACTTAAAGTGGCCACTTGCAAGTTGTTCTCCTGTTTGAATCTCCTCTGAAGAGTGGCATCATGGGCTCCTCAAAACAACTGTCAAATGATCTGAAAACAAAGATTATTCAACATAGTTGTTCAGGGGAAGGATATAGGGCTCGTTAAAGGGTCGATATTGACTTTTAGGATTACTACTTCCTATAGGTGGCACTAGAGTTCTAGTTCTCTTCCTCTCTGAAGAGACAATTTGCACATTTCCCAGAGGATCATTGAGGCTTAAAAGTCTCCTCACCTTGACAAGCTTAACATGTCACTCTCCGCAAGGAGAAATGTTACCCCTTGGATACCAGTATTAAACATATAATGATTTCTATAGATGGATTATTAATAAGGATTTATTATAACCGATGGATTCTCCTTCTCTCCAGGGCCGTCTACTTAGTGCATCATAAAGACTCACACCAGACCTTTGCTATGAAGAAAATGGGAAAGCGGAACCTAAATACTGCACAGAGATTGGAATGGGCCTTTCTGGAGAGGGACATCTTAACATTTGCTGATTGTCCCTTTGTGGTCTCCATGCTCTGCTCCTTTCCAACTAGATCTCACCTGTGTATGGTCATGGAGTATGTAGGAGGTAAGACACATCTATTGTGTTATATTCAGCCCATGTCTGCTTTCATCTTATCACTGCTCATATCATTAGGACATTGTTGGTTACATCCCCACAGAGCATTTACTATAGGTTATCTATTACCAAGATGCTCGTAAATTCATTGATCTTGGTGCAGGGGCGCTATGGGGCTCATCAGTCGGAGGGGGTCTGTCGACGCTCGGCAGTGGGCAGCATCCCTCCACCTGTCATCACAATTTCAGCGGTATTTGCTTCTTCAAGGAGGTGGGGCTGGTGGGGGCAAAAATACTGAGTAGGTGGCTAGTAGGGGCCAAAATAGTGAAAGGGGGCCATATGACTAGATATGGGGGGACTGTGAATGCTGAGTGGAGGTCATCATATTAAGTGGGGTGCTGTGGGGGTCCTCACTCTATATGGAGGCCCCCATTCTGTGTGGGGACATCATACTGAGTGGGGAGTTATGCGGACCATTATATTGTGTGAGGGACTGTGGGAACCATTATCCTGAGTGGGAGGGTTGCTGTGGGTGCCATCACACCGAGTAGGGGGTTGTGGCTGGCCTCCTTCTAAGTGGTGGCCTCCTTAGGAGGATTCACTGTGGGGATACCATACTCATTAAGTGTGGGTGTGGGCATTTTTGGGAGCATCATACTCTAAAATGGCCATAAAAGTTGTATTGCTGGTGAGAACACCAAGCTGCTTCAACAGGGATATAAATATATTTATTTTTTATTTTTTAGGGTGGGGGGCAATTACAACTTTTGATATGGGGTCTTGTGATTTCTATGTACGCCACTATCTGTGTGATCTCCCCAGTATGTTTCCACTCACTGCTCATTATACATCATGGTTATCTGCTCGTGGTATATCATGGTTATCTTCTGTATAAACCCCTCACCGGTCATATTTCCTTTCTTCTATAGGTGGAGACTGTGGGACCCTTCTAAGCACCAGGGGTCCTTTCTCTGTCCCCATGGCCCGCTTGTACTTTGCAGAGGCGGTACTTGCCGTGGAATACCTGCATAGTTACGGTGTGGTGCACAGAGACCTGAAGCCGGAAAAGTAAGTGCCCCCGTAGTATAATAAAGTGGGGAAAGTTGTCATTTATTATCATTCAGTCTGTGAGGCTAAAACCATCTTCTCTTTTGCAGCCTCCTGATTACATCTACTGGACATATTAAAGTTACCGATTTTGGGATTTCAAAACTTGGTCTAATGATACCGAAAACCAACACCTACAAGGAATTAGCAGTGGACATCTCCAGAGAGTTCCAGGACCGTGAGGTCAGCATCACCTACAAGAACTTAGCTTGTTATTTGCAAATCTCATCACACTATTGTCTCTTCTCTACGTTCTTCCTTTCTAGAAAACTTTTCCACTAATATTTTATCTTCTGCATTGTGTTTTAACGATGATAACTTGTCATAATAATTGTTTCATTGATTCTCATCTCTATCTTCTGTTTGTTTTCAGTTCTGTGGCACCCCATGTTACATAGCCCCAGAGATCATCCTGAAAGAAGGCTATGGAAGACCTGTTGACTGGTGGTCATTGGGGATCATCCTGTATAAATTCCTGCTGGGATGTGTACCATTTGATGCTGATTCCCTCACTGAGCTTTATAAAAGGGTTGTCATTGGTGAGTAGAATAAACCGATCATTGCGTTGATTGGTTACATTTGTTTAGTTATTTCCTTTGCTTTATGTTACAGTCCAGTAAAGAGGTTTTATTTTCTGTAATTTTCTATGTAACAGGAGAACTAATTTGGAATTGTGATCGCACTCCACCCCTGGATGCTCAGAATCTCATCACTGAGCTGCTCAGAAGAAATCCTGTGCGTAGACTTGGGACAGGTAACAGATATACTAGTATTAATATTCCCTTATTAGACCAAGGACATATCGCTCATGTCCATGAAGATCAGCATTTCTCTATCAGCTCATCTACTGTATTTCTAGTTCTCCACACTAAGACTTTCAGTTTATTTCCTTTATGTCGGCTCAGTTTTGTCATTAGTTCAGATTACGATAAACTGTTCAGATATGGAGCCATCCCTGACTATGTCCGCATCACTTTTGTTTTTCTTTTTCTAGGAGGAGCATTTGAGATCAAGGTTCATCCATTCCTGAGTGACTTGGACTTTGACAACATTCTGAGCCAGGAGCTGGAGTATGTTCCTCAGCTTGTTTCAGACGCAGACACCAGCTTATTTATCAGTAAGTAGAAGGAGACGTCATCTAGACTAAGCGACTGTTTGTCTCATCTTCCCTAATATGTGATCATCTGTTCCCATTAATATTAGTGATAAATAGTGACTGTGTTATACTGACAACCTCTAATAATACTTCATTACTTATTTCTTGTAGATCATTCTGATATAAACAAACATCTGGTCTCAAAGGATGAGGAAGGCACAAGTGAGAACAATGAGAGCCTTGACTTCCAAAATTTTACGTCATCTTCTGAAAAGCTTTGTAAAGTAAGTATGTGATTAATAAATCCAAAATATGTAAAAAAAAATAAAAAAAACTCTAAAAGTACATAAAAAAAATATTTTATATCTTATTTTTATCCGTATTTAGCTCTGTACCATCGCTACCAGGATGGTGAACAATGAGGATCCCAATGCCCCTCCAGAGTATACACCAGAAACCAACACAAACATCTCAGAAATGTGAGTAGATTATAAAGGGTCATTACTTCATTACTGGGAGTTCCAGGCTGATCTATGTACACAACACCAAATATAGGACATAAATATCAGAATATCAAATGCAGCATTCACCGCTTCATGGTTAACGGTCATTGTACTTTTGGCTTCAGAAAATGCAGAAGATAACAGCCCATAATTGTGGCAGGTCATGCATTTTTAGCACTGCCTACTCTGTAGGAGAGCTGTAGTATTACTTGCCAGACATTCTTGGTAGTTGTGTTCTGATCCATGGAAGGTAGTTTGGAGCAGAAAACCTTCCCCACTATGACAGTCATATGTCCTATTAGGCCTTATAGTCAGTGTTCTTATAGTGAGACAACCCATTTTATACTGTGTTTACTTACGATTTACATGTTTTTCTTCTTCAAACAGGCAGAAAGAATCTGTTCCTGTATGTAATACAGACGATGCTGTTACCATCTTGCCACCCTCGTCCCCATTGCCAGGTATGTACATGTCTACAGCACCAACAATGTGAATGTTGACTTCAAGGCTCAAATATTTCCACATGGTTTTTCTGGTCTACTATGTTATCCATGTTTCATGGATCTCAGCTATGTTGACCATGGGTTCGTACTGTATCCCTATTTCCCTAATTTTGTACAGAAGTTTTTTTTCATGTATTCTGTATATTACGTTGTATTATCTAGTAACCTAGTGAGATATAGCGACTGTGTTATACTGACACCCTCTAACAATGCTTCCTTACCTATGTCTTGTAGATCACTCTGATGAAAACAACCATCTGGTCTCAGATGATAAGGAGGGCACAAGTGAGGACGATGAGAACTTTATCTTCCGAATATTTGCATCATCATCTTCTGAGAGGCTTTCTAAAGTAAGTATGTGATCGATAAATCCAAAATATGTACAAAAAAAGGATCTATAAAATTAAAAAGTATGTATATTTAATAACTTATTGTTATCCACATTTAGCACTCTACCACCACTAACGGGATGGTGAACAACGAGGATCCCAAGGCCCCTCCAGAGTGTACACCAGAATCCAACACAAACATCTCAGAAATGTGAGTAGATTATGGGGTCATTACTGGGAGCTCCAGGCTGATATATGTGCACAACATCAAATATAGGACATAAATACCATAATATCAAATGCAGCATCCACCGCCCCATGGTTATGGGTCATTGTGCTTTCAGCTTTCGGAATTGTTGGAGATAACAGCCCATAATTGTGGCCGGTCATGCACTTTTAGTGCTGCCCTCACTGTAGGAGAGATGTAGTATGAAATGCCGGCCATTCTTGGTAGTTGTTTTCCTCTCAGCTCTCTATAAAAGGTAGTCTTGAGCAGAAGACCTTCCCCACTATGACAGTCATATGTCCTACTAGTCCTTATAGTCGGTGTTCTTCTAGTGAGACAACCCCTTTTATACGGAGTTTACTTGAGATTTACATGTTTTTCTTCTTCAAACAGGCAGAAAGTATCTGTTCCTGTATGTAATACAGACGATGCTGTTACCATCTTGCCACCCTCGTCCCCATTGCCAGGTATGTACATGTCTACAGCACCAGCAATGTGAATGTTGACTTCAAGGCTCAAATATTCCCACATGGTTTTTATACAATACTATAGGTCTCTTATGTTATCCATATTATGACAAAGCAGATCCTATAAGAATATATTGTTACTGATTTTTTTTTTTAATTTTTCATCAGAATTTCCATCTCATGAAGAAAGAAAATCGGCAATAAATCTGAGTATGGAGCAACAAAACTCAGAAAATGGAAAAAATGGGAAAAAGAGACGAGGTAAGTGTGAGAATCAACTCCATGTTGTGTGATGTCAGTGAGAATAATTCATGTGGAGTAGATGTCATCTCTCAGTGATGGGATTGTCACATGTATGATTGCTGACACTGACCCCTGACCTCTGTATGATAATATTCCTCTGCCGTCCGGCCACAGTGACTGCACAGCATTATCATGTAATATGGAGTCCCATCACTTACATTATATTTATTTCTCTTCTCATAGGTTCCATCTTCCGCCGGATCTTATCATCCTGCCGGCGTGGATTATCCAGGGCTGCTCGTGCATTTGCATGCTGTCACTGTTGCCCTAAAACCATCTAAAAGACGGGACACCTAAGCATCTAGCGCCCTGAAGTCCAGCAGATCCATCATCACTGCTGGAGCTGTATAGAAGGACCTTCACCATCTACCTGTGGCCTTCTGACTGGTCAACCTGGACAAGTTTCAGTAACGCCTCTGTCATCGGGCTCCGCGGTATTCATACTACTCGTCTGACTTGTCATTTACTGATCACCTGGTATCTGACCCCGGCTATCTTCCTGACTTTGATTTAGTCTATTGATAATGTTCACGATTTTATTCATCCCATTATTAATTTAAAAAAAGTTATATCTGTTACTGTTGCTCTGATTCCTTTTTGTCTTGAATTCACAAATACTTGTAACTCACTAATTGCTCTTCTTCACACTAAATGTATTTCTCATTATCCTTAATGCAGCAGTCAGTCTCATATTTCTGTCCAGCAGTTACACTGGTGCCTCCACCCTGTACCAGTCATTACACTCATCCACAAACCTCTCCACACTGCTGCACAGTCCTGCATCTCTACCATATCTACACTCCAATGAGCTAAGATTAACATCCTCCATAATCAGGACCTCCCACTCTCATGTCCAAGACATTTTCTCTGCTGCACCAGCTCTCAGGAGTGCACTACTGCAGGCAATCAGGTTCATTCCCACTATCAGAGATTTTAAGTGTGCAGTAGAAACAGATTATTTGTGGCAGGACTATCAAATCACCTCACTATTCTAAGTTTTTCCTACAGCACTCAGTAGCACTTAATATTTGTACATATACAGATAATGGTTGGTGACTGGTTCATGCAGCCTTAATTCCACAAAGATAGAAATAAAAGGTCAACATGTTTCATACATCCAAACCATCCTTAATCATGGCAGAAAAACATAATTTTAAGTTCCCACTATGAATATTTGGTGAGATATCACAGCTGTGTATTTTCACAGCACAAAGAACGCATCTTACAGATCAGCAAATCACAGTGTGCTGACGCTTAGTGTTGTAGTTTTGAACAACACCATTCATTTTATCATATAATGTGTTGAAAAATGAGAAAAAATGCCAGGTTTGGGTTCCTTCATTTTACAGTGTGTATTGTGTTGTAAAAACAAACTGACAAAATGATTCAGAGTGTTATGCACACGCCCGGGCTGAGCGGCGTGTGCGTGTGATTGTAGTGATTCCACTGGACCATGAACCGGAGAGTGCCTGGAGGGGCGTGACTAAGTATCTGGCCGATCCGACCAAGATGGCACGACGGCATACGACGCCAGTGCACCAGGGAGAAACCGGGCAGAGGGACCAGGTGCTACTCCAGGTCAAACTCCGGACACGGGGGTTGACCCACACAGGGATTACTGGATCAGGCTGGTTAGGCTGGCGCAGACTGGTGGATATAAGCAAACACGGCAGGTATGCAGATGGGTGGATACAGGCGAGTATGCAGGCAGGGAGGTACTGGCCGAAAGGACGGGCTGGAGCACAGAAAGGTTAAGACCCAGTACAGACTGGGTCACAGAACCGCAGATGCGGTAGACAACCACAGCAGAGAGGGAACGCCCGAAGCGGTGGGCAAGAACAGAGCAGGACGGGGCTGCAGGAGCAGCGAGCACAAGCAGGGCAGGACAGGACTGC
The DNA here is from genome assembly GCF_046119375.1 of Phyllobates terribilis. Lineage (NCBI taxonomy): Eukaryota > Metazoa > Chordata > Amphibia > Anura > Dendrobatidae > Phyllobates > Phyllobates terribilis. The sequence continues at coordinate 677,574 of NW_027362807.1, read as the reverse complement.
CGGAGCAGCGGGCAGAAGCAGGGCAGGACAGGACTGCCGGAGCAGCGGGCAGAAGCAGGGCAGGACAGGACTGCCGGAGCAGCGGGCAGAAGCAGGGCAGGACAGGACTGCCGGAGCAGCGGGCAGAAGCAGGGCAGGACAGGACTGCCGGAGCAGCGGGCAGAAGCAGTGCAGGACAGGACTGCCGGAGCAGCGGGCAGAAGCAGGACAGGACTGCCGGAGCAGCGGGCAGAAGCAGGGCAGGACAGGACTGCCGGAGCAGCGAGCAAAGGAGTCAGAGCAGGCTAGGCTGAGTAGGGGGGACAGGGCTCTGTTCACACGGAACAGACAGGAAGGGAAAGGCAGAGCCAGACACCCACAGGGTACTAGCAGAGAAGTAGCGAGTGGACCACAAACTCACAAACGGGAGTACAGAGACAACAAGCAGGAGTTAGGTACGAGTTCAGACTCTGCAGAAAAAGGAAGGGAACGGACATAGAGGCAAAACAGGTAAAGGATAGGAGAGAGTTCAGACTGGAACTGAGTGTACGGAGGAGACCGACACTGCAGCGGAATACAGGAGCGGGTCTGGGAATACGGCCCCCAGAGAGGCAGGACGAACAGGCAAGGTGCGTGTTCAGACAGGACAGACAAGATACAGGAGCAGGTCTAGGTAATCGGCCCCTAGAAGGCAGGAGGAACAGGCTAGGAGCGTGTTCAGACAGGTCAGACAAGATACAGGAACGGGTCTAGGTAATCGGCCCCTAGAAGGCAGGAGGAACAGGCTAGGAGCGTGTTCAGACAGGCCTGGAAATACAGCCTCCAGGATAGGCAGACAAGAGAACACAGAACGGGACCTGGCACCTTCAGAGTGCAAGCACACACTGAATGAAACACTATGCTCAGGCAGGGATAGATGGAAGCAGCTGAGCTATATACCAGGTGACAGACAGCAATAGGCTGAGGACGCACAAGGGGTGTGACCCACAGCAGGTACAAAAGCGGGAAGTGATCGGGCGCCGCCCTTAAGCAGCAGAAACAGACACAAACAGACAGCATGGAGGGAAGCCAGAGAGACATTCTGGACAGGAGATCAAGTGCGCGCTCTTGCACAGTGGGAGATGGACCACTATGCAAGGACGCCGCCAGGTATGTTACAGTACCCCCCCCTTACGCCCCCTCTTCTTCAGGCCTGCCAGAATCTTCCGCAGGGAATTCGAGGGCCAATTCTTCACTTCGAAGAGATCACTTCCCCTGTCCACCGGAAAAACTGGTCTCCTCTGGGTAGCTAGGATGCTACCTCCCATCCAGCCACCCTTAGCAACAGACGAAACGGGTGGAGTACCAGGAACAGCACACAAGGAAGTCTCTCTCCACATATTTTCAGGTGGCACCCCAGAGGGTACAGGAGACAACTGGAAGTCCTCCACCGGGTTGGAGGGGGACAGAGACTTGGGGGTAATCTCTGCTTCGAGGTACATCTTGTCAAGCTCACAGGAAGAAATAGACGGGTTATCAGGTACATAATGAGGAAAAGTCACTGTCTCTTTGTTTTCTGGTGGTACCCCGGAGGATTCAGGAAACAACTGGAGGTCCTCCGCCGGGTCAGAAGAGTGCAGAGGCTCAGAGAAAACATCTGCTTCAGAGTACACTAGGTCGGACTCACTGGACGAAGCAGGCGAGGTATCGGGTACCGAGTATAGGAAAGTCTCTGTCCATTCTCCACCAGGTGGCACCCCGAAGGGTTCTGGTGACAACTGGCGGTCCTCCGCCTGGTCAGAGGGGTGTAGAGACTCACGGGTAACCTCTGCTTCAGAGTACACTAGGTCGGACTCACTGGACGAAGCAAGCGAGGTATCAGATCCAGGATATAGGAAAGTCTCTGTCCATTTACCACCAGGTGGCACCCCGAAGGGTTCTGGAGACAACTGGAGGTCCTCCGCCTGGTCAGAGGAGTGTAGAGACTCGGGAGTAACCACTGCTTCAGAGTACACTAGGTTGGACTCACTGGACGAAGCGAGCGAGGTATCAGGTACAGAGTATAGGAGAGTCTCTGTCTTTTCGCTACCAGGTAGCACCCCGAAGGGTTCAGGAGACAACTGGAGGTCCTCCGCCTGGTCGGAGGGGTGTAGAGACTCGGGAGTAACCTCTGCTTCGGAGTACACTAGGTTGGACTCACTGGACGAAGCGAGCGAGGTATCAGGTACAGAGTATAGGAGAGTCTCTGTCCTTACGCTACCAGGTAGCACCCCAAAGGGTTCAGGAGACAACTGGAGGTCCTCCGCCTGGTCGGAGGGGTGTAGAGACTCAGGGGTAACTACCACTTTGGGGTACCCATTGTCAGGCTCACAGGACGAAGCGGACAAAGTATCGAGTACCGGGTGTAGAGAATTCTCTCTCCATTTGTCATCGAGTGGTATCCCGGAGGATTCAGGAGGCAACAGGGGGTCCTCCGCCAGGTAGTAGAGGTGCACAGACTCTGAGGTAACCACAGCTTTGGAGCATCCTTGGACATGCACACCGGTTAAAGTGGGTGAAGCATCTGATGCCGGGTGCAGGAAGTTCTCCTGTGTGGAGTCTGGATGGGCAGAAGTCTCTTCGGGCAGGAGAACTGGTGCACTACCCACGCACATTACCCGTTGGGGCTTCTCCGGGATACAGGGAGATGAAGCTTCAGTAGGGACTTCAAGGTTGGGGTCAGGAGGTCTCAGGGAGGACAGACCCTGGCGTGACGGCTTGCCTCTACGTCTAGCACGTCTGGACTGCCTCTTGAGGTTGGGAGAAGTATTCCGGAAAGCGTAGTCACCCTGTGAGGATTCTGGGTGGGCAGTAGTCTCATTGGGCTGGAGGACTATTGCGCTACCCACACACATTACCCATTGGGGCTGCTCCGGGATATTGGGAAGTGAAGCTTCAGCAGGAGCCTCCGGGTTAGGATCATCGAAGACCATTAGAAAGGCCACCAGGAAGGCCATTAGGTCCAGGAGGATCGGATCCTGTGTTTCATATAGGGGGTTGATCCATTCCAAGGCATCACCCGCCAGGTAAGACATAATGAATGCCACCTTAACCCGATCGGTGGGAAAACATAGAGGGTAGAACTTGAAGTGTAGCATGCATTGCTCCACAAATGCACGACTTTGTCTAGGATCCCCATAATAACGTAGCGGATCCGCGGGAACGAGAGCAGATAGATCCATCTGGACGGGTGCGTAATTCGCCTGGAACTCAGCTAAAGGAAAAAAAATATATTTATTTATTTATTTTAATGCATGTATTCGCTGGAAAACTTCTCAGAGAGCGAAGGCCGTGGGGCTCAACGGGAACCATGGCCTGAGCATGCTGTTATGCACACGCCCGGGCTGAGCGGCGTGTGCGTGTGATTGTAGTGATTCCACTGGACCATGAACCGGAGAGTGCCTGGAGGGGCGTGACTAAGTATCTGGCCGATCCGACCAAGATGGCACGACGGCATACGACGCCAGTGCACCAGGGAGAAACCGGGCAGAGGGACCAGGTGCTACTCCAGGTCAAACTCCGGACACGGGGGTTGACCCACACAGGGATTACTGGATCAGGCTGGTTAGGCTGGCGCAGACTGGTGGATATAAGCAAACACGGCAGGTATGCAGATGGGTGGATACAGGCGAGTATGCAGGCAGGGAGGTACTGGCCGAAAGGACGGGCTGGAGCACAGAAAGGTTAAGACCCAGTACAGACTGGGTCACAGAACCGCAGATGCGGTAGACAACCACAGCAGAGAGGGAACGCCCGAAGCGGTGGGCAAGAACAGAGCAGGACGGGGCTGCAGGAGCAGCGAGCACAAGCAGGGCAGGACAGGACTGCCGGAGCAGCGGGCAGAAGCAGGGCAGGACAGGACTGCCGGAGCAGCGGGCAGAAGCAGGGCAGGACAGGACTGCCGGAGCAGCGGGCAGAAGCAGGGCAGGACAGGACTGCCGGAGCAGCGGGCAGAAGCAGGGCAGGACAGGACTGCCGGAGCAGCGGGCAGAAGCAGTGCAGGACAGGACTGCCGGAGCAGCGGGCAGAAGCAGGACAGGACTGCCGGAGCAGCGGGCAGAAGCAGGGCAGGACAGGACTGCCGGAGCAGCGAGCAAAGGAGTCAGAGCAGGCTAGGCTGAGTAGGGGGGACAGGGCTCTGTTCACACGGAACAGACAGGAAGGGAAAGGCAGAGCCAGACACCCACAGGGTACTAGCAGAGAAGTAGCGAGTGGACCACAAACTCACAAACGGGAGTACAGAGACAACAAGCAGGAGTTAGGTACGAGTTCAGACTCTGCAGAAAAAGGAAGGGAACGGACATAGAGGCAAAACAGGTAAAGGATAGGAGAGAGTTCAGACTGGAACTGAGTGTACGGAGGAGACCGACACTGCAGCGGAATACAGGAGCGGGTCTGGGAATACGGCCCCCAGAGAGGCAGGACGAACAGGCAAGGTGCGTGTTCAGACAGGACAGACAAGATACAGGAGCAGGTCTAGGTAATCGGCCCCTAGAAGGCAGGAGGAACAGGCTAGGAGCGTGTTCAGACAGGTCAGACAAGATACAGGAACGGGTCTAGGTAATCGGCCCCTAGAAGGCAGGAGGAACAGGCTAGGAGCGTGTTCAGACAGGCCTGGAAATACAGCCTCCAGGATAGGCAGACAAGAGAACACAGAACGGGACCTGGCACCTTCAGAGTGCAAGCACACACTGAATGAAACACTATGCTCAGGCAGGGATAGATGGAAGCAGCTGAGCTATATACCAGGTGACAGACAGCAATAGGCTGAGGACGCACAAGGGGTGTGACCCACAGCAGGTACAAAAGCGGGAAGTGATCGGGCGCCGCCCTTAAGCAGCAGAAACAGACACAAACAGACAGCATGGAGGGAAGCCAGAGAGACATTCTGGACAGGAGATCAAGTGCGCGCTCTTGCACAGTGGGAGATGGACCACTATGCAAGGACGCCGCCAGGTATGTTACACAGAGTCAGTAGTACGATTACTGTGATACCAAACTTATAAGGTTTATATATATATATATATATATATATATACACACAGTGTTTAGCATAAATCAGTACACCCAAATAGATTTGTCAGCAAACCTGTAGTTTCCTTTCAGAATCATCATTTTATATGGGATACCATACTACAAAATACTCTCGCAAATTTGAGCCATTGAATGCAAACAAGATTTGGTATTTTGCAGACCCCAAAAAAGTAATTTTCTTAACAAACTCATTCAAGATCATGTTTCAAAAATGAGAACATCCCAGTAACAGTCTTCAGAGAAAAGCTAAGTTTAGACAACAAAATTCTAATTAACAAGAACTGAACCACAGGTAAGTGTAATTATTCATTAAACAGATGTCCAGCAGACAGGTGTCTGTAAAAGGAAGTTACTTAATAAAGAAAACTCCTTCCCATTTCATGCTATCAGCAATGGTACCACATAGAAGGGAAATGTCACAAAACCTGAGAAAGAAAATAATTTCTTTGCAATAAATGTGAAGTCTACAAGAAGATCAGCAAAACTTTACTTATCAGTCAGAATACTGTAGCAAAAGTGATGCAAAACTATAACAAAGATGGAACTGCAACCATCTTACAGAGACGTCCAGGCCGACTATGGAAGTTAACACCTAAACAAAAGCGTCCTCTGATGAGAAGGGTAAGTGGCACCACATAGAAGAGAAATGTCACAAGACATTTCTGAGAAAGAAAATAATTTCTTTACAAAAAATGTGAAGTCTACAAGAAGATCAGCAAAGCTTTTCTTATCAGTCAGATGGAAGTTAACATCTAAACAAAAGCATCTTCTGATGAGAAGAAAATCGACAGGCAAATTCATTGCTATTAGCTGAAGAAGTAGAAAGCCAAACTAGGGTGAGTGTTTTCCATGACACGACACGGTGTACACTGCAAATGAATGGCATTCATGAGTGTCCTCCACAAAGGAAGCCTCTCTCCCTTAAAGCCCATGAACAATAAAAGTCCGTCTACAATTTGCCAGGGTCCATGCTTAAAACTATGAGGACTACCGGGACTCTATACTGTGTATGTGCATCTTATGTGTATGTCCGTATTTTATGTTTGTGTGCACTATGTATATGCATACGTTAAAATGTGTATAGAGTATTAGCATGTGCAAATTTTATATGTGTGCCTAATATAAATATACATGGAAATGTATATGTAGGTGGTGCCTGATGGAGGGTGGGGGGCCCAGATCAGAAGTCCTGATTAGAGATGAGCGTTGTTCTACTCGAACTGTTCGCCAATCTCAAATTCGAGCTGTTTTGGGCGGTGTTCGAGCCGTTCGGCGAACACGAACAATTTGATAAAAATTCGGCTGTTCGAGGTTATGTTCGATAACTGTTCGTGCACCAAAATCATAACTGGATTTTTTCTCAGTAATGATGAAAATTAATGTTAATACGCAGTTTGAGTGTACAGCGGGGTGGGGGGAGGGGCAGGGGATGGATCTCTGCAGGAACAATGAAGATCTCCATTTTTTTTTCTCTTTCCCGCATTTACAGTGGGGAGGTGCAATCTGTCAGCCTATCAGCAGCGCACACACGGAGCGAAGTGCTTTTTTTCACACAAGCAAGGGCATGTGTCATTGGCAGTGTATGTCACATGTCCTTGCCCTATAAGACCAAGCCATTTTCCCCGTCGCCACCATTTTCTCACTGCTGCAGCTGCGTGTTAGACGGCACCGCTGTTGCTGTGTGCGCTATACCTTGTTAATTTCAAGCCAATTTTCGCACAAATATACAGATAGCTTGGGAGTAGGGAATAGTTGTGATTGCAGTCCTTTTAAGGACTAGGTTACAGCATTTCCTACGACTTTTATCAGGCAGGTCTGTGCTCTTAAATAGATAGATTGTGGGAGTAAAGACTAATTGTAATTGGAGTCCTTTTCAGGACTAGGTTACATCAGTTCCTATCAGTTTTTGCCAGGCAGGTCTGTGCCAGTGCTGTGCAAGTTTTTTTCACAGCATTTGGCTGAATCTAGCAAAGCTAATCCTTTTTGGCCTATTGCAGAGTGTGTTAGTCAGTGGAGTAGCCTATCTGTGCTGCAAGATATACCACCTGTGTATAGAATACCAATTTTTTTACTGCACCTAGTGAAGTAAAATCTTTTGGGCATAGCATCATTCTATTAGTCCATCTATACTGACCTCCATCAGGTTGCAAATTAAAACTAATTTTTATCTGCATCTACAGTACCTCTGAAAAAATATTTGGCCTTCTAGCTGTGTGTGGGACTTGTTCTATTAGTCCTTCTATACTGACCTCCATCAGGTTGCAAATTAAAACTAATTTTTATCTGCATCTACAGTACCTCTGAAAAAATATTTGGGCTTCTAGCTGTGTGTGGGACTTGTTGTATTAGTCCTTCTATACTGACCTCCATCAGGTTGCAAACTGAATATATTTTTTTCTGCATCTACCTCTGAAAAAATATTGGGCTTCTAGCTGTGTGTGGGACTTGCTGTATTAGTCCATCTATACTGACCTCCATCAGGTTGCAAACTGAATATATTTTTTTCTGCATCTACCTCTGAAAAAATATTGGGCTTCTAGCTGTGTGTGGGACTTGTTGTATTAGTCCATCTATACAGACCTCCATCAGGTTGCAAACTGAATATATTTTTTTCTGCATCTAACCCAGCCAATAGTTTTGGCCTAATACCACAGTTTGGCCACTCAGCTCTGCTCGGTTACCATCCATTGTTTTTTTGTGCAAACAACTCCAGAGTTGTGAATTAGTTAACCACCAAAATGAGTGGAAAAAGGCCTGCTGCTGGTGGAAAGGGGAATAGGCGTGTTGGGAAGGGGAAAAAAGGTTGTGTCCGTGGGGTAGGTGTTAAAGCAACAGTAACATCTGCAGAATAAAGACCATCTTCCAGCCAAACTAAAATGTCTACTTCTTTTAGCGGACAATGTGATAAGATCCCTTTCTTACGGCCACGCCAATCGCTACAAATTCCAGATGAGGCACAAAAACAGCAGGTGCTTCAACGGATATCAAGTGCTCCTTTAAGTGGGCTCTCCTCCACATCAACTTCAACATCACAAATACTCCAGTCCTCAAAGGTGTCACCCAAATCGCACTTGCTTCCTCACAGCTCCCAAATCTCCAGCTGCCCGTCTGAGTATGAGGTAGAACAGATGGTTGAGTCTGCAGAGCTGTTTACTCATACTATAGCCTGGGAATCAGAGGTCGACTCCAGCGCTTCTGTGAATCCAGACGAGGAAATGATCTGCACTGATGCCCAGAATCTTTATGAGTCGGATCCAGGACCAGACGCAGAAGGTTCTGACCATAATGTAGACCCTCATTCCCAAACTGTAACTCCTGTTGGTGGAGACAATGAGGAAGACGATGATAAGACTCAAATACCTGATTGGAGCGACAACTTTAGTTTTTTGTCAGGGCAGGAACAGGTTGGCTCTGAGGACGACGGGTGTGATAACACACAGGGTGATGATGATGAGGCTGGAGATCCCACTTACTGTCAACCCACAGTCAGCCAAGAGATGAGGTCAGCAGAGGAGGTGGAGGAAGATGCTAGTGACGACGAGGTCAGGTTGCGCCTTCCTGGACAGAGACGTAGTACTGGAAGCACGTCAACAACTGCATCCTCAAACACAACTCTGCCTCTCACCACAAGTCGTGGTGGCTCTTCAGGTCGCATGGGTGCTAAGCCTTGCATAGCCTGGGCATATTTTCAGATCGATAAAGATGACCCAACTCGTGTTATCTGTAACATTTGTCAGCAAAAGCTAAGTAGAGGCCAAAAAATACATAGTTTGAGTACTTCATGCATGAACCGGCACATGGACATGAAGCATAAGTTGCAGTGGGAAGCTCAGTGTGCTACAATGCGGCCTAGCCGGCCGGGCCAACCACCGTCTGCCATATCTTGTGCATCCGCGGCCTCTTCATCCTCTGTGACTGGGGGGACAGCAGTCACACCTATTTTGGGGCGCAGACCTGCCACCTCTTTACCCGCAACAGCCAGCGTGATTGGCAGGTCATCATTTTCTTTGGAGGTGGTAACAGCAGCTGGTGTTGAGCGCTGTCTGACATCGATAGCACCACCTTTGGATCAAGGCAACCTAACATGTCCGCCTGCATCTTCCTCACAGACCGGCAGTTTGCCGGGGACACCCTTATCAACCCCGTCTAAGCACAATAGCCAGCCCTCGGTCCCTCAGATGTGGACAAGTAAAAGACCATTTCCTCCTAGCCATAAGAAAGCTAAGAGGTTGAATTTCACCATCTGCAAGCTCTTGGCTACAGAAATGCTGCCTTTCCGCCTGGTGGACACAGAGGATTTTCGAGACCTTATGTCCGTCGCAGTGCCCCAGTACCAGATGCCCAGTCGGCACTACTTCTCAAAGAAAGGTGTGCCTGCGCTCCACCAGCATGTCGCACACAACATCACCGCTTCTTTGAGAAACTCTGTGTGTGACAGGGTGCATTTCACCACAGACACTTGGACGAGTAGGCATGGACAGGGGCGTTACATGTCGCTGACTGGGCACTGGGTAACTATGGTGACAGCAGGACAAGGGGCTGCTGTCCAAGTCTTGCCGTCCCCACGAGTTGTGCGTCAATCCTCTTTATGTCAAAGTTCCTCCACTGCTTCTGCCTCCTCAACCTCCTCTCGGTCTTCCACCTGCACCCAAAGCCTGTCTGGTCATGCCACAAGCTTTCTAACTGCGCAGAAGGGATCCTGCACACCTCCTTACTATGCTGGCAGTAGGGCTCAACGTCATCAGGCGGTTTTTACATTGAAATGTCTGGGAAATGTGAGTCACACAGCTGAGGAGTTGTGGTCAGCTCTGGAGAACCAATTTCATGAATGGTTGTCTCCACTGGACCTGAAACCAGGGAAGGCCGTGTGCGACAATGCTGCAAACCTGGGTGCGGCCCTTCGCCGGGGCAATGTCACACACGTGCCTTGTATGGCTCACGTGTTGAACCTGGTTGTCCAGCAATTTTTAGCCCACTATCCCAGACTAGATGGCCTTCTGCAGAGGGCACGGTCGCTGTGTGCTCACTTCCGCCGTTCGCATCCCGCAGCTCAGCGACTTACATCTCTACAGAAGTCGTTGGGCCTGCCACTTCACCGGCTAAAATGCGATGTGCCTACCCGGTGGAATTCAACTCTGCACATGTTGCAGCGACTGTGGCAGCACCGACAAGCCCTGGTGCAATACGTTCTGTCGTATAGCCTGGGCCAACGAGATTCAGAGGTGGGGCAAATCACGCTGGAGGAGTGGTCTCAGATCAGGGACCTATGTGTAGCACCCTGAGGATTCGGCTGCTACAGGGGTATTGCACCTCAACCCAGAGGTGTGATATTCCACTCCCGGGTAAGGATGGAGTGTGGATCTGAGCTCGGTAGGCTGCATGCACTACACACATCCCATTTCCGAGGAGCAGACCGACGGTACTCCCACTTAGAAATGTGCAGGTACGACCGAGTCTGTTCCTGGCTGGAGTGGGAGGGGGGTGGTACATCCCAAGTAGTGTAGGGGCAGATAGGGGGAGCAGCCTGGGTAAAGATAGGAGCTCATTGGGTGCTGGTCACCTGAGCTCACACATAGAGGGTGTATATAAGGTGGGCACCATCAGAGAACAGGGTCAGTCTGTCAGAGCAGAGCAGAGGAAGAGGAGCAGAGAAGCCCCAGAGAGAGAGAGAGGAGAAAGCAAGAGAGACCCAGAGGGGGAAGCAGAAGAGAGGACTCTAAGACCCCAAATCCAATCCACGGGTGAAGAGTCGGCATCAGGGTACCGGAACCCAAGCTGGTGGGGGCAAAAACACACCCCAGCCAGAGACCGGAGGCCGTGGGCAGCGTCTGCCACGGCCACCCACCACATCCACCACGAAGGCATACCACGTGGAGGGTCAGGGAACCCAAGGCCAAGGGTCACCCAACAGAAGGCCCGAGGGAGCTGGACCTGGGTGGATCACTAGTGGGGACGGCCAGAGAAAGGACAGAAGGAGAGCTCAGGGTCACACTCCGGACTCGCTTGGGGGTTGGCTGGATCCAGGACCTGGTGGATGCAGCACGGCTCGGGAGGTCACTTGAAGCTGGAGTGACCGGAACATCAGCAGTGAGTAAATACCCTAAACTGCACAACCCGACTCTGTCTTCCTTTAACATCTATGCTGCACCACCACAACCCCCATCCTCTGCACCTGACCCCCTGAGGCTATACCCCACCCGTTGGGGGTTATACCACCAAAAGCTGCACCTACACCATCAGCCTCAGCGGACCCTGCTGCAGCGGCGGCCAGAGTGACCGCAACACAACGGGTGGCGTAGTCGACAATAAAGAACTTATAACATCTGTAGGACTGCCACATACAGCTGAGTTTGACACCCTGGGCACGGACCGGGTCACAGCCACTCGGAAGACTACAACCCCCATCTGATCCGGCTCCGGATATTCCCACTAAAGAATATGGCCCAGGGGGCGCGTCAACTTTGGCGTAGTCGGCAGGATTACGTGCCCGCAACACCCGGGTACTGCGTGCCTGAAGAAAAGAACGAATTTACCTCAAAAAGAAGTCTCCTGTCGGTTCCGGAGGGTCCATGCCATCGGACTCCATCACAGGTCGATTCCCGCCGGTTGTCCGCCATTAACAGCTTTTTCCCGCCATCTGCAGAGTTTCCCGCCACTGGGAAGCGATTCCCGCCATTTCCAAAGGTTTCCCGCCTTGGAAGAGCGGACGCCATTATGGGCGTGCCAGAGGATGGCGAGAGGCCACCTCCCATCGTGGGCCAGGACCGAAAATGGCGCCAAAAGTGGAAACCGCCCCCACCAACAGAGACTGTGATGCTAGAGGTGTCTGTCAGCGTGAAAGAACAGCCCCTGGAGCTGACAATCACCAAGTGGCCCCGGGACCGCCCTCGAAGGGGGAGGAGACGAAAGGAGAGAACAAAGATGGGTGTCGCTTGGAGCAGTCTACAGCGAGCGCACCCGGAGGCAAGAAGCCGGGAGAAGAAGATCGGAGGAGCTTACCCGGAGATGGCGAGAAAGCAGAGCAGCACCGGCCCGCTGGCCAGGAGCCTGCAGGAGACAACTGAAGGAGAGCAGAGCAGCACCGACCCGTTGGTCAGGAGCCTGCTGGAAACAACGACCCCACTAGGCCTAGTGGAGGTCCTAGCACAGCTCCCCCGAGACCGGGAGTGTGCACAGACCGCTCTGGAGGGCCTCGCAAGGAGGATGGCCCGGGTGCAGCGAGAGACGTTGGCGGAGTGGAGCCGAGAGATGGCCCAGCAGACCGAGACCCGTCAGCGGAGCACGCCACCCAAGACGAGGAGACCGACCGCCTCTGAGGATGGCGCGGGAGGACTCAAGGCCGGAGACGGCGCCGAGAAGGGAGCCGAACGAGTGGAGGCAGGTAAAGGGGACGTCTATACCCCAAACCGGGAAACCGCGTACCTGCCCCAGCTCCCCGTCGCAGAGCCCGAAGTCTATCCTGCCGTGCCCGTCGCTACAACGTCACCGCCGCAGACTAGGCCTCAAACGGGAGCCGCGACCCCTGTGACGTCACACGCTTCGACCTCGAGCGTGACCAAGCAGGAAGTACCACCAGCCTGGTCGCAAGGCCTAGTACCCCCGGGCGCTGCAATACCAACAGCGCCCCCTACCTCCGCGGAGCCCCCGGCCTGGTCACAGGGCCAAGTAGCCCAGGGCGCCGCCGTCCTTACAGTGCCCTTCACCTTCCAGATACCCCAGGCCTGGCCGCAAGGCCCGGGCAACCCGGGCGCTAACACCACCGCGCCCATAAGACCTAAAGTGCCGCATCTGGGAGAGGACCTGTACGCCCAGCATACGTGCCCGGATGGGCAGCCATTTATATGGCCACCGGAGGTCCACCATCCCCGACTCCGGAGAGAGAGACCCCTGGATGAACCCCTGATCCCGGCTCCAAAGCCCGTAAGGAGGATCTCGCCCCCGCTAGCAGAAGCGCAGTTCGAGTGGGACCCCACCGGAGAAGATCTCATGGGGTTCACTCAAGAGACTCGGGCAGCTGCAGCGGAGCGTGCTGAGTGCTGCCGCCAACAGCTCGAGGACTTTGAGAGGGAGCGGAGAGAGAGGCGGGTCCGGGAACAGCAAGCTCAAGTAAGGAGCGCGGAGCAGAAGAGCCGGGCCAGGAGAGACCCCCGTGCAGCGCATAGTCCCCGCACCACCGGGACTGTGATAAAGTTTAATATGCAGCATGGGTGGGGCTTCATCCGAGACCACCGCACCCTAGGCGACGTCTTCGTGACCAGGAGAGACGTTGAGTCCCACCTACCGGAGGGACACAGAGGTCGTGACCTTTACATCGGGGACGAGGTCACCTTCACCCGGCACAAGTGTGCCAAAGGACCCTACGCCCTCCATGTGCATCGTCTGACGGAGGAAGAGCTGCGGTGTGAGGAGGAAGAACAAGAGGACCCGGACGGGTCTGAAACTAGAGCCAAAGGTAACAATAAAGAAAGAGCAGGAGGACGCCGTCGTTAAGTACAGCGAAGCAGGAGCTGTATATAGTTGCCCGTCGGGGCACCATAAACTGAAACTGAAACTGTTACTGCTGCTAATATAGTTCCCGTTGGGACCAGCAAGTGTGAACTGTTACCCGTTTAACCCCTAAATCCCACTGACCGAGGACTGAGAGCGGTCATTCCTATTCCCATTACCTGGCCGAGGACTGAGAGCGGCCATACCCCTGTAAATAGTTGCGCGTCCTAAAGCGCCCCCTACCGGTTTTATAGGAAAACCAGTTTTCCAGAGAGACTGTCGCACTTTACCCGGTCACACGTTGCACAGTGACCGGAGGAGGAGCCTGAGGCGACGAGAATGTTTTATCTGCTAAGATATGTTGTTTAATATGTTTTATATGGTTATGAAAAAAAAATGTGTATGTTGTGGATGTTTATGTCTTACAGCCCGAGGACGTGCTGTGATTTACCAGGGGGGAATGTAGCACCCTGAGGATTCGGCTGCTACAGGGGTATTGCACCTCAACCCAGAGGTGTGATATTCCACTCCCGGGTAAGGATGGAGTGTGGATCTGAGCTCGGTAGGCTGCATGCACTACACACATCCCATTTCCGAGGAGCAGACCGACGGTACTCCCACTTAGAAATGTGCAGGTACGACCGAGTCTGTTCCTGGCTGGAGTGGGAGGGGGGTGGTACATCCCAAGTAGTGTAGGGGCAGATAGGGGGAGCAGCCTGGGTAAAGATAGGAGCTCATTGGGTGCTGGTCACCTGAGCTCACACATAGAGGGTGTATATAAGGTGGGCACCATCAGAGAACAGGGTCAGTCTGTCAGAGCAGAGCAGAGGAAGAGGAGCAGAGAAGCCCCAGAGAGAGAGAGAGGAGAAAGCAAGAGAGACCCAGAGGGGGAAGCAGAAGAGAGGACTCTAAGACCCCAAATCCAATCCACGGGTGAAGAGTCGGCATCAGGGTACCGGAACCCAAGCTGGTGGGGGCAAAAACACACCCCAGCCAGAGACCGGAGGCCGTGGGCAGCGTCTGCCACGGCCACCCACCACATCCACCACGAAGGCATACCACGTGGAGGGTCAGGGAACCCAAGGCCAAGGGTCACCCAACAGAAGGCCCGAGGGAGCTGGACCTGGGTGGATCACTAGTGGGGACGGCCAGAGAAAGGACAGAAGGAGAGCTCAGGGTCACACTCCGGACTCGCTTGGGGGTTGGCTGGATCCAGGACCTGGTGGATGCAGCACGGCTCGGGAGGTCACTTGAAGCTGGAGTGACCGGAACATCAGCAGTGAGTAAATACCCTAAACTGCACAACCCGACTCTGTCTTCCTTTAACATCTATGCTGCACCACCACAACCCCCATCCTCTGCACCTGACCCCCTGAGGCTATACCCCACCCGTTGGGGGTTATACCACCAAAAGCTGCACCTACACCATCAGCCTCAGCGGACCCTGCTGCAGCGGCGGCCATAGTGACCGCAACACAACGGGTGGCGTAGTCGACAATAAAGAACTTATAACATCTGTAGGACTGCCACATACAACTGAGTTTGACACCCTGGGCACGGACCGGGTCACAGCCACTCGGAAGACTACAACCCCCATCTGATCCGGCTCCGGATATTCCCACTAAAGAATATGGCCCAGGGGGCGCGTCATATGCACCCTTCTGCACAGTTTTGAAATGGCGACGAAGATGTTTAGTGCTGACGATGCCATTATCAGCATGACTATTCCGGTGATTTACATGCTGAGCACATGTTAAACAGAATTCGGAGTCAGGTGGTGGCACAAGAGGAGGTGGAGGAAGTAGAGGAGGAGGAGTTGTATGCGGAAGGGCTAACATCTGCAAGGTCCAGACGGTCGGCAGCACCAAGGCGGCAGGCATGTGAGGGTGGGGGAGATGGTTTTACCAGGGCGCATGGTAGCAGCCAAACTAGTGAGGAAGGTGCAGGAGCCCAGGAAGAAGTGGAGGACGAACTGATGGAAGACTCATCAGATGAGGGAGACCTTGATCACATTTCTGTTGTGCGAGGTTGGGGGGAGAGGACAGAGGAAGGAAGCATGATTGTTACCTCGCCACCAACACAACAGGGACTTGGTGCTCCTGGATGCGCAACACACATGAGTGCCTTCTTGCTGCACTACCTGCAACATGACCCTCGAATTGTGAGAATTAGAAATAATCCTGACTACTGGGTTGCCACACTGTTAGATCCCCGGTACAAAAGTAAATTTGCAGAAATTATTCCTGCCATATAAAGGGATGCACGCATGCAGGAGTATCAGCAGAGACTGTTGCAGAATCTTACATGTGCTTTTCCACAAAATACCAGTGGTGCACGTAGTGAATCTCACAGTTCCAACTTGCCAACCGTGGGACCGTCAAGTGTTCAGCACTCAAACCGTAACAGAACCACAGTATCTGGTGGTAACATCAATTTTGCGGAATCATTTCACCACTTTTTTAGCCCATCCTTTGCAAGGCCACAGGAGACAAGAAGTCTGACACATAGTCAACGCCTAGAGACGATGGTACAGGAGTATCTCCAAGTAAACATTGAAGCCACGACTGTGTCACTGGACCCTTGCTCTTTTTGGGCTTCCAATCTGGATAAATGGCCGGAGCTAGCCACTTACGCCTTGGAGATCTTGTCATGCCCCGCAGCCAGCGTTCTGTCTGAACGTGTGTTCAGCGCTGCTGGTGGTGTGCTGACAGATAAGCGCACGCGGCTCTCCACTGATAATGTAGACAGACTCACGTTCATAAAGATGAACAAATCATGGATCCGAAATGACTTTTCTACCCCTGTGTCATCCTGGGGAGAGTAAAAGCTTGATGATTGGTTAAAATCACCCTACCAACCGTTTTAAGCTTTCAAATTACTAATCATGTTTATCTGTATCTTGACTGGAAAATAATTTGGGCTTTGTAGCAGTGTGCAGCACTGATCCTATTAGGCCATCTATAATAAGCTCCACCAGATTTAAAATTAAAAATAATTTTTAGCTGCATCTAGCCCGGAAAATAATTTTGGGGCTCCGAGATGCGCAAGACACATAAGTGCCTTCTTGCTGCACTACCTGCAGCATGACCCTCATATTGTCAGAATTCGAAGTAATCATGACTACTGGGTTGCCACACTCTTAGATCCCCCAAACTTTTCGATCAACCTTTTCATTTTAATAAAGACCAAAAAAATGGTCATTTTTGAAATTATAAGCATTAGCAGGTTGTTAGAAACTGAAATCAAACAGTTTTCAACTCAAAACTTTATTCTAGGTGATGTTACATTTTCACATAGGACCCCTTGTTCGAAAGGAGCTTCTGAACTCTCTCGTCCATTGAATTTGTCAGGTTTTGGATGGTTTCTGCTTCAATTGTTTTGCATGAGGACAGAATACCCTCCCAGAGCTGTTGCTTAGATGTGAACTGCCTCCCGCCATCATAGACACTCCTTTTAATGATGCTCCAAAGGTTCTGAATGGGGTAGAGGTCAGGGGAGCATGGGGGTCACACCATAAGTTTGTCCCCTTTTATGCCCATATCAGCCAGAGATGCAGATGTTTTATGTGCAGCATGAAATGGTGCATTATCATGCAGAAAAATGATCTTGCTGTGAAATACACGGTTCTTCTTCTTGAACCATGGCAGGAAGTGCTGTTTGAGAAAATCCACATACATTATGGAGTTCATCTTTAGCGCCTTCAGGGATCCTAAAGGGGCCGACAATCTCTCTCCCCATGATTCCAGCCCAAAACATTACTCCACCTCCTCGTTGGCGCTGTTGCCGTGTTTGCGTGGGGTGTCCATCAACCAGCCATCCTCCACTCCATCCATCTGGACCATCGAGCGCTGCACGGCACTCATCCGTGAACAAAACAGTTTTGAAATCAGTCTTCATGTAATGTTTGGCCCACTGGAGCCGTTTCTGCTTGTGTGAAGTGGATAGAGGAGGTCGACAGGATGGCGTATGCACAGCTGCAAACCTCTGAAGGACCCTGCATCTTGTTGTTCGGGGGACGTTGGAGGCACAAGCAGCTTCAAAAACTTGTCTGCTGCTATGACAAGGCTTTTTTGCCGCTGCTCTTTCAACCTGACGTAATTGCCTGTAGGAAAGAGTCCTCAATTTGCCCTTATCAGCACGCACACGTGTGTACTGTGAATCAGCTACATACTTCTTGATTGCCAAGACACTTCATCCTGATCATCGCACAATGTTGATTGTAGTCATGCCTTGACCTAAACACTCCACAATTTGTTGCTTCTCAGCAGCCGACACATCCTTTTTCTTTCCCATTTTGGCAGAAAATGTAGGCTGCTGAATAATGTGAGAGAGCCTTCTTAAGTAGTCTTGCCTTTCATTGGACACACCTGCCAAACTAAT
This sequence comes from Phyllobates terribilis, assembly GCF_046119375.1. NCBI lineage: Eukaryota > Metazoa > Chordata > Amphibia > Anura > Dendrobatidae > Phyllobates > Phyllobates terribilis. The sequence continues at coordinate 659,676 of NW_027362807.1, read as the reverse complement.
TAGCACTGGTGTCTGCAATTGCTTACAGTGATATAAAGAGCCCTGACACACATCACCATCAATGAGTTTAACTGACAAACAAACAAATTCTTCCCTTATCACTCCTAAACACTTTTTGCATAATAATTTGGAACGCGGTGTACATGTGCTTTTCCACAAAACACCAGTGGTTCACGTAGTGAATCTTACAGTTCTAACTTGCCAACCGTGGTCTGTATGGAGTTGTTCAATAAAGGGCCCAAAATTAAGATAACATAGATGGGAGAGGTCTCTATGAATAGGAATTCCTAAGTATTTGATACCCTGTGAGGGCCAGGCAAAGGGAAAGTTGGACTGGATGGAATCCTATATGGATTTGGGGAGGGAGACATCGAGGGCCTCAGACTTCGCTGCATTGATTTTAAAATTTGACCATGTAACAAAGTGATCTATTTCAGCCATAACAGCATGGATGGATATATGTGATTGAGTGATAAATACTAGGACATCATCAGCAAATAGAGAGCACTTGTACTCGGTGCCTCCCACCTCAATCCACCTAATATTGGGGTTATGGCGAATTGATGAGAGCAGGTGCTCCGTCACTAGGATGTATAAGAGAGGGGACAGAGAACATCCCTGCCTTGTCCCATTGGTGATTGTGAAAGGTGATGAAAATGTTCTGACGCGCCCCCTGGGCCTTGGGACACCCGGAGCCGGACCCTTTTTGGTGGATGCTGGTGGTTGTAGTCTCCGTGGCGGCAACCCGGTTCCGTGGCTCAGGGCGGTCAAACCAGTGGCGGAACTATTTATGTGGTTTTGATGTTTAAATGTCCGACTACGCCACCCGTGGATTGCGGTCAGAGTGAACCGCCGCTCCAGGGCAGACCGCTGAGGCTGGTGTTGTGGGTGCAGCAGAGCGTAGCATAACTCCCCACGGGAGGAGTATAGCCTCAGGGCAGTGTATGCGGAGGATGGGGGTGATGGTGCAGGGCAGCAGCAGTAATGACACGGAGTCAGTGATGCAGTCCAGGGCCTTTACTCACAGTTCTTATTATCCAGACCACGTCTGCAGGTAACGGCTGCCCACGTCGTACTGTGCTCACCAGGTGAGGGGCTCAGACAACTCCCAGATAACTTTGGAGTGCTTAACAGGACCCCCTTTGTGTGTCCTTTGTCTGGCCTTTCTTACCAACCCTTCTGTCCGGCTGCCTCGGGCCTCCTCTTGGTAAACTTGGCGCCAGTTTCCCTAACCCTATGTGGTGCCTTCCTAGCGGGTGTAGCGAGGGGCTGCGCCACATAAAATGTCACAGCCTCCTGTTTCTAGCTGAGGGTCGTTTCCTGCCTCCACTAGTTTCGGGGACCGGTCTCCCCCTTTGGCCTGACCCCTCCACGCAGGTGGATTCTGGCGTGCGGTGGCGACTCGCCCGTCCGCACCCCTGAGATCCCTTCGTTCCTCGTTCTTGGAGCCTTCTCCGCTCCTCTTCCTTCCTTCTCCCTCTTCCAGGCCTGGGCCTCTGTTACTAGGCCCGCCTCCGGAGCAGAGCTCATGCAGAGCCCCTGCTCCCTGCCACTTCTGCTCAGACTTCTCTGCACTGAACTAAGATGGTGCCCACCTTTTATACTCCCTTCTCAATGCACCCAGGAACTGCTTCCTCCCTGCTCCTGCACTACAGGGTTCCCCTTCCTCAGTGTTCCCTCCCCCCACTCCAGCCAGGGACAGGGACTGTCGTGCCCATCTCAGGGGCATATTGGTCGCCCTGCCCCACGGCAATGTAGTGTAATGCATGCAGGTGTCGGGTCCTGATCCACACTACATCCTTACCTGAGAGTGAGATATCACACCTCTGGGTGAGGTGCAATACCTCTGTAGCAACCGAGCCCTCAGGGTGCTACAGTTCCATTTATCTTCAGCCTAGGTGACGTATTGCGATACAGGGCCGTGATTTTGGCTATAAAAGGGTCCCCTAGACCCCTACCCCAAGCTTTTTAAGAGAATCATATATGGCGTGCCAGGAGACTCTATGGAATGCTTTCTCAGCATCCAACGAGAGTATCTAATTACAAATTTTTAACTGCATCTAGCCAAGGAAATACTTTGTGCCTAGTAGCAGTGTCTTCTAGTCAGCGGATTATCCCGGCTGTTAAGCAAGCTACACCACCTGTAGTTTGGACACTTCATTTTTTCAAAGGAAATGCTTCGGGACCACGGGATACTCAGTGAAGAGCATCAGGAGGCACCCCAAGGCATAGGGGCTGGGACTGGCAGTAGGATGCCTTGCGGTGGACAGCCGAGCTCGATCCTTATAAAAGCTTTTTAACTGCAGCAGCTTTAGTGGACGCTACTGGAGCTGGAATTACGCGGCTGCTGGCATGAGACTTGCCCTCCAATAGATCCTTGTAAATGGATTTAAAGTGTATTCATTCAAATTAGAGAGACAATTTAAATTAAAAAGCTTAGAGCTGCCTCCACCACAGGGGGGCTCGCTCGACCCACCAGCGGACAGGCACCAGTATTGGGAGAGGGGGGCTGGCCATCAGGGTTCACCGCGGCTCTGGCACAAACCCGGCGACACGGAGGTGGCACGGGCAGGAGCGGACTGAACGTGTCGGCTTCTCACTTTTTGGATTTTAGAAGGGCATGACATGCCTATATCTGTGTCTCCCCCTCCTTTTACTCCTCCACCTCTTTTATTTTCGCATGACTATATGTACTTGTCACTTTTCCATGTGTTAGTTATGTCTTCTGAGCAGTTTGTCAGCTTTTGGACACCTTTGAAGGTGTTTTCTATGTGTTTCTATGTGTTTTTGTTTGCCTGCCATTGGTTTTAACGGTGTTTGAAGGTGTTCGACGAACAGTTCGACGAACAGTTCGGCGAACACACGGGTGTTCGACGAACCGAACCGAACTCGAACACTACGGGGGTGGCTCAACACTAGTCCTGATTAAGGGCCCTTCACTGTCATTGTCTGCCCCTTATATAAACAGTAAAATCCTCTTTAATAACTGGACTTCCATTGGGGTGGACTTCTCATAGATGGCCAGTAGGCATACTATATTGTGAATCTGGGCATCTCTCACAGAAAATCTGATCTGGATATGAGGGTGGTCTTCTATAAGCGGTGATGTTTTGGAGAGATTTAGGGAAAAGTCCCAATGCTTATCCATCGATCTGATAATTTGAGTAAAATATTTGTGTTGATAACTGATCACAAAGTCACAAAATATGTAAGATTTGGCATAACCTGGTTCATTTTTCAAAAAGTTATGCTCAATTTTTTTAGCACCAAGTTTTGTTGCTTTTTTGTAGACTTACACTAACTTAGTATATTGTGTGAGAATTAAATGAATTATGAATTAGTTGGCGCATTTTACCACACTCTGGGGGTCCCTGACAGTCCTTTATCTGCCCTGTAGTGATGCCAATGTAAACTTCCAAGTGACCGCGCAGTCAATCACTGTCACGAATGCAGGACAACCTATGATTAGCTAATTTTTGGGAAATCCTTATAACAAAAGGGGATTGAAAATATTTACAATTATTTTAAAAGCATTAAAAAAAAACAGACCCAATACTTATAATTAGTTTGTTGAAAGTAGTCTAATTAAAGGGAGCTGACTACTGGGAGAGGTCCCGCACATTAACCCCCGCAATGCTGCGATCGAAGTCTTTCGCAGCATTGCGGGGGCAAGGGGAGGTGATCGGGATAGTCACCTCTCCTGCCGGCGTCCAGCAATGTGTGCCGTGGCTTCCCGGATGTTGCCATGATGACCCGATTCACTGAGGGGTGCAGTTTTAAGAATGGTGTCACTTTTGGGTATTTTCAGTCATAAAGACCCCTCAAAGTGACTTCAAATGTGATGTGGTCCCTAATAAAATGGTTTTGTAAATTTTGTTGGAAAAATGAGAAATCGCTGGTCAATTTTAACCCTTATAGCTCCCTAATAAAAATAAATTTGGGTTCCAAAATTGTGCTGATGTAAAGTAGACATATGGGAAATGTTATTTATTAACTTTTTTTGTGTGACATATCTCTCCGATTTAAGGGCATAAAAATTCAAATTTTGAAAATTGCAAAATTTTCAAAATTTTCGCCAAATATCTGTTTTTTTCACAAATAAACACAAGTGATATCGAAGAAATTTTACCACAATCATAAAGTACAATATGTCATGAAAAAATATTCTCAGAACCAGGGGGATCCGTTGAAGCGTTCCAGAGTAATTACCTCATAAAGTGACAGTGGTCAGAATTGTAAAAATTGGCCTTCTCATTAACGTGCAAACCACTTTGGGTTGTAAAGGGGTTAAGGACTCTACCTGCGTATACAGTCATGGCGGAAAGTGCTGGCACCCTTGAAATTGTTTCAGAAAATTACACATGTTTTATTACACGCATGTTTATTTCCTTTGTGTTTATTGGAGCAACACAAAAAAACTGAGAAAAAAAAGGCAAATTGGACATAATTTCACACAAAACTCCAAAAATGGGCCGGAATACATATATATATTTTTGATGGGACAACACTGAAGATGCGACACTTTGATACAATGTACAGTAGTCAGTGTACAGCTTGTTTAACTGTAAATTTGGTGTGCCTGCAAAATAACTCAACACACAGCCATTAATGTCTAAACCGCTGGCAACAAAAGTGAGTACACCCCTAAGTGTGTTCTCAGCTGATGTTATTTGTTGGTTTTTCTTTGCATCCCGAACAATTTTCTTGGCAGTTGTGGCTGAAATTTTTGTTGGTCTACCTGACTGTGGTTTGGTTTTTACAGAGCATCTGATTTTCCATTTGTTAATCACACATTGAACACTGCAGACTGGCATTATCAATTCCTGGGATATCTTTTTGTATCCCTTTCCTGTGTTATACTCTTTTTGCCTCCCTTTCCTGTGTTATACAGTTCAACTACCTTTTCCCGTAGATCCGTTGATAATTCTTTTGCTTTCCCCATCTCAAAATCCAGAAATGTCAGTGGCTGGATCCCAGAAACTCACTCAGCTTTAAGCACACACACTGATTACAAGCAAACAGGTCATAGGTGAGGATGTTACCTTTAGTAGCCATTCAAACCCATTTGTGTCAAATTCTGTGCATGTTATCAGGCCAAAATCACCAGGGTATGTGAACTTTTTGATCAGGATTATTAGGATGTTTTTGGTTGTCATTAGTGATGAGCGAGCACTAAAATGCTCGAGTACTCGTTGCTCGGGTCGAGCAAATTGAAATACTCGGGTGCTCAACCCGAGCAATGAGCCCAATATAAGTCTAGGGGAAACTTGAGCATTTTTCAGGTGGCTCCCCACGGCGGTCTGCAGAGGGCCTAAAAATTGCCCAAATCGATGGGAACTGTGCTCAAATGACATGGGAACAGCATGGGGAAGACCCCTGGAAGCATCTCTGACTCCCAGATCACTGCTGTCAACAACGTCGTCAGAGTATTACGCCACTTTTACGGCGTAAGGAACATCCTTTACATCCTTTTACCCGTGCCCTCCCCAGTGCACTTACTGGGAAGGACCGCCTAACCACAAACACGTTGACAGGTGAATGTGGCCAGGGACGGTACGGAGCCAGTCCACAACTTTTTTTGCTAAGAGCTGTATTTAGCTCGGTGAAAGGACTGGCATAGAGGGAAACCGTATCTACCCTGCTTGTCATTTCTCCCAGAAAATCCTGTAATTGAGCTTGTTGCAGAAGCAATGGCAGCCCATCCAACATCAACTCGCACTTGTCAATGGTGCTTTGACACACACACATCTTTCTTTGCGCATTTAATTTCTTGAATACAGAGTTGGAAAATGGCCTGATCCGTAATGCGTTTTGAGAAATAACATGCATAAGCATGGCCGATCCGCATTAAAAAAGCAGCCATAGAGTGTCCAGGAACCTTCCCCCACACTTTTCTTAGCCAGGTCTGCTTTTTGGCAGGGTTGGACGGGCCCACCAGAGAACCGGAGACTCCTCCGGCGGGCCCTGGCTTCTCCTTCAGGAGAGTTCATAGTGCCGAGGTGAGGCCATGATGATGATAGAGGCCATCATCTGCTTAGTTTTCTGTTATTTGGAATGCAATTGCAAGTATGCAGCCAGCCACCCACCCACCCACAGGCCGCAACACTAAACTGACAGATTTCTGGGCAGCTCTTTGCACTTGAAATATGGCCTTTTAAGCTTGTGGAGATGGAAGCTTTTCACAACCTCATGCAGGCGGCGGCCGGGTGTCCATACTCGGTCCCCAGCCGCCAGTATTTTTCCCGGTATCGCCTTCGCCTTCCACAAGCACGGGTCCCACAACATTACCCATGCCCTACCCAGTGCACTTACTAAGAAGGACTGCCTAACCACAAACACGTGGACAGGTGAATGTGGCCAGGGACGGTACGGAGCCAGTCCATAACTTTTTTTGATAAGAGTTGTATTTAGCTCAGTGAAAGGACTGGCATAGAGGGAAACCGTATCTACCCTGCGTGTCATTTCTCCCAGGAAGTCCTCTAAAGCTGCTTGCACTTGAAATGTGGCCTGAACATTACTGCTGGTACTTTTCTGTGGGAATTTTCTTGCCTCCTACCAGCCTGGAATATTTCCAGCAAACTATGGTACAACACCATGGTATTAGCACTGCCCCCAGTACCAGTAGCGAAGCCATCCTCAATTTCCTTCTCTGGAATTTTATTTGGTAGACTGAATGGCTGCCCAAATACATTTTCTCACAAAGGAGCTGATGATAGAGTGGCAGTAGGTTCAAGTTTCTCCAGCCTGTTAGATATTAGAGGGTGAACGGCAGCACATTGGATCAGTGGTTAGCACTGAAGTCTTGCAGCACTGGGATCCTGGGTTCAAATCCCAGCAAGGACAACATCTGCAAGAAATTTGTATGTTCTCCCCATGTTTGGGTGTGTTTCCTCCTCAGTAAAAATAGAGTGTCCTGGAATCTTCCCACACACTTTTATTAGCCAGGACTGCTTCTCGGCAGGGTTGGACAGTCCCACCAGAGAATTCTCTGGTGTGCCTTGGCTTCTACCTCAGGAGAGTTCATGATAGCGCTAACTTTGCAGCTGCTATGGGGCTCTTGAGCGGGTGAGAAAGGTTAGCCCTCAGAAACAAATCCTCTGGTGGGCACAATGTTTTTCAATCTGAAACAGCTTCTCAGTGGGAGTTGTATTTCACCACAGCCATATTCTTTAGCTCTGTGAAAGGACTGGCATAGAGGGAAACCGTATCTACCCCGGTTGTCATTTCTCCGTCACCAGTTTCCGCCCATTGTAACACACGACCATGCCTGGCTGTATGTTCAGCGGTGAGAGCCACAGATCAAGCTGCTGTGTTACAGCTTTCAACAACTATGCAGCGCTGGGCGGTTTGTCAATTAAGCATTAAGCATGTTATCTTCAGCACAGCCTGTTGCTGTTTGGCCAAGGCAGTGCTGCAGTGCTGTCTGCTTGTGACTGATGTGGTCATTTCGGAGATGGAGGAGGAGGTTCATGAGCTGAACAATGTGATTACATTGAGGTTAAATTGGTGATGCTGTTTTTTATACTAAAGAAAGATCCTATTGTTATGTTTTTTATGTTATTTTTTATGACAAATGCATTCACCAGGAAATGTCATTTTAACATTTTACAACCTCATCTGGCAATGTGGTGTCATCAGACACATCCTGTTTTATTTATGATGGAGGGACTCTGAAAGTCATAAAGCCTATTTTTATAGTAACATCAGACGGCCCTTACTATTCTTAAAAGGCCAGCAGTCGGCCCTAGCTATTGTTAGAGAGCCATCAGAGGGCTATGCTTTGTTGTTCCCATTATTAACAAGTGGGTCTCCTATACTGTTATTGCGCATCCAGTGACTGCAAGGGTTGTCAAAAATTTGGACGCAACCTAATACCCCTTTGAAGAGACATAGAGGAGGGTCTCAGTAAAAAAAATGTTCCCATTATAAAGGAGCGGGTCTTCTATAGTGGTAATGCCCATGCTGTGACTGCAAGGGTGGCCAAAATTTTTGAAAAAAAACACTAACAATTTAAAGACACAAAGAGCAGGGCCACAGTAACAAGGTACGACATGTTCCCGTTAGAAAGGAGAGGGTCTGTTATACAGTTATAGGGTATGCAGTGAATCCAACGGCTGACAAATTTTAATGAAAAACCCCAATAAGAATTTAAAGACACACAGAGCAGGGCCACAGTAACAAGGTACGACATGCTCCCATTTGAAAGGACAGGATCTGCTATACAGTTATAGGGTATGCAGTGAGTCCAACAGCTGACCAATTTTAGGAAAAAACCCACTAAGAATTTAAAGACACATAGAGCAGGGCCACAGTAACGACAAATTCCCATTAGAAATGATAGGGTCGGCTATACTGTTATAGGGTATGCAGTGAGTCCAACGGCTGACAGATTTTAGGAAAAACCCCACTAAGAATTTAAGGACACACAGAGCAGGGCCACAGTAACAAGGTACGACATGTTCCCATTAGAAAGTAGAGGGTCTGCTATACAGTTATAGGGTATGCAGTGAATCCAACGGCTGACAAATTTTAATGAAAAACCCCAATAAGAATTTAAAGACACACAGAGCAGGGCCACAGTAACAAGGTACGACATGCTCCCATTAGAAAGGACAGGGTCTGCTATACAGTTATAGGGTATGCAGTGAGTCCAACAGCTGACCAATTTTACGAAAAAACCCACTAAGAATTTAAAGACACATAGAGCAGGGCCACAGTAACGGCAAATTCCCATTAGAAATGATAGGGTCCAACGGCTGACAGATTTTAGGAAAATCCCCACTAAGAATTTAAAGACACACAGAGCAGGGCCACAGTAACAAGATATGACATGTTCCCATTAGAAAGGAGAGGGTCTGCTATACAGTTATAGGGTATGCAGTGAGTCCAACGGCTGACCAAGTTTAGGAAAAAACCCACTAAGAATTTAAAGACACATAGACCAGGCCACAGAAATGACAAATTCCCATTAGAAAGGAGAGAGTCTCCCATAGTGTTGGACTATGCAGTGACTGCAAGGGCTGCCAAAAATTTGGAGGCACTTCAATGGCCCTTGGAAGAGACGTGGAGGAGCGCATCATAAAAAAATTTTACCATTAGAAAGGAACGGGCCTCCTATACTTGTAATGCCAAGTGTATGGGCTGACAAACATTTACTCCTGGGGGGTATACATGAACATACTGTATAAAAAAATTTTTTATGGGCATCATAAAAATGTAGCGCCCCGAGGGCTCGGCCGCTACAGGGGTATTGCACCTCTGCCAGAGGTGTGATATTCCACTCCCGGGTAAGGATGGAGTATGGACCAGGGTTCAGTTAGCACACTCACCCCATTTCCGAGGGACAGCTCCCATTAGACAGAAATGCAGGCACAACAGACCATGTCCCTGGCTGGAGTGGGGAGGGGGTAGGAATACCCAGTGATGTAGGAGCAGATAGGGGTTGGTTCCTAAGCGTAGATAGGAGCCCATTGGTTGCTGGTCACCTGGGCTCATGTTCTAGAGGGAGGTATAAAAGGTGGGCACCATCTTAGAACAGTGTTCAGTCAGAGAGAAGAAGTGACGGAGTGGGGGCCTCTGCAAGGGGCTCTTCTCCGTAGGCAGGCCTAGCCTCTGAGGCCCAGCCAGCACAGAGAGAAGAGAAGAAGAGAAGTTCAGTGAGTGGAGTAAGAGAAGGAGTTCAGCCAGAGAGGGCTGACAGGGAGCTGTGGCTCAGTCTGGGCCCAGCTCCACGAGGCAGGCCTAGGGTGAAGGCCAGGAACAGAAAGGAACAAGAACAGAAAGGAACAAGAACAGAAAGGAACAGAAGAGAAAGAGAAAGAGAGAAACAGAAGGGCTCAGGAACAAGACGGCAGAAGGGACCCTAAGAACCCACGAGAATACAGGGTGAAGGGTCAGGCAGATTAAGGGTACCGGATCCCAAGTTGGTGGAGGAGAAACAGCCCTCAGCCAAAGACCGGAGGTCATGATCATTTATTGGTACGACACCTCATCAAACCTGCTAGGAAGGCACCATATAGGACAGCGGGGAACGGGAACCACGTTTACCCGCACAAGTCCGCAGCAGCTGGACAAAAGTGGGTCACTGGTGAGGCAGGCCTGAGAAAGGATTGAAGGGGGTCCTGTGCCATGCTCCTGAACTGCCTGGGGTTGACCGAGCCCCTCACCTTGTGGACGCAGCACGGCTCGGGCGGTCATTGCTGACAGAAGTGACCCGGAGTACATGAACTGTGAGTAAAAGACATTGGACTGCAGTACGTTGTCTGTGTACTCTTTCGCTCCTCCAGCACTAACGGCACTGGGACTCTCTGCACCATCACCCCCACCATCCACTACACTGCCCTGGGGCTGCACTCTTCCCGTGGGGAGTCACACTACCTCAGCTGCATACATCATCAGCCCCAGCGGTCTGCCTTGCAGCGGCGGTTCATAATAACCACAATCCACGGGTGGCGTAGTCGGACATCACTTAGGACTGCTAAAGGACTACCACTGGTCTGACCACCCTGAGCCACGGAACCGGGACGCCACTACTACCCCCACCGTCTCCCTATTGCCCGGCTCCGAGTGCCCCACGGCCCAGGGGCGAGTCAAACACCCTTTAAAAAAATTATGTGGGTGTTGCATCATGGACCACGGTCACCCTGGTGATATGGTGGTGGAGGATGAGGAGAAGGAGGAGGACAAGAGCAAATAGCCAAAATCAGGAAGCGTATACCCATGTGTGGGTGTGAAAAGGTGCATGGGAATACACCTCCCAAGAAAAGACACTGGATTTGAGTTTATGTTACGCTGCTATCATTCGGTGGTGTTGAGAAGTCTGGCCCAATCCAGCCCTTGTTCATTTTTATAAGAGTCAGCCTGTCAGCATTTTCAGTTGACAGGAGGATGCGCTTATCAGTTATAATTCCACCAGCGGCACTAAAAACCCGATCTGATAAAACGCTGGCGGCAGGGCAGGCCAGGACCTCCAAGGCATAGAGAGCCAGTTCATTCCACATATCTAGCTTGGATACCCAATATTTATAAGGCACAGAGGAATCACAGAGGACGTTGGTACGGTACGGCAAGGTACTCCCTCAGCATCTTCCCAAACTTTGCACTCCTTGTGAGAGTACCCTGCGTCTCAGGGCCTGTGCGATGGGAGGGTCTGAGAAAACTCTCCCAGAACTTTGACAGTGTTCCCCTGCCTCTGCTGGATTGAAGTTGTGTTTCTCTCGCCTGTACTCCTTGGTTGTCGAACGAAGTGTGCCCTCTGCCTCCAGCGTTTTCAGATGGGAATTTTTTTAATAGTTCCGCAACAAGGGCCTTCTGGTACTGCCTCATTTTTGTACACCTGTCCGCCTCAGGAATAAGAGATATAAAGTTCTCCTTGTAGAGTGGGTCTAAAAGTGTCACCAACCAGTAATGACCTAAAATTTTGAGAATGCGAGGGTCATGGGAAAGGCAGCATAACATAAACTCAGCCATGCGTGCCAGACTACTAACAGGCAAGACTTCCGTGTCCTCACCAAGAGGATGACTGACCATGCTCTCCCCCTCCTCCTCTCTGTCCTCTGGCCATCCACGCTGAACAGACGGTATGACAGCTGTGCAGATAGCACCGACTATAGTGCATGAAACTAGTTCCTGTCCTTCCTCCTCCTCCTCTTCCTCATTGTCACCCAATCCACGTTGGGATGAGATGAGGCTTGGCTGTGTGTAATCACCCTGTATGGTTAATTGCTCCATCTTATCGTGCTCCGCCTGCAATGCATCATCTTTGATTGTGAGCAGAGAGCGTTTCAGAAGACAGAGAAGCGGGATGGTGAGGCTAATTATGGCGTCATCGCCGCTCACCATCTTGGTGGAGTCCTCAAAGTTTTGGAGGATGGTACATATGTCTGACATCCACATCCACTACTGAGGTCTTATGTGTGGAGTCTGAACTGAATACCGATAGCCTTTTTGATGCTGGTACTCAACAACTGCCCTCTTCTGCTCACAAATCCTTCCCAACATCTGCAATGTAGAGTTCCAACCTGTGGGGACATCACCAGTCTGTGAGCCAGAAGCTGCAAATGCTGCTGAAACACTGCAAGGGCGGCGGAAGCTGTAGCTGACTTTCTAAAATGGGCACACAGGCGGCATACTTTAACAAGCAGATCTGGCAGCTCCGGGTAGGATTTGAGTAACCGCTGAACCACGAGGTTAAGCACATGGGCCAGGCATGGTACGTGTGTGAGCTCGCCTCGCCTCAGAGCCGCCACCAGGTTCCGGCCATTGTCACACACGACCATGCCTGGCTGTAGGTTCAGCGGTTTGAGCCACAGATCTGCCTGCTCTTTCAGAGCTGTCCATAACTCTTCAGCATTGTGTGTTTTTTCACCTAAGCATATTAGTTTCAGCACAGCCTGTTGCCTCTTGGCCGAGGCAGTGCTGCAGTGCTTCCAGCTTGTGACTCATGCGGAGATGGAGGCTGAGGAGGAGGAGGAGGCTGAGGAGCATGAGGTGCAGGAGCTGTAGACCGTGGGGGCAACCCTGATTGACTTAGGGCCTGCAATCCTTGGCGTCGGGAGGACGTGTTCCGTCCCAAGGTCCGACTGGGTCCCGTCTTCCACTATGTTAACCCAGTGTGCTATCATCGAGATGTACCGTCCCTGCCCACAAGCACTTGTCCACGTGTCCGTGGTTAGGTGCACTTTACCGGTAACTGCGTTGCTGAGGTCACGGCTAATGTTTTGGGACACGTGCTTGTGTAATGTGGGGATGGCACACTGGGAGAAATAGTGGCGGCTGGGGACAGAGTACCGAGGGACGGCCGCCACCATCAGGTTGCGGAATGCTTCTGTCTCCACAAGCCTAAAAGGCAACATTTCGAGCCAAGCAGTCGTGAATTGTGAGAATTTAGTAGTGTGGCCTGTGGGACGTTGGCTGCATATTTGCGCTTGCATTCCAAGGACTGGAGTATGAACAACTGAATGCTGCGCTGGGAAAAGGACATGGACGTGCTTCCTGATGCTGCTACTTGAGAGTGTGCAATGACAGGTGCAGGGCAGGAGGAATCTTTGCATGCACTATGGACAGGGGATTGGCTTGCATGCACAACAGCAGAAGAAGCAATGGTGCCACCTGTAGACACTGTTCCTGGACCCTGGTGTTCGGCCCACAAAGTCGAGTGCTTTGCTGCCATGTGCCTGATCATGCTGGTGGTGGTCAGGCTGGTCGTTTTGACACCCCTGCTGATGCTGGTCTGGCTCGTGATGCAAATGGCCTTTTTGGAGCTATCGGCAGAGTCTTTAAAAAACAACCAGACTCGGGAAGACCTAACAGTTGTAGTGGCAACTTCCTTCGTGTTGGTGTTACGGGAAACGGTAGCCTGCCTTCTGTCTGCGGCCACCACACTGCTTCTTCCTGCCTGTTGGGGTGCTCTGCCTCCCTCCCCCTGTGTGCTGCTGTCCTTGCTCTGCATGTCCTCCTGCCAGGTTGGGTCAGTTACTATATCATCCACCACCTCGTCTCCCACTTCTGCACCCTGGTACTATTCCTGACTTTCTGCCAATTGTGTCTCATCATCGTCCACCTCTTGTGACAGTTTCCCACCGGCGCCTTCGTGTGACCGTGGCTGCTCAAATATTTGGGCATCGCTACACGTGATCTCCTCTTGCCCCGCTTCAAGTGGACCGGGCGAGAGGCCCGAATCCATAAATGGAAAAGTGAACAGCTCTTCAGATTGTCCAAGTGTGGGATAAGTTGTCTCTGGGTACTCGGCATGGTGGGAGGAAGGAGGATCAGGGTGAGGAATATGCTGTCCAGACTCACGGCTACTGAGACTTGACCGTGTGGAAGACAGGGTGGTGGTGGTGGTGGCTAAGTGACTGGAAGCATTATCCGCTATCCAACCAACAACCTTTTGACACTGATCTGGGTTCAATAGTGGTGTGCTGCGGTCCCCTAGAAATTGGGACAGGAAGGTCAGGCGAGAAGATGTGGGTGTTTGTTGTGGTACAATTTCGGCTTGCCCACGGCCTTGTCCTCGGCCTCTGCATGTACCATTACCATCACGTCCAGTTCCCCGTCCCTTGCCATGTGCCTTGCCCATTTTAAATGGAGGATAGCATCTTCCACGCTCACTACAAATGACTGAGTTTGAAGCGAAGTTATATGTGATCGGTGTGATGGAGAAAACAGAGTTTTAAATACCTGGCCTGTAAGTAAGTAGTGTGAACAGCAAACTGCTGTGAATTGCTTCACTGACACACTGAAAAAATGGAGGCCAGAAATGGCAGTATTTTCTGACAACGTATATGTGATCCGTGTGACGGAGAAAACACAGTTTTAAATAGCTGGATTTCTAGCGCTCTAATATGGAAAGGACCTGGCTGTATTCTGCAGTGCCAACAAGCAAATGGCGCAGAAAAACGGTGTTCTCTGGATTGCTTTATAAGCAAATAATGAGGATTAAGATCCAAAGAAAAGTATTCCTGGCCCCTGAGACCTGGGCCTTTGTATAGAAATATCTAACAGCAGCAGAAGGCAGAATTGGAATGGAGCCTCTTGTGCTATATGCACTGCAGTCTGCTATATACCCTGCCTGCCTGCCTATATACACTGCCTGCCTGATATCTCTGCAGATGGATTAGTCCTCAGAAGGACTGTTTGTTGAGATGGATATGTGTAATGTGCGGTTTTTCTCACTACACTACCTAATGCACGATCAAATCTCTCCCTAACGCAGCAGCAGCTCTCCCTACACTGTCTGATCCGGAGTGACTGTGATGAGCATGGCGGCGCCAGGTCAAATATACACCTGATGACGTTGTGAGGCCAGCCAACCACTGTAATGCCCACAACCAACATGGCTATGGCATTACAGTGCATGGCAGGCAATCCCTGCATGTTCATTGGCTCTGTAAAGAGCGCCAAACATGCAGGGAGGGGACCCGACTTCCCGCCCGACCAACCCGGAAATACTCGGTGAGCGCAGAGCATCTCGAGTAGTGAGATACTCGGGCAAGCACGGAGCAGTAGCGAGCATGCTCGCTCATCACTAGTTGTCATTAAGATTTAAAAAGAGAAAACACAGAAATGTGACAGTAAATGGCTTCACCCAACCAATAACCATGAGTGGAGAAAAAGTGTTTTTGTTATCATTCATTTTGTCTGAAACAAGGCCAAGAAAGGAAAAATTCTGCCGGGGTATGTAAACTTTTGAGCAGAACTGTATATGCGCCAGCCCCAGTGTCTCCTATTCTATATACTCCAGCCCCAGTGTCTCCTATTCTATATACTCCAGCTTCTTCTATGATGTATATGCTCTAGCCCCAATGTATCCCGTGATGAATGTACGCCAGCCCCAGTGTCTCCTATTCTGTATACTCCAGCTCCAGTGTCTTCTGTGTCGTAGCTAATGTAGCCCTAATGTCTCTTATGCAGAGGCGTTGCATGATAAAGCAGTGAGACACAAGCTCTCTGCCCTATCACTGTCTCTTTCATATGCCACAAATCGCCATAGGCCTGCGGTTAATGAGATGTCAGCATACTCACGCAGGTGGCTCGGTGACATCATTGCATCGCTCATGGAGTAGTGGGGCCATTATACTATATGTATGTGGGGCAGTGGGACCATCATAGAATATACAGGTGCATCTCAGTAAATTAGAATATCTTCAAAAAGTTAATTTATTCCAGTTCTTCAATACTGTTTCAGTATGCTCCACAATCATGAGGAAGACTGCTGACTTGACAGATGTCCAGAAGGCAGTCATTGACACACTCCACAAGGTCCTAGAGTTCCAATTTTCATTTGGAAATCAAGGTCCCAGAGTCTGGAGGAAGAGTGGAGAGTCCACAATCCAAGCTGCTTGAGGTCTAGTGTGAAGGCTCCACAATCAGTGATGGTTTGGGGGGCCATGTCATCTGCTGGTGTAGGTCCACTGTGTTTTATCAAGACCAAAGTCAGCACAGCCGGCTACCAGGACATTTTACAGCACTTCATGCTTCCCTCTGCCCACATGCTTTTTGGAGATGGAAATGTCATTCTCCAGCAGGACTTGGCACCTGTCCACACTGCCAAAAGTACCAATACCTGGTTTACACACAACAGTATCACTGTGCTTGATTGGCAGCAAACTCGCCTGACCTTAACCCCATAGAGAATCTATTATAGAGAATCTATGGGGTATTGTCAAGAGGAAGATGAGAGACACCAGACCCAACAATGCAGATGAGCTGAAAGACAGCTTTTTGTATTGAAGAACTGAAATAAATTAACTTTTTGATGATATTCTAATTTAGTGAGATGCACCTGTATATGGAGCAGTGGGACCATCATGCTATATATATGGAGGAGTGGGGGCATCATACTAAATATAGAGCAGTGTGTGTGTGTCACCCCAGGCCTGGATGCCACAAACAATAATCTGTTTCTGAAAGCAGGAGGGAGGTCCCCTGGTTAGGGACAATTAGCATACAGCACCTCCTGTCCCAGGCCAGCAGGTGGAGCTGGCTGCCCCTATAAAAGCTGGAACTGGGGGCAGGGTTAGAGAGAACTGGAAGACCTAGCTCAGGAGTGAGACTAGTCCCAGAGAAGGAGGGACAGTTCAGCTGTAGCTGAGGAGTCCGTGAGGCAGAGGAGAAACTGCAAGCCAGAGACAGAGGCGACGAGAGCCGGTCCTGGCAGAGAACCAATCTACCGGACATTGGGGTCCGAGGCTGTCAGGGTTACAAGCCCAGCAGCAGAGAACCAACCTGCGAGGGATTTCAGGTCCCTTGGCCTAAGAAGCCTGGAGGCTCAGCCACACAGAGGGACCAGTACATCGAGGAGCAAGCAACAGGTACCCAAGGCCTGAGTCGCAAGCCATACAGGAGAGAAGTACACGGCCAGCTCAGGGACGTGGGCTATTACACCACGAAAAGGGGGATAGTCAGAAAGAGCATAGAGAGAACGGTAGGCCTACACACTCACCCTGACCAGTGGGGCTCGCCTGAATGCTCTCAGACACCCAGGCCCATTCCTAACCGGTACTGTTGGGTCATTAATAATATCTACAATAAAGACCCTGAACTGTTTGAAGCAGACTCTGAACTCTTACTATTGCGGCCTGCACTATCACCCCCAACATCCACCTACACTGCCCTGAGGTTACACTCTTCCCGTGGGGAGTTATCCTACCCCTGTGCTGCACACCAAT
This sequence comes from Phyllobates terribilis, assembly GCF_046119375.1. Taxonomy (NCBI): domain Eukaryota; kingdom Metazoa; phylum Chordata; class Amphibia; order Anura; family Dendrobatidae; genus Phyllobates; species Phyllobates terribilis. The sequence goes on along the minus strand of NW_027362807.1, from coordinate 642,505 downwards.
ACCAGCCTCAGCGGTCTGCCTTGCAGCGGCGGTTATCTCCAACCGCAATCCACGGGTGGCGTAGTCGGACATTGAAAACACTGATAAATAGACTGCCACCATTTGGTCTGACCACCCTGAGCGACGGGATCTGGTAGCCACTACTACCCCCATCAGCACCGTACACTAGAAGGCCTGGTTCCGTGTACCCCACGGCCCAGGGGCCGAGTCAGCTTTGGCGTAGTAGGCAGAATTGTGACCAACCCGCCACAAACGGGTATTGCGTGCCTGGAAAAGACTCTATACATATCTGAGTGAAGTTTCCCGCCATTCGGGGCCATTTTCCGCCAATCGGAGCCGTTTCCCGCCATCGGGCGCCATCTTCGGGACGCCGCGCGGGAAGAAGAGGGGCGTGGACATCCAAAAACGCGCGAGACCTGAAGCCCCGCCCTACGCTGAGACGCTGCGCAAGGTCCTGGAAGGAGATCCAGCGGATGCCGACGTCATCACCGAGCAACGCAAGGTCCTCACCCAGAGCAACGCGAGCGGAGCCGCGGCCTACAGAAGAGGATCGCCAGAAGGTAGGCCACGGTTAACTAGTGGGGAGGAAGATGTCGGACGCGGAGGGACCCTCTACCACCAGCGTAGCCGCTGCAGCTGTGATGCCGTTTTCCATGCCCTATATCCATAGGCGGATTATAATGAGGGCAATCCGGGCGACCGCCCAGGGGCCCGAGCCTGCAGGGGGCCCGCGGCTCCAGGCGGGGTGTCTAATGCCGGATTGCCCTCATAAGTGCGGGCCGCCGCGGCACATAGCGGTAGCAGTGGCGGGAGGGGGGGGCCTGGACCGCTCCCCCAGCAGCGGCCGCCGCTACTTCTTCATCGGCCGGGCCAGCACTGCAGCAGTTAACTTCCCTGTGCTGGCCCGGCCGCGTCACTGCTAGGAGACATGGCCCTGTGCGCGGCTGTGTCTCCTAGCTGTGACGTCACACAGTGCGCCCCGGCCTGCAGTGCTGCACCGGAAAAGAGAGAGAGCAGGCAGGAGGAATTGAGCCGGGGGATGGTGAGTGTGTGTGTGTGTGGGCAGGTGTGTGTGTGTTTGTGGGCAGGTGTCTGTGGGGGCAGGTGTCTGTGTGGGCAGGTGTGTGTGTGTGTGTATATGTGTGTGTGTCTGTGTGGGCAGGTGAGTGTGTATATGTGTGTGTGTGTGTGTGTGGGCTGATGTGTGTGTGTGTGTGGGCAGGTGTTTGTGGGGGAAGGTGTCTGTGTGGGCAGGTGTGTGTGTGTATATGTGTGAGTATGTGTGTGTGTGTATGTGTGTGTGTGTGTGTGTGTGTAGTGTAGTGTAGTGTGTGTGTGTGTATGTGTATGTGTGTGTGTGTGTGTGTAATGTAGTGTAGTGTAGTGTAATGTAGTGTAGTGTAGTGTAATGTAGTGTAATGTAATGTAGTGTAGTGTAGTGTAGTGTAGTGTAATGTAGTGTAGTGTAGTGTAGTGTAGTGTAATGTAGTGTAGTGTAGTGTAGTGTGAGTGTATTAATATAGTCATCTACCTCCTTCTCTGGCGCTGGATCCTGAAGAATGTGGCAGTAGATCAGTATAGTAACACACACCACACTACATACACATATAAGCAGCTTTAGTATAAAGAATCCTCATGGGGGGGCTTCTTTAAGTGAGATGGAGGTATGGCATGAGACCACTTGTCTCTGCCGAATGTCTGCGCAGGGCCTGTGCGGCTAGCAGTTTTACTGGCCCATTGTGATTGGCCCCTTAGCAGGTTTATTGCATGTATCCGGCAGTTTGTCATATTAGTAAGTCTTTAAAACCTTTCAGAAATTACAGGACATAGTTGGGGTTTGTGCACACTGAGTTTTTGAGGAGTCTTTGGAGCAGAAACGGAGTGGAAACTCACCTCAAAAATGTAAAACTTCTCAAAAACTTGGAGGTTCAGTTTCTGCTTTGAAAGCTCGTCAAAAAGACTCCTTGTACTCACAGCCTTAGTATGATTGAGAAAAAGACATGTCCATCAAGCTCTATGGAGTGATTGGTAAGGGGTGTAGATCCATCCATAATGTCTGATCCAATGCTTTACTAGAGCCTAAAGCTGGAAAATCTGGGTTATGTTAATAAAAAATAAACCTTAAAAAAACAGTTTTCTGCCCTTTTTCTTTCTGGTGTCATGCATGTGGTTTTCTTCTCTAGAATACACTAGATGTACGAGTATACAAGTATTCCATGTCACCTCTGTGAAGTTACTGAGCATTCACATCACTTTGTAGAAAGCACCATGTCCATGTACCTGAACATCGCTGGTTGTACGGGGATCAGAGCCAAAAAAGGGGAAAAAAGGGCCCGATTTGTAATGTGTTTTTAAGTCACTTTTCTTTTTATGTCTTTTAGTATTCCTACATATTTTTGCGCCTGATTCTTATAAATTGTGCGTGTGGTTTCATGAATTTGGGTGGATTTAGCACAAGTCTCATATGTTCGACTGCAATGTCGCAAAAAAACGGAGTAAAAATGACAGCCGTCTATAGAATAATTTGGGGTGGGGGCCTAGTACATTTCTGCAGAAGGGTCTAGGCTATTTTTGCTCTCACTTGAGAGCTTGAGGAAGGTGAGTGGTTCTTGCTCCTTTCATGTGGTGTTGGTGCAGTGTGTCGGCCATTGTTGCTGTGGTTTTGAGCTTGTGGGGCGGCGTGGCCTGGAGTCATGGGGACTCGGTCTGGCAGCATGGGTGCTGTGAGGCACCGGGCCGCCCGCCCTGCTGGTGCATTGTCGCTGCGGCGGTGGGTGGCGCACGGCTCCGCTCCCGTTCAGGCAGGAAATGTTAGGACCCACTATGAGGTTTGCCGTGACGTGGCAGTGGGCTTCATACAGTCTGATCATTACATCAAATGGATGAGTTTTTGGAGGTGCGCTCCATGCTCCTTTTTTTTACATTTCTGTAAAGACTTTGTAACATTTTAAATAAACCCAGGCGAAGACATAAAATAGACTTTACAAAAGGGGCAAATTAAAACCGTATAAGGCCGAAATGAGAAACAGCCAAAAACACAGAAAACCACACAAAAATGTGCAAATGAGAAAATGGATTGGGCCCAAAGTTTATTATTATAGAGGGATTGATACCTTTAGTTATAAAAAGGGACTTAAAATGGGAGTCGCATCACAGCTCAATACAACCTACTTTATATTTCACCAAATACATTAATGTAATTATAGCGGTGCATGGTATGGTATGGATGGTGTATATAAACATGCAGACAAGATGGCGGTATATTATCATACCTATAGCGGTGCATGGTATAGATGGTGTATATAAACATGCAGACAAGATGGCGGTATATTATCATACCTATAGCGGTGCATGGTATAGATGGTGTATATAAACATGCAGACAAGATGGCGGTATATTATCATACCTATAGCGGTGCATGGTATGGATGGTGTATATAAACATGCAGACAAGATGGCGGTATATTATCATACCTATAGCGGTGCATGGTATGGATGGTGTATATAAACATGCAGACAAGATGGCGGTATATTATCATACCTATAGCGGTGCATGGTATGGATGGTGTATATAAACATGCAGACAAGATGGCGGTATATTATCATACCTATAGCGGTGCATGGTATGGTATGGATGGTGTATATAAACATGCAGACAAGATGGCGGTATATTATCATACCTATAGCGGTGCATAGTATGGTATGGATGGTGTATATAAACATGCAGACAAGATGGCGGTATATTATCGTACCTATAGCGGTGCATGGTATGGTATGGATGGTGTATATAAACATGCAGACAAGATGGCGGTATATTATCGTACCTATAGCGGTGCATGGTATGGTATGGATGGTGTATATAAACATGCAGACAAGATGGCGGTATATTATCGTACCTATAGCGGTGCATAGTATGGATGGTGTATATAAACATGCAGACAACATGGCGGTATATTATCATACCTATAGCGGTGCATGGTATGGATGGTGTATATAAACATGCAGACAAGATGGCGGTATATTATCATACCTATAGCGGTGCATGGTATGGTATGGATGGTGTATATGAACATGCAGACAAGATGGCGGTATATTATCGTACCTATAGCGGTGCATGGTATGGATGGTGTATATAAACATGCAAACAAGATGGCGGTATATTATCATACCTATAGCGGTGCATGGTATGGTATGGATGGTGTATATAAACATGCAGACAAGATGGCGGTATATTATCATACCTACAGCGGTGCATGGTATGGTATGGATGGTGTATATGAACATGCAGACAAGATGGCGGTATATTATCGTACCTATAGCGGTGCATGGTATGGATGGTGTATATAAGCATGCAGACAAGATGGCGGTATATTATCATACCTATAGCGGTGCATGGTATGGTATGGATGGTGTATATAAACATGCAGACAAGATGGCGGTATATTATCATACCTATAGCGGTGCATGGTATGGTATGGATGGTGTATATGAACATGCAGACAAGATGGCGGTATATTATCGTACCTATAGCGGTGCATGGTATGGATGGTGTATATAAACATGCAGACAAGATGGCGGTATATTATCGTACCTATAGCGGTGCATGGTATGGTATGGATGGTGTATATGAACATGCAGACAAGATGGCGGTATATTATCATACCTATAGCGGTGCATGGTATGGTATGGATGGTGTATATGAACATGCAGACAAGATGGCGGTATATTATCGTACCTATAGCGGTGCATGGTATGGTATGGATGGTGTATATAAACATGCAGACAAGATGGCGGTATATTATCGTACCTATAGCGGTGCGTGGTATGGATGGTGTATATAAACATGCAGACAAGATGGCGGTATATTATCGTACCTATAGCGGTGCATGGTATGGATGGTGTATATAAACATGCAGACAAGATGGCGGTATATTATCGTACCTATAGCGGTGCATAGTATGGATGGTGTATATAAACATGCAGACAAGATGGCGGTATATTATCGTACCTATAGCGGTGCATGGTATGGTATGGATGGTGTATATAAACATGCAGACAAGATGGCGGTATATTATCGTACCTATAGCGGTGCATGGTATGGATGGTGTATATAAACATGCAGACAAGATGGCGGTATATTATCATACCTATAGCGGTGCTTGGTATGGATGGTGTATATAAACATGCAGACAAGATGGCGGTATATTATCGTACCTATAGCGGTGCATGGTATGGTATGGATGGTGTAGATGTACATGCAGAGGACATGACGGTATATTATCGTACCTATAGCGGTGCATAGTATGGATGGTGTATATAAACATGCAGAGAAGATGGCGGTATATTATCGTACCTATAGCGGTGCATGGTATGGTATGGATGGTGTATATAAACATGCAGACAAGATGGCGGTATATTATCGTACCTATAGCGGTGCATGGTATGGTATGGATGGTGTATATAAACATGCAGACAAGATGGCGGTATATTATCATACCTATAGCGGTGCATGGTATGGTATGGATGGTGTATATAAACATGCAGACAAGATGGCGGTATATTATCGTACCTATGGCGGTGCATGGTATGGTATGGATGGTGTATATAAACATGCAGACAAGATGGCGGTATATTATCATACCTATAGCGGTGCATGTTATGGATGGTGTATATAAACATGCAGACAAGATGGCGGTATATTATCGTACCTATAGCGGTGCATGGTATGGTATGGATGGTGTATATAAACATGCAGACAAGATGGCGGTATATTATCATACCTATAGCGGTGCATGTTATGGATGGTGTATATAAACATGCAGACAAGATGGCGGTATATTATCATACCTATAGCGGTGCATGTTATGGATGGTGTATATAAACATGCAGACAAGATGGCGGTATATTATCATGCCTATAGCAGTGCATGTTATGGATGGTGTATATAAACATGCAGACAAGATGGCGGTATATTATCATACCTATAGCGGTGCATAGTATGGATGGTGTATATAAACATGCAGACAACATGGCGGTATATTATCGTACCTATAGCGGTGCATGGTATGGTATGGATGGTGTATATAAACATGCAGACAAGATGGCGGTATATTATTATACCTATAGCGGTGCATGGTATGGTATGGATGGTATATATAAACATGCAGACAAGATGGCGGTATATTATTATACCTATAGCGGTGCATGTTATGGATGGTGTATATAAACATGCAGACAAGATGGCGGTATATTATCATACCTATAGCGGTGCATGTTATGGATGGTGTATATAAACATGCAGACAAGATGGCGGTATATTATCATACCTATAGCAGTGCATGTTATGGATGGTGTATATAAACATGCAGACAAGATGGCGGTATATTATCATACCTATAGCGGTGCATAGTATGGATGGTGTATATAAACATGCAGACAACATGGCGGTATATTATTATACCTATAGCGGTGCATGGTATGGTATGGATGGTGTATATAAACATGCAGACAAGATGGCGGGATATTATCGTACCTATAGCGGTGCATGGTATAGATGGTGTATATAAACATGCAGACAAGATGGCGGTATATTATCATACCTATAGCGGTGCATAGTATGGATGGTGTATATAAACATGCAGACAAGATGGCGGTATATTATCGTACCTATAGCAGTGCATGGTATGGTATGGATGGTGTATATAAACATGCAGACAAGATGGCGGTATATTATCGTACCTATAGCGGTGCATGGTATGGATGGTGTATATAAACATGCAGACAAGATGGCGGTATATTATCGTACCTATAGCGGTGCATGGTATGGTATGGATGGTGTATATAAACATGCAGACAAGATGGCGGTATATTGTCGTACCTATAGCGGTGCATGGTATGGTATGGATGGTGTATATAAACATGCAGACAAGATGGCGGTATATTATCGTACCTATAGTGGTGCATGGTATGGTATGGATGGTGTATATAAACATGTAGACAAGATGGCGGTATATTATCGTACCTATAGCGGTGCATGGTATGGTATGGATGGTGTATATAAACATGCAGACAAGATGGCGGTATATTATCGTACCTATAGCGGTGCATGACATGGTATGGATGGTGTATATAAACATGCAGACAACATGGCGGTATATTATTATACCTATAGCGGTGCATAGTATGGATGGTGTATATAAACATGCAGACAAGATGGCGGTATATTATCGTACCTATAGCGGTGCATGGTATGGATGGTGTATATAAACATGCAGACAAGATGGCGGTATATTATTATACCTATAGCGGTGCATAGTATGGATGGTGTATATAAACATGCAGACAACATGGCGGTATATTATCGCACCTATAGCGGTGCATGGTATGAATGGTGTATATAAACATGCAGACAAGATGGCGGTATATTATCGTACCTATAGCGGTGCATGGTATGGTATGGATGGTGTACATAAACATGCAGACAAGATGGCGGTATATTATCGAACCTATAGTGGTGCATGGTATGGTATGGATGGTGTATATAAATATGCAGACAAGATGGCGGTATATTATCGTACCTATAGCGGTGCATGGTATGGTATGGATGGTGTATATAAACATGCAGACAACATGGCGGTATATTATCGTACCTATAGCGGTGCATGGTATGGTATGGATGGTGTATATAAACATGCAGACAAGATGGTGGTATATTATCATACCTATAGCGGTGCATGATATGGTATGGATGGTGTATATAAACATGCAGACAAGATGGCGGTATATTATCATACCTATAGCGGCACATGGTATGGTATGGATGGTGTATATAACCATGCAGACAAGATGGCGGTATATTATCGTACCTATAGTGCATAGTATGGTATGGATGGTGTATATAAACATGCAGACAAGATGGCGGTATATTATCGTACCTATGGCGGTGCATGGTATGGTATGGATGGTGTATATAAACATGCAGACAAGATGGCGGTATATTATCGTACCTATAGTGGTGCATGGTATGGTATGGATGGTGTATATAAACATGCAGACAAGATGGCGGTATATTATCGTACCTATAGCGGTGCATGGTATGGATGGTGTATATAAACATGCAGAGAAGATGGCGGTATATTATTATACCTATAGCGGTGCATGGTATGGTATGGATGGTATATATAAACATGCAGACAAGATGGCGGTATATTATCGTACCTATAGCGGTGCGTGGTATGGTATGGATGGTGTATATAAACATGCAGACAAGATGGCGGTATATTATCATACCTATAGCGGTGCATGGTATGGTATGGATGGTGTATATAAACATGCAGACAAGATGGCGGTATATTATTATACCTATAGCGGTGCATGGTATGGTATGGATGGTGTATATAAACATGCAGACAAGATGGCGGTATATTATCATAGCTATAGCGGGTGCATGATATGGATGGTGTATACTGTATAAACATGCAGACAAGATGGCGGTATATTATCGATCCTATAGCAGTGCATGGTATGGATGGTGTATATAAACATGCAGACAACATGGCGGTATATTATTATACCTATAGCGGTGCATAGTATGGATGGTGTATATGAACATGCAGACAACATGGCGGTATATTATCATACCTATAGCGGTGCATGGTATGGTATGGATGGTGTATATAAACATGCAGACAACATTGCGGTATATTATTATACCTATAGCGGAGCATAGTATGGATGTTGTATATGAACATGCAGACAACATGGCGGTATAATATCGTACCTATAGCGGTGCATGGTATGGTATGGATGGTGTATATAAACATGCAGACAACATTGCGGTATATTATTATACCTATAGCGGAGCATAGTATGGATGTTGTATATGAACATGCAGACAACATGGTGGTATATTATCGTACCTATAGCGGTGCATAGTATGGATGGTGTATATGAACATGCAGACAAGATGGCGGTATATTATTGTACCTATAGCGGTGCATGGTATGGTATGGGTGGTGTATATAAACATGCAGACAAGATGGCGGTATATTATCGTACCTATAGCGGTGCATGGTATGGATGGTGTATATAAACAAGCAGACAAGATGGCGGTATATTATCATAGCTATAGCGGTGCATGGTATGGTATGGATGGTGTATATAAACATGCAGACAAGATGGTGGTATATTATCATACCTATAGCGGTGCATGATATGGTATGGATGGTGTATATAAACATGCAGACAAGATGGCGGTATATTATCATACCTATAGCGGCGCATGGTATGGTATGGATGGTGTATATAAACATGCAGACAAGATGGCGGTATATTATCGTAACTATAGTGCATAGTATGGTATGGATGGTGTATATAAACATGCAGACAAGATGGCGGTATATTATCGTACCTATAGCGGTGCATAGTATGGATGGTGTATATAAACATGCAGACAAGATGGCGGTATATTATCGTACCTATAGCGGTGCATGGTATGGATGGTGTATATAAACATGCAGAGAAGATGGCGGTATATTATTATACCTATAGCGGTGCATGGTATGGTATGGATGGTATATATAAACATGCAGACAAGATGGCGGTATATTATCGTACCTATAGCGGTGCGTGGTATGGTATGGATGGTGTATATAAACATGCAGACAAGATGGCGGTATATTATCATACCTATAGCGGTGCATGGTATGGTATGGATGGTGTATATAAATATGCAGACAAGATGGCGGTATATTATTATACCTATAGCGGTGCGTGGTATGGTATGGATGGTATATATAAACATGCAGACAAGATGGCGGTATATTATCGTACCTATAGCGGTGCGTGGTATGGTATGGATGGTGTATATAAACATGCAGACAAGATGGCGGTATATTATCGTACCTATAGCGGTGCATGGTATGGTATGGATGGTGTATATAAACATGCAGACAAGATGGCGGTATATTATCGTACCTATAGCGGTGCATGGTATGGTATGGATGGTGTATATAAACATGCAGACAAGATGGCGGTATATTATTATACCTATAGCGGTGCATGGTATGGTATGGATGGTATATATAAACATGCAGACAACATGGCGGTATATTATCGTACCTATAGCGGTGCATAGTATGGATGGTGTATATAAACATGCAGACAAGATGGCGGGATATTATCGTACCTATAGCGGTGCATGGTATAGATGGTGTATATAAACATGCAGACAAGATGGCGGTATATTAGCGTACATATAGCGGTGCATGGTATGGTATGGATGGTGTATATAAACATGCAGACAAGATGGCGGTATATTATCGTAACTATAGCGGTGCATAGTATGGATGGTGTATATAAACATGCAGACAAGATGGCGGTATATTATCGTACCTATAGCGGTGCATGGTATAGATGGTGTATATAAACATGCAGACAAGATGGCGGTATATTATCGTACCTATAGCGGTGCGTGGTATGGATGGTGTATATAATCATGCAGACAAGATGGCGGGATATTATCGTACCTATAGCGGTGCATGGTATAGATGGTGTATATAAACATGCAGACAAGATGGCGGTATATTATCGTACCTATAGCGGTGCATAGTATGGATGGTGTATATAAACATGCAGACAAGATGGCGGTATATTATCGTACCTATAGCGGTGCGTGGTATGGATGGTGTATATGAACATGCAGACAACATGGCGGTATATTATCGTACCTATAGCGGTGCGTGGTATGGATGGTGTATATAAACATGCAGACAAGATGGCGGGATATTATCGTACCTATAGCGGTGCATGGTATAGATGGTGTATATAAACATGCAGACAAGATGGCGGTATATTATCGTACATATAGCGGTGCATGGTATGGTATGAATGGTGTATATAAACATGCAGACAAGATGGCGGTATATTATCGTACCTATAGCGGTGCATAGTATGGATGGTGTATATAAACATGCAGACAAGATGGCGGTATATTATCGCACCTATAGCGGTGCGTGGTTTGGATGGTGTATATAAACATGCAGACAAGATGGCGGGATATTATCGTACCTATGGCGGTGCATAGTATGGTATGGATGGTGTATATAAACATGCAGACAAGATGGCGGTATATTATCGTACCTATAGCGGTGCATGGTATGGTATGGATGGTGTATATAAACATGCAGACAAGATGGCGGTATATTATCATACCTATAGCGGTGCATGGTATGGATGGTGTATATAAACATGCAGGCAAGATGGCGGTATATTATTATACATATAGTGGTGCATGGTATGGTATGGATGGTGTATATAAATGTGGCACCCCAGGGGTCTGGTTTCCACAGTAATGTAATGTTATGTCTGAGAGCAGGTGGGAGGTCCTTTGGTCAGGGATCCTGTGCATGCCACACCTCCTGCCCAGTCTTGGGAGGGGAAGAACTTCCCCTATATAAACCCGGGGCTGAAGCAGGGTTAGTCAGTCAAGGAGAGTAGAGACAAGAAACAGTCGTAGGAAGAAACAGCAGAAGCTCAGTGGGAGCAATACTACTACGAGTCAGGGGCTGGCAGCTGCAGAGCTCGCCCTGACTGAGAAGCTTTCTTACCGGACCCAGCGTCCGAGGCTGTGGGGGACTAACTCTTACCCAGCAGCAGAAGCCGACCGGCAGGGGATTTCAGGTCCTCAGGCCCAGAAACCCGAAGGCACGGTCACACGAGTGGGACCAGCACCGCCATCGTGGAGCGGAAGCCATTAGAAGGCCCCGAGTCACCGGCCATACGGGTGAGCACCACACGGTACACTCAGGGACGTGGGCTACTTATATCCGCTTCTAGCAAGGTAGCCAGAAGAGTACAGTCAGTTTGGGAGGCCTACAACTCCGCCTGGCCAGGGGAGATCCCATCTGCTCAAGGACTGACCAGGCCCCATTCGCTAGCAAGTACTCCGGGAGGGTCTATCGTTGTTACCAGTAAAGACCCTGAATTACACCGCACCGTCTCTGAGTGGTTCCTGCTACCCCCATCTTCCACGTCGGCTGCCCTGAGGCCATACCCCTCCCATTGGGGGTTATACTATCACGCTGCACAATTCTACACCGGCCTCAGCGGTCTGCCCTGCAGCGGCAGCTCCATAGCTGCAAATCAACGGGTGGCGTAGTCGACACTCCAATAACATCTATCAAGACTGCCACACACTGAGTTTGACTCCCTGGGCACGGACCGGGTCCCCGCCACTCGGAGACTACAACCCTCATCTGATCCGGTTCCGGGTAAGCCCCCGTGCGCGAGACGCTGCGCGACACAGCAGGCCCAGGGGCGCGTCAACTTTGGCGTAGTCGGCAGGATTTCGTGCCCGCAACCACCGGGTACTGCGTGCCTGAAAAAGAGACTTTTCAAACTTACCTGTGGTGAAGATTCTCGCCATCCGGCGCCATCTTCAGCCTTCTTCCCGCCATCGGTGAAGTTTCCCGCCATCCGGCGCCATCTTCTGCCTTCTTCCCGCCATCCGTGGAGTTTTCCCGCCATTGGACGCCATCTTGAGGACGCCGCGCGGGAAGAAGAGGGGCGTGGACTCCGAAAGCGCGCGAGAACTGAAGCCCCGCCTCACGTCCGGACGTTGCGTAAGGTCCTGGAAGGAGCCCAGCAGACGCCGACGTCACAGGAGCGCGACGGAAGGTCCTCAACCATCCACTGCGGAGCCGCGGCCTACGGAAGAGGATCATCGCAAGGTAGGCCACGGTCCACTAGGGGGGAGGAAGATGTCGGATACGGAGGAGAGCTTCACTGCCTCAACCCCCGCCAGCGCTACCGCTGCTGCAGTTATGCCCTTCACCATGCCCTATATCCCGGGAGCAGCTTGGCTACCCCAGTACTCAGGGGAGTCACATACCCTGCATGACTTTAGAGAAAAGCTGGATAGCCTCTTCCAGGTGTACCCCCTCACAGAAGAGCAAAAAGTGAGCATCCTGGTGGCCCAACTAACCGGGGCAGCCAAAAGGGAAGTAAAATCCTGGCCACCTGGGAGGAAGACTGTCGCAGGGATACTAACCCGGCTGAAGGACACCTTTGATACCCGCACCTCAGCCGAGATTAAGCTTAGATTCTACGGGTGCAAGCAGCGAGCGCATGAGAGTATAAGGGACTATGCACTAAACCTACAAGAGGCCCTGAGGGCCATTAAGCAGACCGACCCTGATGGAGTGGGAAACGAGGACAGGCTGTTGACCGAACAGTTTATAGAGGGACTATATTGTAATACCCACCGAACCCAGTTGCGGGCAATGGCCTTACAGGATCCCCATCTGGGCTTTGCACAGTTCAAGGACAGAGCCATCCGGGTGCTCCGAGAACCGGCACCGGGTGGCGTTGTGACCCACAGGCGCCCTGCTATCACTTACCACCCGGAGGCGGCGCCTTTGTCGGCAGGGCCTGTGGGAGCTGATGCGCAGGCTTTGGACAATGACCCGGCTCCAGACCTACACCATCAGGTCCAAGAGCTAGCTAAGAGCGTTGCTGCGCTAACCCGAACTGTGCAGTCTTTACAGGCTTCCACCCCAGGGAAGATCCAGCTGGCATCCGGACCGGAGGACATCCCGTGGCGTCGACCAAGGAGGACCCCACCGGCCAGAGGAAGACCCAGTGACCGATACAGCGAGGACGGACGACCCATCTGCCACCGCTGCAATCAACCCGGACATATGGCAAGGTACTGTTCTTTAAACGGGCACAACCTGGGGTAGAGGGCCAACCCCCAGGAAAAAGATCACCAGGCCCATCGAACTGGCGCGACAGATATGTGGGAGGACGTCCAGTCTTGCCTGTGGTACTGGATGGCATTCCCATGAGTGCCCTACTGGACACCGGGTCACAGGTCACCACCATCCCGTACGTGCTCTTTAAGCAGTACTGGAATGACTCGGATATTACCCGCTACCCTGACGACGACTTGAGTATCATCGCCAGCAATGGCCAGCCCGTGCCACAGATCGGATTTAAAGAGGTGACCATCAAAATCGGTAGAGTCGAACTGGCAGCACAGGGACTGATCATTGTAGATATTGACAAACATGAGAGTCACCCAAAAATAACTCTAGGAACTAATGTAATTGAAAATTGTCTTGCAGAGGTGATTTTCCTTTTACAGCAGGTTGCCAAGAACGCCAGCTCCGGAGAGCAGCGGGTGCTCCAGAAAGAGATCCGGGCACTGATGCGACGGCAACAGGTGGAACTCTCCGGCGGTGAGATTGGTAGCGTAAGAATGTGTGACCCTTTTCCTATTGCCATGCCCCCAAAAAGTGAAATGATGATTTGGTGCCGGGCAGCTATTGGTCTGAGAGGTAGGGATTACCAGGCCATGGTAGAACCAGTTTACTCGGACAGTAGGCCCACCATTTTGACAGCACGGGGGGTAGTTGATGTACGCCATGGGAGGGTGCCCGTTCGCATAATAAATATCGGGGAGAGGGAAGTGTACCTGCCCCGGTATGCCACGCTAGCCAAATTATATACCATTAGCCAAAATTCTATACAATCTGTGGAACCCTTGCCTCCATCTCACCCGGAGGAAGGTAACGGCTCTAAGAAAAACATGGAGGACTGGTGTCAGCAACTACATCTGGGTACTGACTCCACTCCCGCCCACCAGAAACAAGGAGTCTATCGGGTGGTTCAAGAGTACGAGAGAGTGTTCAGTAAACACCCGTTAGACTTCGGGCGAGTCAAGGGGGTAGAACACCACATCCCCACGGGAGACCATCCTCCTATAAAAGAGAGGTATCGACCCGTACCCCCTGCCCACTACCAACACGCCAAGGGGATGCTTAGAGACATGAAGGAGGCTGGGGTGATTAGGGATAGCTGTAGCCCCTGGGCAGCTCCACTAGTCTTAGTCAGAAAAAAAGACAACACCATGAGGATGTGTGTAGATTACCGGAAAATCAACCGTATCACACACAAGGATGCGTACCCCTTACCAAGGATAGAGGAGTCATTGGCTGCTTTAAGATCTGCTAACTTCTTCTCTACCTTGGATCTCACTAGCGGGTACTGGCAGGTTCCTGTAGCAGAGGCGGACCGGGAGAAGACCGCATTCACCACCCCGATGGGACTTAGCGAGTAGAGATGAGCGTTGTTCTACTCGAACTGTTCGCCAATCTCAAATTCGAGCTGTTTTGGGCGGTGTTCGAGCCGGTCGGCGAACACGAACAATTTGAGAAAAATTCGGCTGTTCGAGGTTATGTTCGATAACTGTTCGTGCACCAAAATCATAACTGGATTTTTTCTCAGTAATGATGAAAATTAATGTTAATACGCAGTTTGAGTGTACAGCGGGGCGGGGGGAGGGGCAGGGGATGGATCTCTGCAGGAACAATGAAGATCTCCATTTTTTTTTCTCTTTCCCGCATTTGCAGTGGGGAGGTGCAATCTGTCAGCCTATCAGCAGCGCACACACGGAGCGAAGTGCTTTTTTTCACACAAGCAAGGGCATGTGTGATTGGCAGTGTATGTCACATGTCCTTGCCCTATAAGACCAAGCCATTTTCCCCGTCGCCACCATTTTCTCACTGCTGCAGCTGCGTGTTAGACGGCACCGCTGTTGCTGTGTGCGCTATACCTTGTTAATTTCAAGCCAATTTTCGCACAAATATACAGATAGCTTGGGAGTAGGGAATAGTTGTGATTGCAGTCCTTTTAAGGACTAGGTTACAGCATTTCCTACGACTTTTATCAGGCAGGTCTGTGCTCTTAAATAGATAGATTGTGGGAGTAAAGACTAATTGTAATTGGAGTCCTTTTCAGGACTAGGTTACATCAGTTCCTATCAGTTTTTGCCAGGCAGGTCTGTGCCAGTGCTGTGCAAGTTTTTTTCACAGCATTTGGCTGAATCTAGCAAAGCTAATCCTTTTTGGCCTATTGCAGAGTGTGTTAGTCAGTGGAGTAGCCTATCTGTGTTGCAAGATATACCACCTGTGTATAGAATACCAATTTTTTTACTGCACCTAGTGAAGTAAAATCTTTTGGGCATAGCATCATTCTATTAGTCCATCTATACTGACCTCCATCAGGTTGCAAACTGAATATAATTTTTTTCTGCATCTAGCTCTGAAAAAATATTTGGGCTTCTAGCGGTGTGTGGGACTTGGTCTATTAGTCCATCTATACTGACCTCCATCAGGTTGCAAATTAAAAATAATTTTTTTCTTCATTTAGCTCTGAAAAAATATTTGGGCTTCTAGCAGTGTGTGGGACTTGTTCTATTAGTCCTTCTATACTGACCTCCAGCAGGTTGCAAATTGAATATAATTTTTTTCTGCATCTAGCTCTGAAAAAATATTTGGGCTTCTAGCGGTGTGTGGGACTTGGTCTATTAGTCCATCTATACTGACCTCCATCAGGTTGCAAATTAAAAATAATTTTTTTCTGCATCTAGCTCTGAAAAAATATTTGGGCTTCTAGCAGTGTGTGGGACTTGGTCTATTAGTCCATCTATACTGACCTCCATCAGGTTGCAAATTAAAAATAATTTTTTTCTTCATTTATCTCTGAAAAAATATTTGGGCTTCTAGCAGCGTGTGGGACTTGTTCTATTAGTCCATCTATACTGACCTCCATCAGGTTGCAAATTAAAAATAATTTTTTTCTGCATCTAGCTCTGAAAAAATATTTGGGCTTCTAGCAGTGTGTGGGACTTGGTCTATTAGTCCATCTATACTGACCTCCATCAGGTTGCAAATTAAAAATAATTTTTTTATGCATCTAGCTCTGAAAAAATATTTGGGCTTCTAGCGGTGTGTGGGACTTGGTCTATTAGTCCATCTATACTGACCTCCATCAGGTTGCAAATTGAATAAAAAAATTTTCTGCATCTAGCTCTGAAAAAATATTTGGGCTTCTAGCGGTGTGTGGGACTTGGTCTATTAGTCCATCTATACTGACCTCCATCAGGTTGCAAATTAAAAATAATTTTTTTCTGCATCTAACCCAGCCAATAGTTTTGGACTAATACCACAGTTTGGCCACTCAGCTCTGCTCGGTTACCATCCATTGTTTTTTTGTGCAAACAACTCCAGAGTTGTGAATTAGTTAACCACCAAAATGAGTGGAAAAAGGCCTGCTGCTGGTGGAAAGGGGAATAGGCGTGTTGGGAAGGGGAAAAAAGGTTGTGTCCGTGGGGTAGGTGCAGAAGAAAGACCATCTTCCAGCCAAACTAAAATGTCTACTTCTTTTAGCGGACAATGTGATAAGATCCCTTTCTTACGGCCACGCCAATCGCTACAAATTCCAGATGAGGCACAAAAACAGCAGGTGCTTCAACGGATATCAAGTGCTCCTTTAAGTGGGCTCTCCTCCACATCAACTTCAACATCACAAATACTCCAGTCCTCAAAGGTGTCACCCAAATCGCACTTGCTTCCTCACAGCTCCCAAATCTCCAGCTGCCCGTCTGAGTATGAGGTAGAACAGATGGTTGAGTCTGCAGAGCTGTTTACTCATACTATAGCCTGGGAATCAGAGGTCGACTCCAGCGCTTCTGTGAATCCAGACGAGGAAATGATCTGCACTGATGCCCAGAATCTTTATGAGTCGGATCCAGGACCAGACGCAGAAGGTTCTGACCATAATGTAGACCCTCATTCCCAAACTGTAACTCCTGTTGGTGGAGACAATGAGGAAGACGATGATAAGACTCAAATACCTGATTGGAGCGACAACTTTAGTTTTTTGTCAGGGCAGGAACAGGTTGGCTCTGAGGACGACGGGTGTGATAACGCACAGGGTGATGATGATGAGGTCGGAGATCCCACTTACTGTCAACCCACAGTCAGCCAAGAGATGAGGTCAGCAGAGGAGGTGGAGGAAGATGCTAGTGACGACGAGGTCAGGTTGCGCCTTCCTGGACAGAGACGTAGTACTGGAAGCACGTCAACAACTGCATCCTCAAACACAACTCTGCCTCTCACCACAAGTCGTGGTGGCTCTTCAGGTCGCATGGGTGCTAAGCCTTGCATAGCCTGGGCATTTTTTCAGATCGATAAAGATGACCCAACTCGTGTTATCTGTAACATTTGTCAGCAAAAGCTAAGTAGAGGCCAAAAAATACATAGTTTGAGTACTTCATGCATGAACCGGCACATGGACATGAAGCATAAGTTGCAGTGGGAAGCTCAGTGTGCTACAATGCGGGCTAGCCGGCCGGGCCAACCACCGTCTGCCATATCTTGTGCATCCGCGGCCTCTTCATCCTCTGTGACTGGGGGCACAGCAGTCACACCTGTTTTGGGGCGCAGACCTGCCACCTCTTTACCCGCAACAGCCAGCGTGATTGGCAGGTCATCATTTTCTTTGGAGGTGGTAACACCAGCTGGTCTTGAGCGCTGTCCGACATCGATAGCACCACCTTTGGATCAAGGCAACCTAACATGTCCGCCTGCATCTTCCTCACAGACCGGCAGTTTGCCGGGGACACCCTTATCAACCCCGTCTAAGCACAATAGCCAGCCCTCGGTCCCTCAGATGTGGACAAGTAAAAGACCATTTCCTCCTAGCCATGAGAAAGCTAAGAGGTTGAATTTCACCATCTGCAAGCTCTTGGCTACAGAAATGCTGCCTTTCCGCCTGGTGGACACAGAGGATTTTCGAGACCTTATGTCCGTCGCAGTGCCCCAGTACCAGATGCCCAGTCGGCACTACTTCTCAAAGAAAGGTGTGCCTGCGCTCCACCAGCATGTCGCACACAACATCACTGCTTCTTTGAGAAACTCTGTGTGTGACAGGGTGCATTTCACCACAGACACTTGGACGAGTAGGCATGGACAGGGGCGTTACATGTCGCTGACTGGGCACTGGGTAACTATGGTGACAGCAGGACAAGGGGCTGCTGTCCAAGTCTTGCCGTCCCCACGAGTTGTGCGTCAATCCTCTTTATGTCATTTTTCCTCCACTGCTTCTGCCTCCTCAACCTCCTCTCGGTCTTCCACCTGCACCCAAAGCCTGTCTGGTCATGCCACAAGCTTTCTAACTGCGCAGAAGGGATCCTGCACACCTCCTTACTATGCTGGCAGTAGGGCTCAACGTCATCAGGCGGTTTTTACATTGAAATGTCTGGGAAATGTGAGTCACACAGCTGAGGAGTTGTGGTCAGCTCTGGAGAACCAATTTCATGAATGGTTGTCTCCACTGGACCTGAAACCAGGGAAGGCCGTGTGCGACAATGCTGCAAACCTGGGTGCGGCCCTTCGCCGGGGCAATGTCACACACGTGCCTTGTATGGCTCACGTGTTGAACCTGGTTGTCCAGCAATTTTTAGCCCACTATCCCAGACTAGATGGCCTTCTGCAGAGGGCACGGTCGCTGTGTGCTCACTTCCGCCGTTCGCATCCCGCAGCTCAGCGACTTACATCTCTACAGAAGTCGTTGGGCCTGCCACTTCACCGGCTAAAATGCGATGTGCCTACCCGGTGGAATTCAACTCTGCACATGTTGCAGCGACTGTGGCAGCACCGACAAGCCCTGGTGCAATACGTTCTGACGTATAGCCTGGGCCAACGAGATTCAGAGGTGGGGCAAATCACGCTGGAGGAGTGGTCTCAGATCAGGGACCTATGCACCCTTCTGCACAGTTTTGAAATGGCGACGAAGATGTTTAGTGCTGACGATGCCATTATCAGCATGACTATTCCGGTGATTTACATGCTGGAGCACATGTTAAACAGAATTCGGAGTCAGGTGGTGGCACAAGAGGAGGTGGAGGAAGTAGAGGAGGAGGAGTTGTATGCGGAAGGGCTAACATCTGCAAGGTCCAGACGGTCGGCAGCACCAGGGCGGCAGGCATGTGAGGGTGGGGGAGATGATTTTACCAGGGCGCATGGTAGCAGCCAAACTAGTGAGGAAGGTGCAGGAGCCCAGGAAGAAGTGGAGGACGAACTGATGGAAGACTCATCAGATGAGGGAGACCTTGATCACATTTCTGTTGTGCGAGGTTGGGGGGAGAGGACAGAGGAAGGAAGCATGATTGTTACCTCGCCACCAACACAACAGGGACTTGGTGCTCCTGGATGCGCAACACACATGAGTGCCTTCTTGCTGCACTACCTGCAACATGACCCTCGAATTGTGAGAATTAGAAATAATCCTGACTACTGGGTTGCCACACTGTTAGATCCCCGGTACAAAAGTAAATTTGCAGAAATTATTCCTGCCATAGAAAGGGATGCACGCATGCAGGAGTATCAGCAGAGACTGTTGCAGAATCTTACATGTGCTTTTCCACAAAATACCAGTGGTGCACGTAGTGAATCTCACAGTTCCAACTTGCCAACCGTGGTCTGTATGGAATTGTTCAATAAAGGGCCCAAAATTAAGATAACATAGATGGGAGAGGTCTCTATGAATAGGAATTCCTAAGTATTTGATACCCTGTGAGGGCCAGGCAAAGGGAAAGTTGGACTGGATGGAATCCTATATGGATTTAGGGAGGGAGACATCGAGGGCCTCAGACTTCACTGCATTGATTTTAAAATTTTACCATGTAACAAAGTGATCTATTTCAGCCATAACAGCAGGGATGGATATATGTGATTGAGTGATATATACTAGGACATCATCAGCAAATAGAGAGCACTTGTACTCGGTGCCTCCCACCTCAATCCACCTAATATTGGGGTTATGGCGAATTGATGAGAGCAGGTGCTCCGTCACTAGGATGTATAAGAGAGGGGACAGAGGACATCCCTGCCTTGTCCCATTGGTGATTGTGAAAGGTGATGAAAATGTTCTGACGCACCCCCTGGGCCTTGGGACACCCGGAGCCGGACCCTTTTTGGTGGATGCTGGTGGTTGTAGTCTTCGTGGCGGCGACCCGGTTCCGTGGCTCAGGGCGGTCAAACCAGTGGCGGAACTATTTCTATTTATGTGGTTTTGATGTTTAAATGTCCGACTACGCCACCCGTGGATTGCGGTCAGAGTGAACCGCCGCTACAGGGCAGACCGCTAAGGCTGGTGTTGTGGGTGCAGCAGAGCGTAGCATAACTCCCCACGGGAGGAGTATAGCCTCAGGGCAGTGTATGCGGAGGATGGGGGTGATGGTGCAGGGCAGCAGCAGTAACGACACGGAGTCAGTGATGCAGTTCAGGGCCTTTACTCACAGTTCTTATTATCCAGACCACGTCTGCAGGTAACGGCTGCCCACGTCGTACTGTGCTCACCAGGTGAGGGGCTCAGACAACTCCCAGATAACTTTGGAGCGCTTCACAGGACCCCCTTTGTGTGTCCTTTGTCTGGCCTTTCTTACCAACACTTCTGTCCGGCTGCCTCGGGCCTCCTCTTGGTAAACTTGGCGCCAGTTTCCCTGACCCTATGTGGTGCCTTCCTAGCGGGTGGAGCAAGGGGCTGCGCCACATAAAATGTCAGAGCCTCCGGTTTCTAGCTGAGGGTCGTTTCCTGCCTCCACTAGTTCGGGGACCGGTCTCCCCCTTTGGCCTGACCCCTCCACGCAGGTGGATTCGGGCGTGCGGTGGTGACTCGCCCGTCCGCACCCCTGGGATCCCTTCATTCCTCGTTCCTGGAGCCTTCTCCGCTCCTCTTCCTTCCTTCTCCCTCTTGCAGGCCTGGGCCTCTGTTACTAGGCCCGCCTCCGGAGCAGAGCTCATGCAGAGCCCCTGCTCCCTGCCACTTCTGCTCAGACTTCTCTGCACTGAACTAAGATGGTGCCCACCTTTTATACTCCCTTCTCAATGCACCCAGGAACTGCTTCCTCCCTGCTCCTGCACTGCAGGGTTCCCCTTCCTCAGTGTTCCCTCCCCCCACTCCAGCCAGGGACAGGGACTGTCGTGCCCATCTCAGGGGCATATTGGTCGCCCTGCCCCACGGCAATGTGGTGTAATGCATGCAGGTGTCGGGTCCTGATCCACACTCCATCCTTATCTGAGAGTGAGATATCACACCTCTGGGTGAGGTGCAATACGTCTGTAGCAACCGAGCCCTCGGTGCTACAGTTCCATTTATCTTCAGCCTAGGTGACGTATTGTGATACAGGGCCGTGATTTTGGCTATAAAAGGGTCCCCTAGACCCCTACCCCAAGCTTTTTAAGAGAATCATATATGGCGTGCCAGGAGACTCTATGGAATGCTTTCTCAGCATCCAACGAGAGTATCTACTTACAAATTTTTAACTGCATCTAGCCCAGGAAATACTTTGTGCCTAGTAGCAGTGTCTGCTAGTCAGCGGATTATCCCGGCTGTTAAGCAAGCTACACCACCTGTAGTTTGGACACTTAATTTTTTCAAAGGAAATGCTTCGGGACCACGGGATACTTAGTGAAGAGCATCAGGAGGCACCCCAAGGCATAGGGGCTGGGACTGGCACTAGGATGCCTTGCGGTGGACAGCCGAGCTCAATCCTTATAAAAGCTTTTTAACTGCAGCAGCTTTAGTGGACGCTACTGGAGCTGGAATTACGCGGCTGCTGGCATGAGACTTGCCCTCCAATAGATCCTTGTAAATGGATTTAAAGTGTATTCATTCAAATTAGAGGGACAATTTAAATTAAAAAGCTTAGAGCTGCCTCCACCACAGGGGGGCTCTCTCGACCCACCAGCGGACAGGCACCAGTATTGGGAGAGGGGGGCTGGCCGTCAGGGTTCACCGCGGCTCTGGCACAAACCCGGCGACACGGAGGTGGCACGGGCAGGAGCGGACTGGCCGTCTCGGCTTCTCACTTTTTGGATTTTAGAAGGGCATGACATGCCTATATCTGTGTCTCCCCCTCCTTTTACTCCTCCACCTCTTTTCTTTTCGCATGACTATATGTACTTGTCACTTTTCCATGTGTTAGTTGTGTCTTCTGAGCAGTTTGTCAGCTTTTGGACACCTTTGAAGGTGTTTTCTATGTGTTTCTATGTGTTTTTGTTTGCCTGCCATTGGTTTTAACGGTGTTCGAAGGTGTTCGACGAACAGTTCGACGAACAGTTCGGCGAACACACGGGTGTTCGACGAACCGAACCGAACTCGAACACTACGGGGGTGGCTTAACACTATTAGCGAGTTCACCTGCATGCCGTTCGGACTCTGCAACGCACCAGGAACCTTCCAACGACTAATGGAGTGTTGTCTGGGCCACAGAAACTTCGAGACGGTCCTGTTGTACCTGGACGATGTCATCGTATATTCCAAGACGTATGAGGACCACCTGAAACACCTGGCGGAAGTGTTCGAAGCTCTGGCGAGTTACGGCCTAAAGGTGAAACCCTCCAAGTGTCACCTCCTGAAACCAAAGGTGCAGTACCTGGGACACGTGGTGAGCGCTGACGGAGTGGCTCCCGACCCTGATAAGATCACCGCAATTAAGGAATGGCCAAGCCCCTCCAGCGTAAAAGAAGTGCGGCAGTTCCTTGGGTTGGTAGGCTACTACCGAAGGTTTATTCCCGGTTTCACCAAAAAGGCAGCACCTATGCAGGACCTCCTGATAGGCCAGTCCCGGAAGGCCAAGAACCAGAAGCCGCCCTTCAAATGGGAGGAGCTGGAAGAAGAGTCCTTCCGCCAGCTGAAGATGGCCCTCACGGGGGACGAAATCCTGGCGTACCCGGATTATAGCCAGCCCTTTATCCTCTACACCGACGCCAGTAACATCGGGCTAGGAGCCGTACTGTCCCAGATCCAGCAGGGGAAGGAACGAGTAATCGCCTACGCCAGCCGAAAACTGCGACCCACCGAAAGGAACCCCGAGAATTACAGCTCATTTAAGCTAGAGTTCCTGGCCGTAGTATGGGCAGTCACCGAGCGCTTTAAGCATTACCTCGCTTCTTCCCGGTTCACCGTGTACACGGATATCAACCCGTTGACACACCTGGACACGGCAAGACTCGGTGCCCTGGAGCAGAGGTGGATGGCCCGTCTGTACAACTACGAGTTCACAATCAAATACCGGGCCGGACGCTCCAATACCAACGCGGATGCCCTGTCCAGGATGCCCAACCTGCCGGACGAAGGAGAAGATCCGGAGGGACTGGAAGAAGTTGAACTCCCTGCGTTCCACCGTCATGGGACTATCCAGTATTCCCACCGGGTAAGGAGTAAGCAGGCTGTTACGTTGAACCCCTTACCCCACTACAACTGGGCGGAAACGCAAGACAGCGACCCTGCCGTCCGACTGGTGAAGGAGATGCTGACTCGCCCGGAGGCTTGCCTTGAACCAGACGCTCCGGAGGAAGCCAAACAACTATGGGCAGAGAAGAGTCAACTGTTCCTTTACAAGGGGAAGTTGTGCCGCAGAATGGTTAACTCCCAGACGCATGAACTACTCTGGCAAGTAGTGGTGCCGCGAAGAGATGCAGCCATGGTGATGGAGGCATACCACGACGGAGCTGGACACTTCGGGTGGAAGAAGCTGGAGTTCCTGTTGCGCGAGCGATTCCACTGGGTAGGCATGAGGGGAACCATTGAGAAGTGGTGCAGAGACTGTGGCCCGTGCAACCTGAGAAGGAAGGACCGCGCCAGCCAGAAGACTCCCCTGCAGTCCATCGTCACCCGGCAACCGTTGGAACTGGTAGCCTTGGATCATGTAAAACTGACCCCAAGCAGAAGTGGCTACGTCTACGCATTAACCATCGTGGATCATTACTCCCGGTTTCTGGTTGTCGTCCCCGTCAAGGACTTAACGGCTCAAACAGCAGCTAGAGCCTTCCAGCAGCACTTTTGCCGTCCACACGGGTACCCGGACCAAGTGCTGACGGACCAGGGACCTGCCTTTGAAGCGGAGGTCTTCCAGGAAT
The DNA here is from genome assembly GCF_046119375.1 of Phyllobates terribilis. Taxonomy (NCBI): domain Eukaryota; kingdom Metazoa; phylum Chordata; class Amphibia; order Anura; family Dendrobatidae; genus Phyllobates; species Phyllobates terribilis. The sequence continues at coordinate 617,739 of NW_027362807.1, read as the reverse complement.
TCTGCAATCTGTATGGCTGCCGGAAGATAAGGACGACACCCTACCATCCGCAAACTAATGGACTTTGTGAGAAAATGAACCAGGTGGTAATGGATCTTCTAAAAACGTTGCCCCTGGAAGAACGCAGTCTGTGGCCTGAGAAGTTGCCCGATCTGGTGGACCTATACAACCACATCCCGGTAGGTTCCACCAACTGTACCCCGGCTTACCTAATGAGGGCAAGACCTGGTAAGTTACCTGTTGACCTGGAAATGGGAGTCCTGACACCCGAGGACACTTCACCAGAAACAGACTGGGACACAGAGAGGCAGCAGCAGTACCGGAGAGTACAGGAGAGCGTGGAGCGAAGTCTCTGTCAGGCTAGGGAAAGACAAGAGAAAACTTACAACCAGTATGCTCCCCCTGTTCCCCTGGTACCCGGAGAGCAGGTCTTGAAGAGGAAGAGACGGCTCCACAAGTTGGACGACCAGTGGGAGAAGGACCCGTACACCGTACTGCCCTCAAGCCACGAGAACCCGAAGGTTTGTACCATCAGTAAAGACGGAGGGGAAACCACAGCCATTGTATCCCGGGACCACCTGAAGAAGTGTCCCGAACAACTGAGGAACCCTGAAGAGGAACAAGAAGACCATCGACCCGTAGAGGAAAGGGAAGATATGGTTAGTACTGTGCTCGGGGACTTCCCTCGGTCTTGGACTCAAGTCAATGGTGCAGTTGTGGTACCCGTATTTACCTTCCTCCAACCGGCATCCCAAGCACCTACGGAGCAACAGGTAGAGCTGGAAGAACAGCCGGTCCAGGAGGCAGAAGACCCCACACCCGCAGACCAGGAGGGTCAACCCTCTGCTTGCAGTGAGCCTGCCATATCCCTAGTGAGCCAGGGAGCTCGTAGACAGCTGCCCAGTTTACCCTTGACAGCTCCTACACCCTGTAGTTCGGGGCCAGACAGTCAGCTCCGTAGGTCAACTAGAGCCACTAGAGGCCAGTTACCCGCACGCTGGAGGATTTGAAGTGTATAAATTGTTTTATTTATGTTTATCTGTGTATTGTTGCTTGTGTATAATTTTGTGTTTCCAGTTATTTTTAGGAATCCTTGGTGGATTTACCGGGAATCCTTGTACATAGTTGGAGCGTAACCCAGGATGGACTAGAGACTGTTAAGGACTCGGGGTAGGACAGACCCCTACCTGGTTACGTCTCCCTGTTTTGGTGAAATGGACACCTTGCTTCCCTTCAAAGACTGCACCCGGTTACGGACATGCCGTAACCATCTTTATATGTTTTTCTTATTGTATTATTATTGTTTTTACCTTGTTATGTTTTTCTAAAATGTGTTTAGTCCCGGAGTACTAAATTTTACTAGGGGGGAATGTGGCACCCCAGGGGTCTGGTTTCCACAGTAATGTAATGTTATGTCTGAGAGCAGGTGGGAGGTCCTTTGGTCAGGGATCCTGTGCATGCCACACCTCCTGCCCAGTCTTGGGAGGGGAAGAACTTCCCCTATATAAACCCGGGGCTGAAGCAGGGTTAGTCAGTCAAAGAGAGTAGAGACAAGAAACAGTCGTAGGAAGAAACAGCAGAAGCTCAGTGGGAGCAATACTACTACGAGTCAGGGGCTGGCAGCTGCAGAGCTCGCCCTGACTGAGAAGCTTTCTTACCGGACCCGGCGTCCGAGGCTGTGGGGGACTAACTCTTACCCAGCAGCAGAAGCCGACCGGCAGGGGATTTCAGGTCCTCAGGCCCAGAAACCCGAAGGCACGGTCACACGAGTGGGACCAGCACCGCCATCGTGGAGCGGAAGCCATTAGAAGGCCCCGAGTCACCGGCCATACGGGTGAGCACCACACGGTACACTCAGGGACGTGGGCTACTTATATCCGCTTCTAGCAAGGTAGCCAGAAGAGTACAGTCAGTTTGGGAGGCCTACAACTCCGCCTGGCCAGGGGAGATCCCATCTGCTCAAGGACTGACCAGGCCCCGTTCGCTAGCAAGTACTCCGGGAGGGTCTATCGTTGTTACCAGTAAAGACCCTGAATTACACCGCACCGTCTCTGAGTGGTTCCTGCTACCCCCATCTTCCACGTCGGCTGCCCTGAGGCCATACCCCTCCCGTTGGGGGTTATACTATCACGCTGCACAATTCTACACCGGCCTCAGCGGTCTGCCCTGCAGCGGCAGCTCCATAGCTGCAAATCAACGGGTGGCGTAGTCGACACTCCAATAACATCTATCAAGACTGCCACACACTGAGTTTGACTCCCTGGGCACGGACCGGGTCCCCGCCACTCGGAGACTACAACCCTCATCTGATCCGGTTCCGGGTAAGCCCCCGTGCGCGAGACGCTGCGCGACACAGCAGGCCCAGGGGCGGGTCATAAACATGCAGACAACATGGCGGTATATTATTATACCTATAGCGGTGCATAGTATGGATGGTGTATATAAACATGCAGACAACATGGCGGTATATTATTATACCTATAGCGGTGCATGGTATGGTATGGATGGTGTATATAAACATGCAGACAACATGGCGGTATATTATTATACCTATAGCGGTGCATGGTATGGTATGGATGGTGTATATAAACATGCAGACAACATGGCGGTATATTATTATACCTATAGCGGTGCATGGTATGGATGGTGTATATGAACATGCAGACAAGATGACGGTATATTATCGTACCTATAGCGGTGCATAGTATGGATAGTGTATATAAACAGGCAGACAAGATGGCGGGATATTATCGTACCTATAGCGGTGCATGGTATAGATGGTGTATATAAACATGCAGACAAGATGGCGGTATATTATCGTACATATAGCGGTGCATGGTATGGTATGGATGGTGTATATAAACATGCAGACAAGATGGCGGTATATTATCGTACCTATAGCGGTGCATAGTATGGATGGTGTATATAAACATGCAGACAAGATGGCGGTATATTATCGTACCTATAGCAGTGCATGGTATGGTATGGATGGTGTATATAAACATGCAGACAAGATGGCGGTATATTATCGTACCTATAGCGGTGCATGGTATGGATGGTGTATATAAACATGCAGACAAGATGGCGGTATATTATCGTACCTATAGCGGTGCATGGTATGGTATGGATGGTGTATATAAACATGCAGACAAGATGGCGGTATATTATCGTACCTATAGTGGTGCATAGTATGGATGGTGTATATAAACATGCAGACAACATGGCGGTATATTATCATACCTATAGCGGTGCATGGTATGGTATGGATGGTGTATATAAACATGCAGACAAGATGGCGGTATATTATCGCACCTATAGCGGTGCATGGTATGGTATGGATGGTGTACATAAACATGCAGACAAGATGGCGGTATATTATCGTACCTATAGTGGTGCATGCTATGGTATGGATGGTGTATATAAATATGCAGACAAGATGGCGGTATATTATCGTACCTATAGCGGTGCATGGTATGGTATGGATGGTGTAAATAAACATGCAGACAAGATGGCGGTATATTATCGTACCTATAGCGGTGCATGGTATGGTATGGATGGTGTAAATAAACATGCAGACAACATGGCGGTATATTATCGTACCTATAGCGGTGCATGGTATGGTATGGATGGTGTATATAAACATGCAGACAAGATGGCGGTATATTATCATAGCTATAGCGGGTGCATGATATGGATGGTGTATACTGTATAAACATGCAGACAAGATGGCGGTATATTATCGTACCTATAGCGGTGCATGGTATGGATGGTGTATATAAACATGCAGACAACATGGCGGTATATTATTATACCTATAGCGGTGCATAGTATGGATGGTGTATATAAACATGCAGACAACATGGCGGTATATTATTATACCTATAGCGGTGCATAGTATGGATGGTGTATATGAACATGCAGACAACATGGCGGTATATTATTATACCTATAGCGGTGCATAGTATGGATGGTGTATATGAACATGCAGACAACATGGCGGTATATTATCGTACCTATAGCGGTGCGTGGTATGGATGATGTATATAAACATGCAGACAACATGGCGGTATATTATTATACCTATAGCGGTGCATAGTATGGATGGTATATATGAACATGCAGACAACATGGCGGTATATTATTATACCTATAGCGGTGCATAGTATGGATGGTGTATATGAACATGCAGACAACATGGCGGTATATTATCGTACCTATAGCGGTGCATAGTATGGATGGTGTATATGAACATGCAGACAAGATGGCGGTATATTATTGTACCTATAGCGGTGCATGGTATGGTATTGGTGGTGTATATAAACATGCAGACAAGATGGCGGTATATTATCGTACCTATAGCGGTGCATGGTATGGATGGTGTATATAAACATGCAGACAAGATGGCGGTATATTATCATACCTATAGCGGTGCATGGTATGGTATGGATGGTGTATATGAACATGCAGACAAGATGGCGGTATATTATCGTACCTATAGCGGTGCATGGTATGGTATGGATGGTGTATATGAACATGGAGACAAGATGGCGGTATATTATCGTACCTAGCATGGTATGGTATGGATGGTGTATATAAACATGCAGACAAGATGGCGGTATATTATCGTAGCTATAGCGGTGCATAGTATGGATGGTGTATATAAACATGCAGACAACATGGCGGTATATTATCATACCTATAGCGGTGCATAGTATGGATGGTGTATATAAACAAGCAGAGAAGATGGCAGTATATTATCGTACCTATAGCGGTGCATGGTATGGTATGAATGGTGTATATAAACAAGCAGAGAAGATGGCGGTATATAGAATCATAGAATGGTAGAGTTGGAAGGGACCTCCTGGGTCATCTGGTCCAACCCCCTGCTCAAAGCAGGATTCACTAAATCATCTCAGACAGATGTCTGTCCAGACTCTGTTTGAAGACGTCCATTGAAGGGGAACTCACCACCTCTCGTGGCAGCCTGTTCCACTCATTAATCACCCTAACTGTCAAAAAGTTTTTTCTAATATCTAATCTGTGTCTCCTCCCATTTAGTTTCATCCCATTGCTTCTAGTCTTTCCTTGTGCAAATGAGAATAAAGATGATCCTTCTACAATGTGACAGCCCTTGACATATTTGTAGACAGCTATTAAGTCTCCTCTCAGTCTTCTTTTTTGCAAGCTAAACATTCCCAAATCCTGCAACCGTTCCTCATAGGACATGGTTTGCAGACCAGTCACCATTCTGGTCGCTCTTCTCTGAACTTGCTGCAGTTTGTCAATGTCTTTTTTAAAATGTGGTGCCCAAAACTGTACACAGTATTCCAGATGAGGTCTGACCAAAGAGGAGTAAAGACCAATAATGACTTCACGTGATCTAGACTGTATGCTTCTGTTAATACATCCCAGAATTGTATTTGCCTTTTTTGCTGCTGCATCACACTGTTGACTCATGTTCAGTCTATGATCTATTAGTATACCTAAGTCTTTTTCACATGTACTGTTGCTTAGCTCTATTCCTCCCATTCTGTATATGCTTTTTTCATTTTTATTGCCCAGATGTAGTACTTTGCATTTTTCCCTGTTAAAAACCATTCTGTTGGTTGCTGCCCACTGCTCCAGTTTATTTAGGTCTTTTTGAATCCTCTCTCTCTCTTCTCTAGTATTAGCTATCCCTCCTAGCTTTGTGTCATCAGCAAATTTAATCAGTTTACCCTCAATTCCTTCATCTAAATCATTGATAAAGATGTTGAACAATACAGGTCCCAGGACGGAGCCCTGTGGTACCCTACTTGAGACATTCATCCAGCTGGATGTGAAGCCATTTACAACCACCCTTTGAGTCCGATCACTAAGCCAGTTATGAATCCACCTAACAGTTGCCTGGTCCATTGCATACTTGGTCATTTTTTCAATAAGGATGGTGTGAGATACTTTGTCAAATGCTTTGCTGAAGTCAAGATATACTATATCTACAGCATTTCCCTGATCCACCCAGTCAGTGATTCTGTCATAGAAGGAAATTAAGTTAGTCTGACATGACTTGTTAGTTACAAACCCATGCTGACTCTGGTTAATCACTTCATTCTTATCCATGTACTTACATACATGTTGTTTAATAATTTCTTCAAAGATCTTTCCTGGTATAGAAGTCAGACTCACCGGCCTATAGTTCCCTGGGTCCACCTTCTTCCCCTTTTTAAAGATAGGAACAACATTTGCTCTTCTCCAGTCTTCTGGGACTTCTCCTGTTCTCCAAGAATTTTCAAAGATTATGGAGAGTGGTTCTAAAATTTCTTCTACGATCTCCTTCAGTACTCTGGGGTGTAATTCATCTGGACCTGGAGACTTGAACTCATTTATGTTAGCTAAATATTCCCTCACAATCTTTCTGTTTACAGATAACTTGGATTCCGCTATTCCTTTAAAAGGAAAGTGAAGATCAGTTGATGTTACATTTTCTTTCTGAGAGAAAACAGATGCAAAATAGGAATTAAAAATTTCGGCCTTCTCAACATCCTCTCTTACCATTTCTCCATTTTCATCCTGTAAAAATCCTATAGCATCTTTGACTTTTCCTTTACTTTTGACATACCCCCAAAATCCTTTTTTATTGCTTTTGACATCTCTTGCAAGCCTTAATTCATTGTCAGCTTTAGCTAACCTGATACGTGCCCTGCAGGATCTGCAGACTGCATTATAATCTTCTTTAGATATGCCTCCCTCTTTCCATTTAATAAACATTTCTTTCTTTCTTTTTAGCATGTGTTTAAGTTCTGTGTTCATCCATCCTGGTTTCCTTAAATGCTTCCCATTCTTCCTACTTTTCGGGATTGTTAACGATTGTGCTTTGAGAATCTCATTTTTAAAAATTTCCCATCCTTCCTGGACATTTTTGTCCTTAAGGACATCCAGCCATTGGATCCCTCCTATTCTCTTTCTGAGTCTCTTAAAATCTGCCTTTCTAAAATCTAACCTTGAAGTTTGAGTCTTCACATGTCTTCCTCCTCTAGTTATCCAAAATTCTATAATAGCATGATCGCTGCCTCCTAGGGTCCCAGCCACCTTTACCTCCTCAACCATTTCCTCCCTGTTTATAAGGATTAGATCCAAAGTAGCAGATCCCCTTGTTTTCTCCCCTACCTTTTGGAAGATAAAGTTGTCTGCAAGAGAGGATAAGAATTTGCTTGACCTGTTAGTTTTACTTGAGAGAGATTCCCAACAAATGTCTGGATAGTTGAAATCTCCCATGACCACTACGTCATATTTTTTGGAGAACTTGGTCATTTGATACATAAAGAGTTCATCCATATCTTCAGCTTGCCCAGGTGGCCTGTAGTAAATGCCTACAATGGTGTCCTTTCCGTTGTTCTCTCCTTGTATTCTTACCCAAACAGTTTCCACAGAACTCCCAGTCTCTGAAGCTTCAATCTCTGTGCAGATATACGCTTTTCTAACATACAATGCGACACCTCCTCCTCGTTTATCAAGTCTGTTTCTTGCAAATAAGTTGTATCCTTTTAGCCTTTTATTCCAATCATGTGTATCGTCCCACCAAGTTTCAGTGATTCCAATGACATCATATTCCTTTTCCTGCATTAGTAGTTCCAATTCTCCTTGTTTGTTGCCCATGCTTTGTGCATTTGTATAAAAACATTTTAGTTTGGGATTGGTTTCTCTTCCTCCCATATTTTTATTATTTAAATTGTTTTGTCTTTGTTCTTCCTTTCCACTTCCAGTAGCAGAGATCTCAATAGTATTTGTTAGCTGTATGGCTTTTTCTGGCCTTTTGCTTCCCTTCCCACATTGTTCTAGTTTAAAGCTCTTCTGATGAGTGTAGCAAGGCGACTTCCAAATACATGTTTTCCAGTCTTCGTAAGGTGCACCCCATCTCTAGCAAGTAGTCCATCGTATAGGTAATTCATTCCGTGATCCAGAAATCCAAATCCTTGTTGACGGCACCATCGACGTAGCCAGTTGTTCACCTGTAGAATCTTATTCCACCTCATTGTTCCATGGCCATCCACTGGGAGGATGGATGAGAAGACCACCTGTGCTCCCAATTCTTTCAGTTTCTTGCCTAAGTCTTCAAAGTCACTGCAGATGGTTTCCAGGTCCTAAATACCGCGCTGTGTGCTACCTCATTGGTGATTCTAGTGTGGGCGCGCTCCCCAGCATGAGAGTGTAGCCGATTACTGTGTGAAGGACCTGCGGGTCACATGTGCGGGGACTTCCTGTCACGTGGTATGGAACTTCCGATTCGGTGGAACGCATTGCGGTTCACAGCTCTCCAGAAAGGAGGCACTGTATTAGTATCAAGCTATGATATGGAGAATGTGTGTTCAGTCACCATTAGGTCCAACAAGGATTATAGGGGTGCGTACTGTATCCCCCAGATAGAGATAAATAAATAAGTATATCTACCATTTGGCATATCATAATCCAATTTCGATGGGGTAGTGATGTTCCATAGGTGAACTACATTCCTAGGGCACGGTGAAAGATGATGGTGCTAATGCTATTGGGTGACCTAAAATAAAAAGAAGGAGAAATAATACGTGGCACATCAGAACATGAGAATCAACAAGTAATCTGGACAATGTACCAATAAATAGCTTAATAGACATGGAATATTATATGATCATATGGAATACCTTTGTGGAAGACATATAGAAAACAAAACACCAAGGGAGAATTGCTCTAAAACTGTATTTCATACTCCCTGGTAAGACCTTTGGGATGTAGGGTCTGAAGGGTGTGTATCCAGAAGGATTCACACTCCTTCAACCTTTTAATGCGATTACCCCCTCTACGGTTTAACGGTACATGGTCTATGACCGGATATCTCAATTGTGCGACTGTATGAGACATGGCACTGAAATGGGCTGGTATGGGCAACAAAGGAGGCGCAGTGGTCGTTATGGACCAAGCCTATTATATTTCGGAGATCAAATCCCAGTTGACGGACAATGAGACCTACTCTGCAATTCCTTTTAATCCCACATCACAGATAGCAGATCTAATTACTAGACTGTTTTCCTACCATGCAAAGAAAGGCACTATTGCCCCTAAACTCTGAATTTTTGGTCAACAATCATCCAACTACACCAGTTTTTTTATATGTTGCCTAAGATACATAAGAATTTACTCACACCACCTGGTAGGCCTATCGTTGCCTCTACTGACTCTAATTTATCACCACTTGCCATTACGCTCGAGAAAATTCTGACACCACACATCCCAAAAATTCCTTTGTATCTTAAAGATACAAGTAGTTTTCTTACATCTCTAGGGAATTGGACCACATCCCCAGAAATATTTTTCTAGTAACCATGGATGTAAATGGTTTGTATACGAGTATTGACCATCACGACGGCATCACAGCCACTTCCAATTTTCTTAATACTCGTACTCAACTAACATTGGCAGAAATTCACTTCTGCGTTGACATTCTTATGCTGATCCTGACAAAAAATGATTTCCTCTTTAAGGATCAATTTTATTTTCAAAAGAGGGGGACAGCAAGGCTATGTGCCCACGTTGCGGACCTGAAGCATATTTTTTACGCTTCTCCCTGGCGGGAAAATCGCATGCGGATATTACATGCGGTTTTCCCGCCAGGTAGGAGCGTTTGTGAGGCGTTTTTGCATGCATTTCCGCATGCGGGTTATCAAGCACTTCTCCAAGCATCACTTGGAAAAGTGCTTGACAACTTGTTCAGAATGGTAAAAAATAAAAAAATAAACTTTATACTCACCTTCTGATGCATTCTCTGCCCCGTCCGGAGGCTTCAGCGGCTCACGCTGTTGTGTGCAGGACCTGCGGTGACGTCATTGAGTCATGTGATGGGTCACATGACTCAATGACGTGGCAGGTCCTTCAGACAACAGCGCGACGGAGGGAAAACATCAGAAGATAAGTATAAACTTTATTTTTTTCTTTTTTTTACAGGTTCTTTGGTACCCAGGTCTGGATGAGAGTCTCCTCTCCTCCAGACTTGGGTACCATCCGCACATTGATTCCGCTGCGCTTCCGCAAAATTAATGAACATGCTGCGGTTTTTTGACCGCAGCATATACGCTGCGGAAAAATCCGCAGCATGGGCATTGACATTGCGGAATGCCATTGGGGACCATGGGGTGCGGATATACATGCGTTTTTCAAGCGTTTACGCTGCGGAAATTCCGCAGCATATACGCTTGAAAAACGCTACGTGGGCACACAGCCCAATGGGCTCAAATGTAGCGCCCCCTTATGCTAACATCTTCATGGCAGACTTTGAGGATGTCTATGTCTACACACGTGATTTTTTTCAGAAATATGTATCATATTGCAAACGTTTTATCTACGATATTTTCTTCATTTGGACAGGCACTGACAGTGAGCTTTTAACTTTTTTAGGATACCTCAACACTTGTGTCCCCAATCTAACATTCACAATGCTTCATAATCCATGTTCAATCCATTTCCCAAATACCCTGATCACCCTAACCGAGACTGGCTCACTCGAGAGTGACCTCTATGTCAAGCCCACTGACGAAAACAGCTTGCTGTTGTATTCCAGTTGTCACCCACATCATATAAAAAGAGCTCTCCCCAAATCACAACACTGTAGGGTCGAACGTATCGTTTCAAATAGCGAGATTAGGAGTATCAGACATAGGGAAATGGACCAGAAGTTTCTTCAGCGTGGTTATCCTGATCATATTCTGAAATCTAATACCCCACGTTCCCCATCTCACGAACAGACTAAAAGAATAGCATTCGTAAACGCCCATCGCCCCTTTGGAGAGGCGATCTACCAATGTATTCAACGACACTGGTCACTATTAACGCAATCGTATCCCTCTATACCGGAATTTGCCAACAAACCCTTACTGTGCAACAAACGCCCACATAATATTCGTGACCATCTTGTTAGAGCCCACGTGGGCTCTACTAAAAGAGGACTGGTACAAAGCACTTTGATGACACCACGTCGGGGTACCTTCCCATGTCAAGGATGTCTTCAGTGCTCTAATGTAATGAAGGGCGACTCATTTACACATCCCCTATCAGGGAAGAGATACTCCATTTGGGAATATTTCACTTACGATTCTACATATGTAGTGTACCTGATTAAGTGTCCTTGCGGTCTCGGATATGTTGGCGAGACTACCAAACATATCAGAGACCGCATTTCACAACATAAATTGACCATTAGGTGTGGACGCACCATGCTGCCCAAAGCAGCCCATTTCAGTGCCATGTCCCATACAGTTGCACAATTGAGGCATCAGGTCATAGACCATGTACCGTTAAACCGTAGAGGGGGTAATCGCATTAAAAGGTTGAAGGAGTGTGAATCCTTCTGGATACACACCCTTCAGACCCTACATCCCAAAGGTCTTAACAGGTAGTATGAAATACAGTTTTAGAGCCATTCTCCCTTGGTGTTTTGTTTTCTATATGTCTTCCACAAAGGTATTCCATATGATCATATGATATTCCATGTCTATTAAGCTATTTATTGGTACATTGTCCAGATTACTTGTTGATTCTCATGTTCTGAAGTGCCACTTATTATTTCTCCTTTTTATTTTAGGTCACTCAATAACATTAGCACCATCATCTTTCACCGTGCCCTAGGAACGTAGTTCACCTATGGAACATCACTACCCTATCACAATTGGATTATGATATGCTTATTTATCTCCATTTGAAATATCTACAGTACCATCTGGGGGAATATAGTACGCTCTCCTATAATCCTTGTTGGACCTAATGGTGACTGAACACACATTCTCCATCTCATAGCTTGATACTAATACAATACTTCCTTTCTGGAGCGCTGTGAACCGCAATGCGTTCCACCAAATCGGAAGTTCCGTACCACGTGACAGGAAGTCCCCGCAGAATTAGGGCGCAACAGAGCTCCCTTCATGAACACCGATTTCAACCCTGCTTTATTCAGTATTTCTTGTGGCCATATTAGGTAATATTAACTCAATATATAACTAATAGTTTCTGTCTATATCACGCGGCTCTGTTGGACCTTATCTAGCATCTACTGTCCACCTGGCTTATCCTTCTGATACCACTCCTCTTCCTCTATATTTATTTTTTTGGTGGGGTTCTAGGAATTGTCACTATAATATTCTGTAGCCTATAATAGGCAGAACCTGCCATATCTGTTATACCTGTATTAATTTTGGTTTGTTTTGATTAGTGATGGATTTGCCTTGAAAAAGACCGGTAAAACGGTGGAAACGTTGGTCCATGCTCTGGGCTTATGCTCTGTTTACAAGAGGGGTATATTTCTTATTCAATAAAGCATTTGAAAATTTCATTTATTGGAGTGCCGAAGTTCATTTTCCACTTCTAAATGGAGTTGCACTCATTTATGGTGGACCATTGGAGCTACTATGAGTCCTGACCAGAAGAGTAGAGAAAGTATTAGCGCCCCCATTTCAGGAGAGATTGTGCAGTAATCTGAATTCCTTAGGATTGAAAACATAATGGAATTTATGACGTGGAGTGAATCCATGAAACCAGGGCTCGAGCCAACACATCTCCTGCAGGCGGGAATAAATGTATATTACAGCCATCAGCCACACACAGCTTAGAGATATATCATGGCACAGGTGTAATGTTTTTTGTGTAGTTTATCTATTTGAAGTTAGTTGGTTTTAAAAGAAATTGAAAAGCCAGGATAAAGGGAAACTCTGTTGTTATTGTACAGAAATTCACACTTGGCCCTCACTGCACATTTAATGTTGTCGATCATAAAAGTGAAGTTTGGCCAGAAAGAGTGGACCTGGTCTTGTAGGGACCATATGAGAACATTCAGCAGCACAGAAGGGAGAGAAGGTAGATTCATCCAATAAGATATCAGGGATCTAGGAAGCCAACAGCATTATTATAATTATAAATAATTATGACATGGTGGGGATATCTGAGACGTGGCTGGACGAGAGCCATGACTGGGCAGTTAATTTACAGGGCTATAGTCTGTTCAGAAATGACCGTACAAACAATCGAGGGGGGGAGTGTTTATATGTAAAATCTTCCTTAAAACCCATCTTCCGGGAGGATATATGTGAATCTAATGGAAATGTAGAGTCCCTGTGGGTGGAGATAAGGGGAGAGGGAAAAAATAATAAATTACTGATAGGGGTTTGTTATAAGTCTCCAAAAATAATGGCAGCGGAGAATATCCTCGTAAAGCAAATAGATGAAGCAGCGACTCAAGGAGAAGTCATTATTATGGGGGACTTCAACTACCCTGAAATACATTGGGGGACAGAAACCTGTAGTTCCAGCAAAGGTAATAGGTTTTTGACTACTATGAGAGACAATTACCTTTCACAACTGGTTCAGGACCCAACAAGAAGGGGGGCACTGCTATACCTAATATTAACCAATAGGCCAGACCGCATATCAAATATACGAGTTGGGGGTCACTTGGGTAATAGTGATCACAAAATAATACATTTTCATGTAACCTTTAATAAGATGTGTAGTAGAGGGGTTACAAGGACACTAAACTTCAGGAAGGCAAATTTCCAACGGTTGAGAGATGATCTTAGTACAATAAACTGGGACGATATCCTGAGACATAAAGCTACACAAAGCAAATGGGAGACATTTATTAGCATCCTGAATAGGACCTGTGCACAATATATACCCTATGGGAATAAACATGCTAGAAATAGGAGGAAACCACTATGGCTAAATAGAGCTGTAAGGGGCGCAATAAGTGACAAAAATAAAGCATTTAGAGAAGTAAAGCAAGTAGGTAGTGATGAGGCATTAAATAAATATAGAAAATTAAATAAATTATGTAAAAAACAAATCAAGGCAGCAAAGATTGAGACAGAGAGAATCATTGCCAGAGAAAGTAAAAATAACCCCAAAATATTCTTTAACTACATAAATAGTAAAAAACTAAAAAATGATAGTGTTGGCCCCCTTAAAAATAGTCTGGGGGAAATGGTGGATGAGGATGAGGAAAAAGCCAATATGCTAAATGATTTTTTTTCCAATCGTATTTACACAAGAAAATCGCATGACAGAAAACATGATCAGTGATAACAAAAATTCTCCATTAAATGTCACTTGCTTAACCCAGCAGGAAGTACGGCGGCGTCTAAAAATCACTAAAGTTGACAAATCCCCGGGCCCGGATGGGATACACCCGCGAGTACTGCAGGAATTAAGTAACGTCATAGATAGACCATTATTTTTAATCTTTAAAGATTCCATAATAACAGGATATGTACCACAGGACTGGCGTATAGCAAATGTGGTGCCAATATTCAAAAAGGGGACAAAAACTGAACTTGGAAATTATAGGCCAGTAAGCTTAACCTCTACTGTGGGTAAAATCCTGGAGGGTTTCCTAAAAGATGCTATACTAGAGTATCTGAAGAAGAATAACCTCATGACCCAATATCAACATGGGTTTACGAGGGACCATTTCTGTCAAACTAATCTGATCAGCTTTTATGAGGAGGCAAGTTCCAGACTGGACCGAGGAAATGTAGTGGATGTTGTGTATATGGACTTTTCAAAAGCTTTTGATACGGTTCCACACAAAAGGTTGATATATAAAATGAGAACAATGGGGATAGGGGAAAATATATGTATTTGGGATAAGAATTGGCTCAGTGATAGGAAACAAAGGATGGTTATTAATGGAAAACACTCAGACTGGGTCTCAGTTAACAGTAGGGTACCACAGGGGTCAGTATTGGGCCCCCTTCTTTTTAACATATTTATTAATGACCTTGTAGGGGGCATACAGAGTAATATTTCAATAATTGCAGATGACACTAAACTCTGCAGGGTAATCAATACAGAGGAGGACAATTTTATATTACAGGAGGATCTATGTAAACTAGAAGCTTAGGCTGATAAATGGCAAATGAACTTTAATGGGGATAAATGTAAGGTAATGCACTTGGGCAGAGGAAATAAAATGTATAATTATATGCTTAACTGTAAAACACTGGGCAAAACTGTAACTGAAAAAGACCTGGGTGTATTGGTGGACGACAAGCTCACGTTTAGTGGCCAGTGTCAGGCAGCTGCTGCAAAGGCAAATAAAATAATGGGATGCATTAAAAGAAGCATAGATGCTCATGAGGAGAACATAATTTTACCTCTATACAAGTCACTAGTGCAACCACACTTAGAATACTGTGCTCACTTCTGGTCTCCGGCGTATAAGAAAGACATAGCTGAACTAGAGAGGGTGCAGAGAAGAGCGACAAAGCTTATTAGAGGACTGGGGGGTCTGCAACACCAAGACAGGTTATTACACTTGGGGTTATTTACTGTGGAAAAACGAAGGCTTAGGGGTGATCTTATTACTATGTACAAGTATATGAGGGGACAGTACAAAGACCTGTCTACTGATCTTTTTACTCTGAGGCCAGAGACGGGGACAAGGGGGCATCTTCTACGTCTGGAGGAAAGAAGGTTTAATCATAATCACAGACGGGGATTCTTTACTGTAAGAGCAGTGAGACTATGGAGCTCTCTGCCGCATGATGTTGTAATGAGTGATTCACTAATAAAATTTAAGAAGGGCATGGATTCCTTTCTTGAAAAGTATAATATTACAGGTTATATATACTAGATTCCTTGATAGGGCGTTGATCCAGGGAACTAGTCTGATTGTCGTATGGAGTCGGGAAGGAATTTTTTTCCCCAATGTGGAGCTTAGTGTTTGCCACATGGATTTTTTTTGCCGTCCTCTGGATCAACATGTTAGGCTATGGGTTGAACTAGATGGACTTAGTCTTCCTTCAACCTTAAAAACTATGTTACTATGTTACTTTGCCTGTGCTGTCTCAGGGTTACCCGCTAACCCACAGCTCTACCTCCTTAAGCTCCTGGTCGTATCCAGTGCAGGTGACCTCTTTCTGTCTATAGTCCACTTCACCACACAGGGTACAGGCTGCTCTGGCCATATTACTCTGCCACTGGATCCAGTTACAGAATCTTGCTATCTCTGTTCTGCTTCCTTCCAGTCTCACACTCCTCACTATGCGGCCTCATCTGTCACACTCTCTGTATTTGGAGTCACCTCACTACTCATTCCAGTGCTGACTTCTCTAAGCAGGAAGAAACTCTCTTCTTACTTCCAAACACTCCTCCCATCTGTAGGGCGTGCTGACTGTTAAGTCTTCCTTACCCAGTTGTCCAATCTACTACAGCTCTGATGGGAGATATTACATTAAATTCAGCATTAAACATTGCTCAACCATTATACATGTTATAATGACACAAACTGTAAAAGTCTTCTGGGACGGTGTCAGGCATCTTCACACACTTTTACTGTATAACCACGAGTCACTTAAATGTCAGGGACATCGATCTGTCTAGTTAGGGGCAGAAGTGATTGTGAATCAATGTCACCTCTTCTGGTGCAGATGAAAGTGACAACAGGAGCCCGGGAGAGGAACAGCGAGACACCCCGAAAGAGGGAATGGTGCAGATAGTGGCCTATTATGACTGCACAAGCCCATGTACATTGGTAGCATACAAACAAGGGGAACAAATACCTGAACCTGGCAGATCCCAATTCAGACTGGTAGAAGCACTACTCTGAGCCTGGTCTGTCCCTACATGATGGTGGAGGTTGGCACCCTAAGATAACGCAATGGCGCCCCCTATCAATAGTGGCTCACCCTGAATGCTACTAACAACTCCTAGTTTATCTATGCATGTGTAGCAACTTACTTGGGAAAATAGGTTAAACACTAAAAACTACAACTGACCCTGCTTGCTCCTGTACAGACTAGATACCTTGACTACACAGTCCCCATCGGTACCTGCGGGTGAAGAGATAGACCTAACCACAGACTAGGAGATGGCAACTATGGCCTAAACTGCCTAAAAGGCAGACAAGTTGCTTCACGTTCCTGCTAAAGAACCAGAGGGCAGAGCAGAGTGTGAATTATCTAAAAGAAGAGAAGTGTGCTGAACAAAGGAATAATCCCAAAGCAAGTAAAGTAAGAAACAAAATATCAAACAAAGAATACAGCAAGTACTGTTAACAAATATACTGCCTATTTTCAAATGATAAAAAGAAGAAAAGTGCAAAGTATAGCAAATAAACAGCAAAGCGAAAAACCCTAGCTCCAAATATCAACAGAATGTCAGGATATCCAAATGAATCTATCACCAGCAGGAAACGCAGACTATAAAGCTGCACCCAAAATGTGATAGGCATCCAAATAAAAATACAAATGTGTAAAGCTAAGCAGGATGCAGCCAGAAAAGCAGAGCCCAAACACCCAGTGAAAAGGTGTGTGTCCTGTGGCTCGGCAGAAAGAGAAGCCCACCACAGAACACAAACTGAAGGGATCAAATCCTGGAGCATGACATTGCCACAGACAATTCCTCTCTCTTCCTCCTCCCTGACTTCTCTAGTTTTCCATTTCTGTTGTGTCTTGGTAATTGTGGGTAACATGAGGCGGTCCATTCAGGTTGTACAGGTGGTCTGGCTCTGCCAGGACGGCATCCATACGTGCCGTCACAAGAAGGTTTGCTATATCTCGCAGCACAGTCTCAAGAGGACGGAAACAAACTCCATGTGGACGGCATGAGGGGCCAATATCCTGTAGTGGACAAGGGACAAATACCGCCACACCATGACCAGATCACATATTACCACCACATAGTGACCGAATACTACCATACTGAGCATTAATACAAAAACAGAATACTAATATTACCATTACTAAT